>NC_060122.1:451984777-452318110 GCF_021461395.2 Schistocerca americana
TTTACCCAGCATGGTAATTTCCTGATACTATCTGTGGCTGTCTCATCAGATTCATGATGTCATATGCTGTTGGATGGTTGGATCTTCTTCTGTGCAGATGTCTTAGTAGTTCCACCACTGATTTGGAATGAAAAAGGACAATAGAACTCAGAATCCAAGAGCTGCCCAGTGTATTGAAGGGCTTGAAAAATAGCCTAAAGCTCAGTTGTCATAATTGTGAGTTCCCTAGGGAGCTTGAATTTCATTCCAGTGTGACAGCTGGTATCCCATTAAGCACAACCACATCCATCATTATTCTTTGAAACATTGGTGTAGATGAATCTGATATTGTTGTCTGGAGAGGCTCTCCATCAAAATGCAATTATGAGTGTTACCACAACTAATCCTCACTTTGTCAAAGAGTTTTCTTTCCACAAATGAAAGTAATTAGAATTACATGTGGAGTTCACACATGAATACCTTCAAGGTGTCTATTTAAATTTTTAGGTATATTGATGACAGCCTTGCCGTGCATTTATTCTCATGAAATTAATTATTGACAATACATTCCTTTTTGAGAGTCATAGAGATATTCACCAACACAAGAATAGAGTAAAAACTGCACTTTCCTCTAATGAATCTAACTTTGACGCAGAAAAGAGGGCAATACTGTTGATAATCTGCATATTCAACTAAAGTGCCTGACTATAGCCAAAAACGTTTCACTGACTGTGGAACTAACTAAAATATTATGATGAAAGAGTGCTTCAAGGAGACATATCTTGCACTCTACGTGAATGAGATGAGCAGTGAGAGTCCACAGCACATGGTCTCGCAGTCACATTCTCGCTTCCCGAGCATGGGGTCCTGGGTTCGATTCCCAGCGGGGTCAGGGATTTTCATCTGCCTCGAGATGACTGGGTGTTTGTGTGGCGAGATTGGACTGAGCAAAGGTTGGGAATTTGTGTGGGCGCTGAGAACCATGCAGTTGAGCACCCCACAAACCAATCATCAGCATCAGAGAAGTGGTAAGACATAGTACTGAAGGATGAGGGCTTAGATCCCCATACAGTCTTCCTGAGTTATGTTTTTCTTGATTCTTTAAATTGCTTGAAGCAGTAGTTGGAATGGCTTAAAAAAAAAAAGGCAATGGCTGTTTTCTTCCCCAACCCCAGTTTGCGTTAAACCTCATTGCAGTTAGTGTTACACCCTAATCTACCTTACGACCATGAAATTTAAGGAAGGAAAATTTAAATTTGGTGCCATAAAAGCAATAAAATCTGTTTAGAAAATTACTTTGTTGGGACTCCAGTCCAAATCCATATCCAAAACAATAGTACACGAATGTAACAAAAGTTATTTTCGAGATATTTAAGATGGAATTATTCTCATCCCCAGCATCATATCCTTGATTTTTATTTTATTTATTTATATTTTTTAAGTTTGTTGTTCACAATTGAAATATTATTAAGTTGTGCTGAAGTATCACACTTGTAAGCACATGTATGTTGAAAATAGAAATTCTCATCGGCAAATTACCCATGCTTATGTGATATAGTGGTGCATAGCACTTGGTATCGATCACATAAAGGAGAGATATTGGTAGGCGGAATGTACCTAGAAATTTCAAGTGTTTGTGGAAGTGATTAATCACTTATAAATATCATAAGATGTCAGGACACACAGTAATAAAATTAGGCTAAATCTTCCAGCATCCATGTTTTCTCTAGTTTGCTACAATCAGTTATGGTAAATTCTGGGATTGTTGCTTTAAAGAGTACACAGTTGGTGTCCCTTCTTTCCCACACCAGAGCTTGTCTGTCTCTTATTGACCTTTCATTGAAGGAACATGAAACCCTAATTTGCCTTCTGTCTGTCCAACCTTATTTCCGCTGTTGGAATTTCTTATTCCTGTGGTGACTTGCCTTCACTCTTTTATTTTGCTATCCCCATTTTATTGCTCTTTTTGCATGTTTAGGGCTACCACCTTTTTCCGGTGACTCAATTTTTCATAAAATTTGCCTCCTATGTAGTAGTTTGTGCACAATTATCGGGCTAGCCTTCAACAGTAAAAACATTTGGTCTTCTCATCTATACTTTATTTTTTGCTCTTTTAATTCACTTTATGTGAACCCTTCACATACTATTGTACATCTTTTTCTGCCTTATGCTGTATAAATACAATCTCGTTAATGCTTACATCTAAGAGTGTGCATTAAATTATCCTGTGGCTGTCACTGCCATGGATGTCAACGTTCAATTCTCTAGTGTTTGCTAAACTTGTGTAGGTGTTTGTGATTCCTACATATCATTATTAGTCTATCATTTGCCTATTGTGTGCAGAATTGATAAATGGTAATGTTATGGTGTGTATTGGTTGTGCATGCACCCAGACTTATTCGTACTGTCACTTGCCCAAGTATTTGATAGAAGCAGAGGAATGGTTTCCCATTCTGCCATGAATACTGACTATAATAATTATTCAACAGTTCTTTGCAAAAAGGCTCTTAATTGGCCCTTCCAAACTGGCCAAGAAACTTTCATGGAAATTTCTATAACTTTTTATTGATCAGACTTACAGGTTCCAACATCAGAGGCACCTTAAGGGAGTGGTAACTACCTAATCCAACAATTCTTCCCTTGGGGTCTTCTTAGAGATTTGAATGTTCACACCACCTCTTGTGGGGAAAAATACCTCTTTATCTGGTCGTGGCCTTCAGATTGATAAGCTTCTTTCCAATCTTGATCTGTCTCTCCTCAGTGACGTCCCCCTCCCCCCCTCCCCCAAGGGTTCTCAAATCCCTTTTTTTTGAGTATATGCTTGGCCACCACAGGACTCCAACCCTTGCAGTGCTACTGCCCTTTTTGGTGCTGCAAGTCTATCCTTCTGCTATTCTTCTTTCCTCTCTCCCTTTCCATTGGATGGCTTTCTTAGTGCCAATTGTGCTTGGATCTGGTTTGTGATTGTGGGCATTTGTTGTTGTCCTTTCTAGCATTCTACAACTTTTCATTCTTAACTATATGGTTGACTTGTTGGGCTCGACTTGCTATTTCTTGTCCAAATTTTACAGAACTGCAGATCATGTGGGGAAGGTCGTCCAGTGCGGCATACATTCCACACTTTGTGCCTTTCTTGCAAATGTACTACACCCAGAACCCAGCACAGTAGCCATTCTGTGTGTGTGTGAGAGTACCTGCATGGTGCTAGCTTGAGTTGGAAACTCCCCACGCAAGCCAAGGTGTATGTGCCTGTCACGGCTGAGGCATGGGGACTCCGGGCAATGGTTTCATGACTAGGCCCCCACCCCACCCCAACCACACCCCTAACCACCCACCACCACCATTTGCTGGTGCCATAATGGACCAAAGATATTGCAATAGCTATCCATTATCGATTACAAGCAGTGCAATGATTCAAATGACGTCATTCACAAACCAACCATATCACTTGTAAATGGCTTTGTGCTAAGGTTCATTGTCTAATTGAATGCAGTAAGAAGGAATCTGGAAGCACTATGCCTCCTCCTTGGGGACGAAAGTCTTTCTCAGTCATGGTCTTATGTACTGCCAGCGTTCACCAAATTTTCCAAGTCATGTCCTTCAGAGTGGTTTCACAACAAGTCATTGCTTCTTGCAGAATGCCGTGCGACCAACTTTGCGATGGTATCAGCATCTTCTTTCTGTTTGACTACCTTTCCATTCACAAGATGAAGACAACCTCTTAGGTTTTACTCCCCAGCAGGTTGAATCCTATACTGAACCCTACTGTGACTGGGAACTAATTCAGGCTCTTGTCTCATGCCACAACACACCTAAGACCCTGAGTCAATTCGCAGTCGGACGATCCAACGCCTAAATGTTCCTCAAAGTCAACATCATGTCAGGGTCTCCAACTGTCTTTGGCTCCAACGTGCCTTTCCCTCGCAGTATTGAGATAGCATAATTGTCCCAAGCCTTAAACCAGACAAGAACGCAACGTTTCTAGACAGATACTAGCCAGTTAGCCTGATCAACATATCCTATAAGCTGCTTGTAAGAATGGTTACCCACAGATTACGCTGGGTCCTCGAATCTTGGGGCCTGTTGTCTCCCTATCAGTGTGGTTTTTGGAAAGGATGATCCACAACAGACCATCTGCTTAGTTTGGAAACACAACCCAACAGGATTTTTCTAAATGGCAATATCCTGTTGCAGTCGTTTTTTGACCTGCATAAGTCGTACCATACCGCTTGGTGTCATTACACACTCCACAACTGGGGCCTCTGAGGCCTCCTATATTGATTTTTATTTGTTGTTATCGCACCAGTCGTTCTGGGTAGTCAGCACTTCTCAGCTCCCCTTAGGTCCAAGAGAATGACATCTCAAAGGGCTCTGTGTTGAGTGACGCTGTCTTCCTCATTGACTTTAATGGGTTAGTGGCCTGTGCTGGGCTGCTGGTCACCCCTGCATTATATTGCCACGATTTTTGGCTCTCTGTAGCCTCTGCCGAATGCCAGCCCTAACGTGCCATCCAGTGGGCCCCTGCATGAGCACTTTCCCATGGTTACCAGTTCTCTCCTACAAAAAGTGCCTCATGCATTTCCACCATATCATGGTCCATCGTATTCCGGAACTCTTCTTAGGTACCCAGCAGTGGGACATAGTAGCACAACCTGTTGCTTAGGCCCCCATTTTGATGTAAAGCTGACTTGGCTGCCCCATATTCATCACCTGAACATTAGCTGCATGCGGAAGGTTAACGCTCTCTGCTTCCGTGCCCACAAATCTTAGGGTGTCGATTGTACTACACTTATCTGTAGTTACTGGACCCTGGATTCGTCCCAAATTGATGATGGTTGCTGGGTTTGTGGTTTGGCGGCTTCTTCAGCTTTGAGACTGTTAGACCCAGTCCACCATTGTGGTGAGTGTCTGGCCAGTGGTGGCTTTCTTGTAGACCTATATACAATCTCCTTGACAAAGTGGGGATCTTCCCTCTTCAGATGTGATGTTACCAAGTTTTGATCTCCTATGCAATCGCCTGTTGACAATTCCCTGACCATTTCACGTATCCCATTCTCTTTACATACTAGAAGTGTGGTCATCCTGATTCTCACCCTTAAGTGGAATTACCAATTGGAATGCACCTTGCTTGCCTCTGCCAAGATCTCCGTCTCCCCTCCACGGACTATGCTCCCCATGCTTTCTCGCCCTCTCCCCCTTGGATGATGCCCAGGCCATGGATTAAGACTGATATCTTCCAAGGTTCTAAAGTTTCGATCGTCTCTATGAGCTTCCAGCGTCTGTTAGTCCAGTGAAAGAGTTCCAGGGGTGCTACCGTCTTTTACACAAACGGCTCTAAAACTGTGGATCAGTCTGAATAAGCTTTTACGTCTCGTGTCACTATGGAATACTATTGGATGCTGGGAATATGTAGTACGTTCACAGCAGAGTTGACAGCTGTTAGCGGAGCCATCCAGTTTATTTGATGGGCCTTGCTTGACCATGTTTGAGTATAGACGAACTTAGTGAGCAGTCCATAAGCTATTTATTGATGCTATTCTTGTCACGCTTTGGTCCGCACTGTTCGTGACCTTCTCCCTGACCTTCATCATGTTGCCTGCTCAGTTGTCTTTCTCTGGGTCCGAAGTGATGTGGGTATCCTGGGAAATGAACTGGCCGACCGTTTGGTTAGTGAAGCATTTGCTTGTACCAAGTTCACTTTGCCAACCCCAGGTGCGGAGTTGTGGCTGCACGGAAGACCTGTGCTCGCTCGGAAGGGGAATGACAGCTACTGGGCTACTGTCCATCTTATAAACGTCATACAATAAAGGAGACCACTGCAGCATGGTGGTCTTCTGTCCGCTTCTCCTGGAAGGAATCCGCAGTCCTGTGTCATCTCTGCATTGGTCATACCAGGTTAACCCATAGCTTTCTTTTGTGTAACAAGCACCCCCACATTGTGGTTTTGGGGCGTCAGACAGTAGCTCATATTTTGGTGGAATGCCCCTTCTTTAGGATGTCCTTGCTAAGTCTGTACATTGCCTCTAATATTGGCGGACGATTCACGGATAGTTGAACAGGTTCGTCGTGAATGTGGTTTTTATTCTCAGTTATAAGATTTTAATGTACTTCTGGAAGAAGGGCAGAGTGGTCGAGGATGGGGCGAGACTTGCTGTGTGCTAGATCTGGGGAATCTGTGACGCTATCTTCTTGAACATGCTACTCTTTCGCCGAAAGTGGTAAGTGTAATAAAATTCTTAAGGTCCTAAATGTGGAATTTTTGTAAGAAAAGCGACCTCGTTCTCATAGACCCTCCCTAAGTAATTTAGAGTCTGTATTCGAGGAAGTCTTTACCACAATTGTGCTGCCACCGTTTCATATTTTCGTGTGGATTTCGGAGAATAAATGTGTGTAAATTGAGTAGAATACGGAGAATTTTATTTTTGGAGTTATCTTTCGACTATACTCCAATATTCCTTTCGGCTTATAGTCCAGTATTCACGCACGGAACGATGGCGGTTCGCTTTAGTCGAGGCACCTTTCCGGCTTATATTGTTGACGGTTCCAAGCGACAGTTTAGCTAGAGCACACACGTACTTTGCGCTTCATGTAAGCGTGTATCCTGCAAATTAAGATTCTCACTTGCTTGTGTAAAATTTTTCACTTACCGGCATCATCAGCCATGACAACTTGCAACAAATGGAATAAAAATTCACTAAATAACTCGCTACGATCAAGCTTAATGTTCGCATTGGGTACGATATTTACAGCATAGCGTTCAGAAAGCTGTCGGAGAATGCGTGACGTAGGTGCGCAGAACGAACATAAACTCGACGCCATCGTTTGTGATTCCGACTATAGACTTTTCACATATCACCGTATCAAGAGTGTGCCGTCAGCTCTTGGATTCAGAAAAAAAAAAACAACCGCCACCACCAAAAACAACTGCCATGGGCAACAACGTATTGACGATTGAGGTAGTTATCAGGAATCGAAGATTGTGACAGCGGATAGACCAGCTACAGTAAAGTGAAACATATGCCATTTCCGTTCTGGACACCAACTGTTGAGCAGCCATCATTCTGATCCATCTCCAGGAACAGGCACTACTCGTTCCGTTCCCGTTGTTCCTGCCATTGCAGGGCACAGAGATTAGCAGCAAGGGTGCAGTAACATGCCGTCGCACGCTCGAAGCATGAATGTCACCTGGAATCGAAGTACTGCTTATAGCACCCACCAGGCAAGGCGAAATATCATGTTATACACAAACGTGTCAGAATCGTTTGAGGAATACTGCACGGAAATGAGTGCTCGGGTGCCTTTCAAGGTCAGCTGGTAATCTGTTTGTGCGCAAATGAGACGCCATGAAGTGCGCGCTAGACCCAACTCCGAACCAAGTCCGTGCGCTTGCGGCAGCGATTCAGCGGTCGTGGATCGGTGTCTGGAGGTATCTGTGACGAGAAACATCGCCGGTGTCACCAGGGCGAACACGGGTGCCGATGGTATCGTGTCCCTGATTCAGCTGCTCCTGAGAGTTCGATGTGCAACTTTTTGAGGACGAGGGCACGTATTGAACGAGTTAACCTTTCCATCGTTTCAGCGTGAACTTTTAATAAGTATAACGACAGCAGTAATAGTGAATGAGTTGGTTACCCGATTAAATAGAAGAAAACATCTAACATTACTTCTTCGAATTTCTGTACAGGTACCATGTGAACAATGATTTCACTGACAAACGATACTTTCTGGTATTCATCGCATTGCGTGTGCGCGTTTTCTTTTTTTTCCGTCGTTAAAATGCTTATTTTTCTGCGAAACCTAAAGCCGACATTGGCGTCTCATACAAAAAGCCCTGTTTCATTTGCGAATGGCTCACGGGAAGAATGAATGTTGGTAAGGTTCTCTACGTCTAGGCACTAATTTCTCAGCTTGATGATTTTGTGAGACGTTTGAGTAGAAGTAATATGTTGTAGATTCGTTTTGGAACGGACGCACTCGAAATTTCAGCAGTAAACATCTCCGTTACGCATACCTCTCTTGTAACGTCTGCCGCTGGAGTTTGTTGAGCATCTCTGGTAAAAGATCCCGTGACGAAAACTGCGGTGCTCTTCGTTGGATATTTTCTGTATCTTCTATTCATACTACTTGATAAGGATCCCAGACTGATGAACAATACTCAAAAAATATCGAACGAGTGTTTTGTAAGCCACTTATGTTCGGGAATAAGCTTTATTACCATAAGATTTTTCCCAATAAATCTCAGCCGGCATCTGCTTTTCTTACTATTTGCATCTTTACTGTGAATTCATGAGCGATATGAAGCTTTAATGTCATATCGTTTGATAAACACTCATTACTCATCCAAAGGTTTAGTTCAGTGCTTAATTGTCGTTACCAGTCTCCAACTGTCTCTACCACCTTTTCGATCTGGGAATCGCTGAAGTGGCGTTGCAACAATCAAGTTTCAAAACCACCCGTCGAGTGTTGTCCCATACAGCTGATTGA
The DNA here is from genome assembly GCF_021461395.2 of Schistocerca americana. Taxonomy (NCBI): domain Eukaryota; kingdom Metazoa; phylum Arthropoda; class Insecta; order Orthoptera; family Acrididae; genus Schistocerca; species Schistocerca americana. Next base: position 451,993,241 of record NC_060122.1, read on the forward strand.
GTTCCAGCTGTTGTGATTTACAAAACAAAATTACAGTAAGAACAACTAACAACTCGCCATGTGAAGACTATTGTTAAGTCAGTCTAATTGGCCAGGAGGTACTCACATCCAAAAAAGTCCTTAAATCTTATTCTGTACTTCTAGCTAGTTCTTAGCAAGCTCTCAACACCAAAGTTCTGGACTCAGATTTGGGAAGTATTGGACCCATATCTTACCACTATCAACGTAGTACAGGTCTGCTCCGCATAAGTCATATGCGCGTGATCGTGTAGTCTTGTTGTTAATCAGAAAAAAAAGTTGTTCTCGTTTTCCGACAAGTACGGAGCTAATTGGGAATGACATGGTAGGAGTCGTCATGGACGTTACCGTTATCTTACACCTACGGCTACACCCTGCGAATCGCCCTGAAATGCATGCCAGATGGTAGAGTTTTTTTTTCCACCACACTTGTTACTTTTTGTTTCACTCACGGATGAAGTTTCAGAAGAATGACCGTATGCCTCGGGCTGGCTAACTATATAAATGTATCCACATTATCTCTACAACATTTAGGTTTAGAACCTCGATGGCTGAAGAACGTTCGTCGCCGAAAGAAGGTTCTCGAAGTTCCCTAAGCATATTATCACAAAATACACGCTCTTTGATTAATAATATCCGAACACCATATTAGTAGACATTATGGGATGGGTGGTCCCTGCCTTCTTCTTTGACGGCTTGAACTATGCTGGGAATGTATGGGTATCTGTGGAGGAATGGAAGCCCATTCTTCCTCAAGATAGGAAACCAGAGAACGTAGTGACGTCGGACGTTGGTGTCCAGAGCGAAATCAATGTCGTAACTCATCGGTGTACTGTTGACATAATGTCGGTTCTCTGGGCAGGCCGATTCTTTTCAGGAATGGTTTTGTCCACAAACCGTCGCCTCACCTGATGGCAAGGTGTATAACCATGCTGATAGAATCAATCATCTCTGAACTTCTCCGTTACTACACACAGAACACAATGCTGTAAAATGTGTTCAATCCTTCCTCATTTGGAGTTTTTTTTTTTAAAGCACAGCAAGACGACCACACTCTAACAACGAAAAGCACCTCCGTGCCATAACACCATCTCCTCCGTACGTCGTTGTTGGCTCTATACATGATGGCAGGTAACGTGTTCCAGGAATTCGCCTAAGCAACTGTTCCATCTGACTGCCACAGGGTATAGCGCGATTCATCTCTCCAAATCACTCGTTTCCAGTCATCCACTGTTGAGTGGCTCGCCCTTCACACCACTTCAAGCGTCGCTTATAGACTACAGAAATGTGTAGCTTATGAGTAGTTGCTCGACCATTGTATGCCATCCGTATTCAGTGTGCTAGGTAGACAGCTAGTAGCACTTTGGAACTCAAGAGTGATTCCTTTCGCTGACTCTGCGATTTTTTACAACCATCCTCCGCAGTGCTCGATGATTCCTCTCCGTCAGTACATGAAATCTGCCTGGTTTTCGTAGGTTGAACGTCCCTGATGGATTTTTTAGTTAGATGGCATCCAATGACTAGCCCACGATAGAAGCCACTGATCCATACTTCCGTTTCTGCTTGACAACACAATACTCCCCGCCTCCTTTTATACTGGTGGGTCCACCGTTCGGGACATTTAGTGGGCAGTTCCGCATTGTATAGTGATGCCGGGATACACTTTATCAGATAATGTCCTTTTTTGGTTTCTTACAGTTAATATTTTCCAACTTTCTTCTTACGTTCTCTCGTCAGTCCAATTTCCGACCGTTCCCACCGTCTTCGTTTGTACATTGAAGGCTCTAACTCGACTTGATATGTGCCCTATACACTGTAGCAGCAACAAAGACTAAGCCGGTAAGGCAGTTGGTATGCAGTCTCTTTTGTAGACAAATTGAAGTTTTCCATATCTTAGAAATAATCATTAATGTATGAAATCAGCATCAGTCCTTTTACGGGGCGTACCAAATATTACTTCAGTGTCTGTTAACTGACTCCTCAGGCAGGAGAACGTGCTGCTTCGTAATTCCTTTCGAATGCGGCGATGTCTTACTGAAAATCTGGTGCCGTGTCCATAGCATCGATCTTACTATGTGTGAGGTGGGATTCAAGTGATTGATGTTTTCGGAAACTATGCTGATTTGCACGTAGAATGTTATTTTCTTCCACGTAGGTCCGATGTTTGAAATCAGAGTATATTAAAGGCTTTTGCTAGAGGTGGATGTGAGTTCAGTAGTGCTGTCGATCAAATTATTTACGAAATGCAAGATTTCCAGTTTATTTCAACATTTCTGACAACTGTCAACCTAACTCTGTGTTCCATATCATAGTCTATTCTCATAAAGAGGATATCAGGTGAACACCATCGAAATTTATAGATGCCAAAGTTACCAGTCTTTTCTTCTTCGGCTAGCGTCTTCATTCACTGACGGAAAAAAAACCACCACGGAGTTTTGAGACATGGTAAGCGCATTTCTACAAGTGAAAGATATCTGTTCAAATTTCGCGCCAGTGGCATGAGAGTGGCACTAGCGCCACTCTTTGGATCCAGATCAGATTTGCTTTAAATACATGCTGTTACCTTTGATATTGGACGTGGTGAGTTGATGTTAGTCAAGAATGCCTTTAACGCAACGAAGACCATTTTCAGCACCTCACTTAATTCGAACGAGGTCGTGTAATAGAGCTACAAGGAGCTGTATGTTCCTTCTGAGATATTGCAGAGAGACTTACTAGGAACCACTGTACATGACTGCCGGGAGCAGTGGTCTCGAAAATGTGCGGCCTCTAGAAGATCGGGCTCTTGATACGTGACGCTACCGAGAGGAAAGACCATTGTGTTCGGCGTGTGGGTCTGCCGCATCGTACTGCATCTGCAGCGGCAATTTGAACAGCAGTTGGCATCACAGAAACACAACGAACTGTTAAAAGTAGATTACTTCGAGGATAGCCCCGAGCCAGACGCCCTATAGCGTGCATTCCACCGAACCCAAATCACCGCCATTTGAGACTTCAGTGGTCTTCACCTAGAGCTCATTGGAGGGCAGGGTGGAGGTCCGTTGTGTTTTCTGATGAAAGCTGGTTCTGCATCGGTGCCAGTGAACACTGTGTGTTGGTTAGGAGAAGGCAAACTGAGGGCCTGCAACTAATATGTCTGCGTATTAGACACAGTGGACCTACACCTGGAGTTATGGTCTGGGATGCAATATCGTATGACAGCAGGAGCACTCTTGTGGTTATCCCACGTACCGTGACTGCGAGTCAATAGGTCAATCTGGTGATTCTGTTGTGTCTAGCAAACCTGCTTCTCCGAACGCTGACAACAATTCTAGCGAATCGCATTAAGGAGTTTTATTACGAAATGAATTAATGACAGTACTTCGAGAAACACGTAGATGGGTCGCAAGCAAAGGGCGACATGCAATATAATCGAAGTCCTTCAGTATAACGATCCCCAAACAAGTGAGGTAATACAGCGGATGCTTCTGTAGGTCGCTGGTCTTGAAGCTTACGTTCTCTTCGCCGAGAGGCTGCTGCTGTCGCGTTGTCGTCCTAGAGAGGGGTCGGTCAGCGTGCTATTGGCTGACGTCTTCTTCACAGCCCTCTCCGATCTATCGTTTCCGACTGCCGTGCCGGCGCTTGACTTTACGCTGGAACAGATTCGACTTGCCATGCTGCCATTCATGAACAGCATTCAGGGGGTGTTTTCCAACAGAATAACGCTTGCCAACATGCTGCTGTTGTAACCCAACATGCTCTACTGTGTATAGATATGTTGTCTTAGCCTGCTCGATCACCAGATCTGTCTCCAATGGAGTTCATATCGGACTCATCTGATAACAATTCTAGTGCCATTCACAACCAGCATTAACCATACCTGTATTGACCAACCAAGTGCAACCGACATGGAACTCCATCCCACAAACTGACGTGCGGCACCTATAAAACACTATACATGCACGTTTGCATGCTTGCATTCAACATTTTGGCAACTACACTTGTTGTTAATGTACCAGTATTTCACATTTGCACCACATTAACCTGCGATTTTGCAATATTAATCACTTAAATATTGTTCCCAGACAAATGTATTCCCCAAATTTCATTTCTCTGTATTAATTATTTTTTGTTGTTGCGATTTTTTCCCGTCAGTATCCCTTTGTCTTCTTTCTGTCTGATAATCTTATTCCATTAATGCCGTACTGTTCGTTCAGAGGGCGTGTCTGCAGTTGTCGACGTTTGCAGGAATGTTGATAATTTGACTGATGATTCCACAGCCGAGCTCTCGCTATCTTCTAATCTGTATTGTGGTAGCCGCAAGGAAATAAAGTTTTCAGTGTAACAAGCTTGGGAGACGGCGGTTTGGCCACGGGAGGATACGTAAATCCGTCGCTTCGACACTACATTGAGATCTTCTCCCTACCGCACAGCATCTTGTAGCAGGAACACACGGGAGTCCTCTTTAATCCATCTCGAAAGAATGCAGCGATTTTATTGTTGACAAGATTCAGATATTTTTTAAAACATATATGCGCTCTCTCTCTCTCTCTCTCTCTCTCTCTCTCACACACACACACACACACACACACACACACACACACACACACAGTCATTGGAGCCAAACAAGTATCCCGGAACATCAATGTGAAGTACTTTTCAGCGCCGTCGTCTGAACGAAATTTTGTGGACACTGGACCAATTGTGAGGGTAAACTCTTAATTTGGACTAGAATGTAACTTCATTTTACGTCCGAACTCCTAATATGCTACTCGCTTCGCCAAATGTTGGATGGCGTTTGTGTTGCCCGCCATTATGCGCTCTTGACGCACTGGACTGAGCGATGTTGGTGGAACTGGTTTCTGGACGGCGGCGGTTCAAATCGCCCACCAGCTATGTTGATTTAGATTTAGGTTTTCCGTTTTTCCCCTAAATCGCTTCAGGCAATGTTGTGACTTTTGCTTTGAAGAGGACACGGCCAAGTTTCATCCTCATCTTTCCCCATTTCGAGTTTGTGCTCTATGATCTCGCCTCAAATGACTTTGTCTCTGACGGCGCATTACACACCAATCTCCCCCCCCCCCCCCCCCCCCCCCCCCCGAACACCGTTCCGCGACGGTTGTAAGTAGTACTATTGTCTTCATAAGCCGTCGTGGTAATTTTTAGATGTTTCTGAAAATTTTATTGGTCCATTCTCCTTTTGAGTTTCTACTTTACATTGTTTTAGTGCTTTACTACGCATGGCGTTTGAGGTGTCTTGTGTTCTCCTACCAACGCTACAACTCGGCATTTTTCACATTGTTGGAAATTGCCAGATGTGATAGAATTGAAAGATCACAGATAAAATCCTAGTACTAACGAGGGGTCGAATCACATTTGAATCCACAATCAGGCCCTTTCCCACTCATGCACTGAGCTACGCATTTTTAAAGTGACAGTTCACTCTCAAAAATCTGTTAAGTCACTTGCTACGATTTTCCCCAGGTCTGGTGGCGAAGAAGTCTAATATTGAGGTCATTTAGACGGACCTTGACTCGATTTTTTTTTTTTTTTGTTTGAAATTGCGCCTTACATTTACAAATCAGTATATGCCTTATTTTCGTAAGTTGTAAGGTATTCGAGGTGTAGCATATACAATTTTACCTGTCAACGTCGATGCTTCTGTTAGAGCAGGCAGATCAAAATAGAATGTCTACGTTGGAATCAGTAGTGATTTTTTTGTTTGTCACTCATAACGCGAAACTTAGGAAAACGGAATTAATGACTGTATCATTACACAGTTTCTATTGGTGATGCTGCGCCGTAGTCTGTTGCATGCTCTCATTGCAGCTTTACGAATCAAAGTTTAATACTAACACTTTTAAATCTTTTAACTATTACAAATAAAATATCGATGCATTTTGATTTTACATTAAATAAGATATATTCCTTACTTTGAATTAAAAAAGTGAGAAAGTTAACATAAGGTGTACTTCGCGCACGGTTCACCTTATTTATTTTGTGAAATACCCACTAAATGACCAGTCATGACCCCTTTACCACAAGCTGTAATTATTCGATCCAGATGTTATCTAGACCGTATAAGAAACTGGACAAGTGAGTTAGAAAGGTGCAGTTTGACATTCAGGGTTCTCTGTGGATTGGTGTAGGATATACAATCGGAATGTTTTATTTGCGTCTCTGGCTACTTAACGTAGTACACAAAACGTCAGTTAGTCATCTAAAGATGTGAAACTCGAACCTCATTTGGTCGTAGGATTTTTCTGGCACTCACCGCAACTTCCACCTCCGGCAAAGCGCCAACACGGAGCCGCCTGTGTGTTTAACACAAAGAAGTAGTAGACAGTCAGACGTAAAAGATTGTTTGGGCGTCCGCCATACGTAAACCAATCCGTTGTTGCAACTATGTTGGTGTATTACTCACGGCCCAAATTACGCTCTTCCAGTCATGGGTCTCTGACCCATTTTCATCGCATTTTCTGTTTATTGTTACTGATTGGAATGTTTTCACATTTCCTCCACCCTGCTGCAGGTGTTAAGTTTCCACTGCTGGCGTCGAAAAAAAAGCGGTAGAGATGTTGATGAAGTGCTGCCGTCTCTTATATTGTCTTCTATATACCACGAAATTACAGTAATTCCATCCAGTAATCAGAATTACATCACGCCGTTAATGCGTAGATTAAATCCATGGCTCAGCTCACGGCGAGAATGGGGGGGGGGGGGGGGGTTAGCTAGCCCAAAACAATTACTGGGCGAAACTCCAAATCCCTCGCAATGCTTACCTGTTAGGCTCTTCTTCGCAAAAGAGTACCGAGTTCGAGTCTCGGTCCGGCACACAGTTTTAATCTACCAGGAAGTTTCATATCAGCGCACTCCGCTGCGGAGTGAAAATTTCATTCTAGAATTCCACTACCTCCATCTCAACAAGGTCGGACGTGTCACAAACAAGTTACTCCATTATCTGCTCCAGTAGATAAGAATAGGTTAATACATATGCAGCGACTGATCTGCTTATCGTTTAGCTTGCCTAAGGAGTAAAGCACATCCACCAGCCAGGGAAGAGCGCTGACAGGAACCTGTCTAATGCCATTGTAAATTAGGGGGACTGGGCTGAGGAGAGGCAGCTGATTGTGTCAGGTAACTTAATCCTAAGAGTGTTATACACTGTGGCCCTCGCTTCTCAAGCAAAAGTCACTAGTGGGATGTGGTGTACGGATTAATAACAGCTTCAATCTACGGAACTATTTTAAAATTATGTTGATTCCTTAATTGAGGCGGGGCTCCAGCACGTGTGAAAAAGATTGCTCTGTCATATTCATGTCATTAACTAGTCCGAGGTGATATGAAAGGCTGTTTAAATTGTACAGGTAAGAGTATTTATATTCTCCAGGTAAGAGTATTTTCTGAAGTTCGGGGATGCATGGGCCAAATGGCCGAAGTCACTTGGAATCATGTGCCTAGTTGCCAAAAGTTAACTTGAGCAGTTCCAGGCGTTGAAGAGATGCACGTTGTGTTGTAGAAACTGTTATAAAAATAAATGTAGCACTACTATAAAATTTTTCAGTGTCGTTTGAAGTAAGCTGAAATTTGGCGAGGTGCATCATGTTACATACTTAACATCTTGTTATTGATTGTAATCTAGACATTAATTTATGAAGAAATACTAAAAAGAAGAAAGGAAGATTATGGTTTAACGTCCCGTCGGCAAAGAGGTAGAGACGTTTCAGTAGTTGCACGCACAACTTCTGGTATTTGTAATTTGGGGAGCAGAGTTTCCCAAAAAAGTCGGGTTTGTGCAAGATGAATTTATTAGTCATGTCACTGTAGGAAAATTTGAAGAACCTGAATCAATCCAACCGTGAAATTCCTTGTCATGTGAACGGCTGCTTGGTCTACCTCTCTGTTTATAGGATATGCAGTATATACCAAATCGTCTGCAGTGCTTCAAGTGACAATAATTGGGGTTTGCGTGGTTCCTCTTTAAAAGGCAACACACATTAGAACAGGTACTGACCAGTTTGTAAAGAAGAAAGCAGATCGAAGAAATACTCATTAGTTGCGTACGACGGGCAGAGGGTAAAAGATTTGTCATTTACGTAACCACTGTTCCTTACTACCCCCTTCGTCTGTGTAGATTTAGTTTCTCAGTGGGTAGTCACATTGCAGCATCAGAGACAACAGTTGTATCAAATATTACATGTTCATAAACAGGCAAATGTCAAACGACCCTTTCCAATAGTGTCTGTCAGTAACATTGTAGCCATTCTTAGACCATCACACAGAATAAAAATACAAAGCCAAGTAATGACATGCAAATCTGAAACTACTGTGTTTAATTCTCCATCAGCCACAATTAAACGACAGCTCGTCAGGGAAAAGGTAGAAGGAAGTATAAACTAGAGAAGTGACGTAAATCCATCAGACTGTAATACTTTTATTGTTGGCTGAAGAGTCTGATAAAGACTCAGCCTTAGAATATATGCAGTATGAAGAAGGATGGAGAGAATGTTCTAGCCTCGTAACAAAGCCTTCATAAGCTGTGATTTCCAAATCTCAGCTGAACGCGAATATTTTCAGGGCTCGTGTAACGTAAGAAAGACTCGTGCTACAGGGGAGGCCTCTTTGCTTGTGTTTTGCGAGACCCATTATAGAGAGGCTGAGACCCAGTTCTAAAAGGCTGTTGTTTCCAGGGGAAAGACCATACCAGTGAGAAAATTAATATTGAGTTGGCGTACTTGGCAAGGGGAATACCGCTATACTGCTTTTTACTATAATTGCACTTGTAATACAAGAGCCAATTTTTTTCTTACTTCTGCGTCATAACGAAGTGCAACATGAGAAGGTTCTTACGGAACTTGTAGCCCATCTCCTCTTCCCAGTCTGCCCATCATTCCTTTGTCCAAACATGTAACGTACTATGGACCACCACCTCTTAAGAGGGAGGCATAGTTCACTCTGCAGCACTGCAGCAGGCACATTCTTCGTCACTGATATCTCTGTGTGCTCGCCTGCGCTCCCAGACATTGCTCAGTGAGAGATAGTCGAAGATTTGTATTCCAGTATCCACTTCTGATCTGGATTCGTCCTATAGGTAAGGGAGCACGCGGAAACCGACCGCTGAAATGGAACCTTAGCGCCTACTCTAATTGTACAGCCAACTGGTTATTTTTGAACACTGAGGCTGCGTCCAGGACTGGGTCGATCACATTACAAACACGATCCACGAAACTCCGTATGGGACTATTCCAAAGGATTCAGGATTCCCAAAAAGATGCTCTTTCCTTTCAAGAGTGCCCTGCTGCAATCAGCTGTTAAGTGTAATTTTTGCTACATATCATACACCGACCAATTGCTCCGAATCTCAGTATCTTTCAGACGGCGATGAATAGATACTGCAAAGTTATAAAGAAGAATAAGAAGAGAGAGAGGCGTGTATTGTCTAATGTTGTCAGTTGTTGTATGAAGTCCACTTTAGTGTGAGATAACATCGGAATTTGTTGGAGAGGTGAGAAGTGCATACTTAAATGCGCCCAGACCAGGGTAGGCGATATAGTCCAGACAATGGCGAAACATTTAACGGAAGTGACAGCCACTGTCAGTCTTGGTGAAACAATCCCTCATGACAGAATTGGAGCTGAGGTGGGCTGTTATAACTTTGGCTCCAACAATGTCTGTGGCACCTTGTCGCCATAATATGCCTTAAGCTATGTTACGGTATTTAGAAAAGAATTTAAAAAATTCTTCGTCCTGGTCAACCGCGTCTGGACGGTATTTAGAAAAGAATTTAAAAAATTATTTTTAGATACTAAGGAAAGCAGAGGTGGCAGTACTTTTTAAACGGTCTCTGTAACTGTGAGTGTGGAGGGGTATTTTCTAATATCAACAAAAAATATTTACAAATATGTGAGTGTAGGCTTCAGTGTAGGATGGCACTTCCCCTGCAGAACTCAGCATTTCATCTACAGCGCACACCTTCAGCCCCCACCACTACCACTCTCCCCACACAAGCCGTGCTCTCTGGTCATCTACCTGCTATGGTATTCCGCGCGGACTCAGTCTACAGATGGACGACGTGTGTGACATAACGGTAATACATTATACACAAACCTTTATCAGTCTGCTTATTAGTGAAAACCTTATGAATATGGCTACAGTAGTTCTGAAAGTAGTCTTCACTAAGGGACTTTAATCGATAATATGTGAAGAAGAAGAAGAAAAGAAAGAAGAAGAAGAAGAAGAAGAAAAAGAAATAGTAGTATACATACACAGGATGTCGCAGGACGAATGTCCAATATCTAGGGATAAGACAGGAGTGCTCATTTGAAGAAAAGATGCTAACTAGTAAATGTTGGTTGAAAAGTTAAGAGCTATGATCACTTCTTCGGTAGAAGAGATGTAGTGTAGTTGAAAAAGGGCTCATAGCTCCAAAGATACGCGCTTTAGAGGTCATGTTTACTGGACTTTTCTTCTTGCTTTAGTCCATACTATCACCTTGAAAAATATGGAAAAAAAGAGGGTGCAGTAGAAGAGACATGTTTCACAGTAGCCAAGATGTTTCACTCATAGCTCTTACAGTATGCGTTGTAGAGCCCATGTGTACTAGACCTTTGGCTTCCAGTTATCATTCCTGTCTATCACTGAATATTGACCATTCCTCTTACAAGGGAACCTCCCCATCGCACCCCCCCCTCAGATTTAGTTATAAGTTGGCACAGTGGATAGGCCTTGAAAAACTGAACACAGGTCAATGGAGAAAACAGGAAGAAGTTGTGTGGAACTATGAAAAAAGTAAGCAAAATATACAAACTGAGTAGTCCATATGCAACATCAAGGACATCTCTGAGCCCAGGAGCGCCATGGTCCCGTGGTTAGCATGAGCAGCTACGGAGTGGGAGGTCCTTGGTTCAAGTCTTCCCTCGAGTGAAAATTTTAATTTTTTATTTTTAGACAATTATCGAAGTTCAGGCACTCACACATAACCAACTTCGCTCTCCAAAATTCCAGGACATGTTCAGAATTGCTTGGACATATGCAGGATTTGACGGTCAACACAAGCAAAAATTTGAAACCTTTAAAAACAGTTAAAAACATATGTTTTGACAGAGCACAGGGAAAACTGTGCGACTGTGAAACTGTTTCATTCATTTGTTGCAGTTTATGTGACACACTTATGTTTTCATCACTTTTTTGGGAGTGATTATCACTTGCACAAGAAAACTTAAATCGGGCAAGGTGAAACCCATTCGCCAAGTGTATAAGTTAGGTGGGTCGACAACATATTCCTGTCATGTGACGCACATGCCGTCACCAGTGTAGTATAGAATATATCAGACGTGTTTTCCTGTGGAGGAATCGGTTGACCTATGACCTTGCGATCAAATGTTTTCGATTCCCATTGGAGAGGCACGTCCTCTCGTCTACTAATCGCACGGTTTTGCGGTGCGCTCGCAAAACACAGACACTAAACTTGTTACAGTGAACAGAAACTTCAATGAACGGTCAGACAGATCATAACTTCGCGAAAATAAAATTTTCACTCGAGGGAAGACTTGAACCACAGACCTCGTTCCGCAGCTGCTCACGATAACCACGGGACCACGGCGGTGCTTAGCTCCGAAAAACCTTGATTTTGCATATCTTGCACATGGAGTACTCAGTTTGTATATTTTGCTTATTTTTTTCATAGTTCCCCACAACTTCTTCCTGTTTTCTGGATTGATCTGTGTTCAGTTTTTCAAGGCCTATCCACTGTGCCAACTTATAATTAAATCTGAGGGGGGGTGCGATGGGGAGGTTCCCTCGTTAGAACGCCTAGTAGCTGTATAAATTCTGACAATAATAATTTCGTGTGGTCAGTGGCCTGGTGGATGTTTTTCAGTGGGATGATACATTTGTAATTTGCGTGCCCTAACCTATCCCAACTACGTAACTAGAGAAAGAGGACCTACAGGTTAGCATGGAATCCGAACGACGTGTTGTTTCTGGCACATCTCCAAATAATTGAGAAGGATATGATCCCGCAACCTTTCGGTTATCAGAAGCATGCTTTACCGGTTGACCACGATGCCCAACATGGATTCTAATCGAGCTCTGCTGCTCTGTGACGTTGATTTGCTGCCAGATACTGCCTGCTTTGTAGCTGACTGCGTAATAGTTATCATTGCCATGAGCTGTCGCTCCAGGCACCAATTAGATATGGAACGGATAAGTAACAATACTACCCGCTCATCATTTCTAGGCAGTCATATATACACAAACCTTCTTTGCGCCGTCTGTTAGTGAAAACCGTATCAATAGCTCTGAAACAAGACTGAACACACAAATAACAGCCGGGAATATCATTTATAATATTTATAAATGACGAAGACAGGATGAGGATGGTGTGTGTGCGCGCTAATAATTCCTCCTGGCGTTCAAAATGTTCAAACAACTGATGAGAATGCAGCAGGGTGACGTCTGAAGTAACTGCCGATATTTTGACAGGTGGTGATAGGGTGTTCACCACCGACATATCAGCGGTTGTCGAAGATGTCGCCCGTCTGCGTTGCTGTATATTTGAACAGATTTAGGTTGTCAGTGGTTTCCCAGAATCGATTACGACGAATGCCAAATTGATTCTTCCAAAGTGCACATGGCTTACTTCCTCATCCCTGGCTAATTAGAGCTTATACTCTGTTTCTAATGATGTCGTAGTCCATGAGATGTCAAACCTTAATCTTGATTTCATTCTTGTTTTAGTTGTCGCTGTTTTCAGCCTGAAGACTGGTTTGATAAAACTCCCCGCACTAGTCTTCATCTCTAAGTAACTCTTGTACCTACTTCCTTTTGAATTCGCTAACTGGAAAGCCTCTACAGTTTTAATTTTTGCGTCCCGTCAGCTGAGCCCTTCTTTTCGCCAAGTTGTGCCATAAATTTCTTATCACTGCAATGTGATTCAGTACCTCTTTACAAGTTATATAGAGAATGCAAATAGTCTTAGTGTTCACACGTCATACCCTGTATTTACTGTTTAGTTCTTTAAAGTAATTGGACATAATTCATTGGACAATCTTTTCCATAGGCATTCAGTTAGATTATTGTCCAGATATGTAGGTGGCGAGATGATTCATTTCAGTTGTTCATAAATACAATCTTAACCACGGTTTACATTTATCACCTGAGAAAATGCCCTTGTTGATAGGGTACACGAAATCAGGAAGGTAAAAACACGCCACGTAACATTTGGTCATAGCAATTTACATTCAATGAATCGATCACAAAATTCGCTTAAGTAAAATTATACTGTGAAAATACACCCATACTGTCAATACACCATCACAGTGTCTTAGCTGCAAGTTGAGCCCATGGCACCACTGGTGTTGGGCCACACGAGAAACCCTATTAGCTCATACAACTAAAATCTGTATTCATTTAACCGAGCTATGTTTTACAAATAGCCTAGACTATAATAAATGCGCTAACATGCCCAAGAGAACAGTTGCTGCGATGTTGAGCTCCTGAGATGATAAGAATCAGCGCGCAAGTATCTTGCAAGAGAAAGTGTTTGGCATCTAATGTTGTACATATTTTGATTTGTGAACCTTTCTTTCCACGAAATTGTTCTAAATTGAAGTCTCCATCCAAACTACAGGTGTAACTAATCGCTTCACCAAAAGATACTCAGCTAGTATGTGAATATTGTGATTCACTTAAGGTAAATGACCGTGGTTATTAACCTGTCATGTAGTTATTGCTTCGTATAGTGAGACAGCATAAAAGAAATGTAGCTTGAGGAAAAAATGCTAGTACCTAACATTTCATAGTACTTGCAGAAAGTAGTGATTTGGTTATTGAAGTAATTGAAATTGGAACAAACACGATTTAGAGTTCATTATAGCACATGTAGCCTTTTGAATAGTAGCAGTTCACTAGATCGTGAATGGACTACGTCAATGTGACAAAGCTGGAAGCTCCAGAAAATGTTATTAATTTATAACAGCATGAAACTATGCGTCAGTATAACGCAAACAACTGATTTCACAGCTATACACGAAAACAACGAAGAAAAGGAGCTACTAGGAAAAGAATTGAAATATGTGAACAGAAAAGTAAATCAATACATAGAAAAGATCATAATACAAGAAAACTGATAAAAATACGTGAAATTAGAAGACATGAAGAAACAAAACGACAAAAAGAATAAAACCACAGAATCCATAACACTCAAAAAACCTCAGAAACAAGCTGCAAACACTTGTCCTTATGGTCAAACGACAGTACACTGACAAAATACAAGAATTCATTTCACAAAATATTATGGAAAAATTGAAATCAGATCCAACAAACAGATTTCACGCTGAAGTGAAAGAGTCTTTAAAATATTGACTACACACAAGGCGAGAGGAGGAGGATAGTGAAATGATACTAATCCTGTTGCATCCACCCTCCGATGCTATCCAAAAAATTCATAAACCAAATATCCCAGTAATACCCATTCTAAACTTCAAGAGAGCTCCCACCTACAAACTTGCAGGATTCATGTTGAAATTATCGTCTGAAAATTATGAAATATGACAGAACTGTAAGGAATACCTCACAATTAATAAACGCATAAGATTTAAAATCACAATTGGTCTACAAAAGCCATGTCCCATTACGTAAATGAGTGCAGGATATCATGGGGCCTGCAGCTGCATCAACACCTTTCTGAATAATGCCTACTATGAAACTTCCTGGCAGATTAAAACTGTGTGCCCGACCGAGACTCGAACTCGGGACCTTTTCCTTTCGCGGGCAAGCACTTGCCCGCGAAAGGCAAAGGTCCCGAGTTCGAGTCTCGGTCGGGCACACAGTTTTAATCTGCCAGGAAGTTTCATATCAGCGCACACTCCGCTGCAGAGTGAAAATCTCATTCTGGAATGCCTACTATGTCTGCTAACTCGCGTACTTTGTCGACGGTCATCCAGTACCGCTTTGTAGATTTTCTTCACAACTTCTGGAGTCGTCACCTCATCTGGTCCACCACTGCTATACTTGTCGTGGCCGCTCGTACGGCCACGTTTAAACTCAGCTACCCAATATTTTACTGTTGTCAACGAAGGACGCGACTCTTCCAAAGCAGAATCATAACGACGACCAATTTTCTCCATTTTCACAAGTTCACTCACAACGTTCACTACCGGTGGCTGCCAAACAAACACTTAACAATGTGGCGTCTTCAAACTTGATACATATGCTTCATAGATCGTATATTTTCTAACCCAGAGATATTTTTCAACGACGACTGCCATCTCTCGGTCAGGCCGGGTACTCATGGGATCAGATACATGAAGAATATGCTGTGTTTAATTGATGAGCCGCCAGCAAAAATTGTCCAGTATACAGAAAGATTTACAATGGAAAAAGAACGTGCCAACCAAATAAATTTCTTAGAAAAAAAAATCAGCATATCATTGAAATTTACCATAAATCTAAAATTACTGACAGTCATACATCAGATTTCACGTCACCCATACTCGTAAAAACAGTCAGCACTCAGATACACGCTTCATAGACTCAACCGTGTACCATTCCACGTAGGAAACCACAAGAAAGAACAAGATGTCATCACTCAAATAGCAGCAAACAATGGATACGACAGTAATCAAATGATAATTAAACGACTAATACAGTCAATAAACACAGTACATCCTAGCTGAAAACGCACCACAAAACCCCTCACAAACAAGCCCACAAATGACAGAACAACACAAAGAATACCTGAAAACAAGGAAGAAGATTCAAGATGTTAGACAATCACATAAAAGCACAAACTCACACATAAAATAACAAATATTGTTAAAAGACAAGGCTTAAACCTAGCATTCAGAATACACAGTTCAAAGCCATCTATCAGAAAGGAGAAATACACAAACTGCAATGAAATACATGTGACGAAAGGTACGTAGTACAGGCCAGCAGAACATATCAGAGTATGGAAATATGGGACAAGCCACTCAACTTTTGCAGAACATTTAAGAGGGAACAACAACGAACCTACTACAAGAGAGAAAGACACGAAAATAGAATAAATAATGCGACACCTCCAAACCTTACAAGAAAATTATCACTGAATGAGGTCAGTCTTTTGCTACGGTTCATCTGTTTATTATTCAGAAAGGTGTTGATGCAGCTGCAGGCCCCATGATATCCTGCACCCATTTACGTAATGGGACATGGCTTTTGTAGACCAATTGTGATTTTAAAGCACAACTGCTTACAGCTTTGCTCCTATATCGTTACCCTGTTCGTGCCGAGGCCCATCGAACGCTGAATTCTTCGCATGGTGTTATTTATACTCTGCTGCTTGATGGTCTGGCCGAGGGAAAAATCCAAACTTACCTCTCTGATCAGCGCGTCACTGCAGTCCATTGGGTAATGAAAAAGGTTGATGCATCGTTATTGCCTACACATAATCGTTTTCTCATGTTTGATCGCGTGGTGCTTCAATCGAAGACTAAGACAGGCTAGGAAGTCGTCATGGTCCGATTGTACATTCCAAACCCAAAGCATTGCTACCAGTGTCGACATTACAGCCACACTCACATGTCTTGTCAAAACACACCCAAATGTGTTACTTGAGGTAGGGATGCTTACAAGGGAGATTGCTCGCCACCTCCTCCCTCCTGTATCAGTTGTAAT
Source organism: Schistocerca americana (assembly GCF_021461395.2). NCBI lineage: Eukaryota > Metazoa > Arthropoda > Insecta > Orthoptera > Acrididae > Schistocerca > Schistocerca americana. The sequence goes on from NC_060122.1 coordinate 452,009,897, forward strand.
GCCGACCATCAGCCTCATCCCAAGAATGTCTTGTGTATCTCGATGAGTGGACTGTCCAGGCGACCCGGATGAAGGAGAGTGTACCTTACCCTGTCGTTCACAAGTTGTTGATTAGTCGAAAGCCCTGCATTTTGCCATCCAGCACTTACAGTACCATTTTTGCTATGCCTCGCTCAACAAAGGACATGACCAGGCAGACTTTCTACCTCCAGTTCAGCAGCGCAGTTGGAAAATCGTCCACTATCACAGTAGCATCCCTGTCTCATTCTCCTCCGGCTGCACATCAAGCTATCAAGTTTTCGCTCCCCTGGTGGCGAAATCACCTGCTACACAACCGGCAGGCCGGAAAGGACAAACGTAATGCACCCATGGAGACTTTCTCGTTCTTCCAGCCAACATACATCGGAGTCTTCATCTGCCAACCGCAAAGGCTCTAAGAAATCAAAAGACAAATGGTCCCGACTCGGAGATCCCCTTCAGCGGTGTCGCGACATAATACCTCAACTAGCCGACCTCTTTTTCGGTGATGCTCTGCACCTACCATTTTTCCGCCCTGGAATCCGCAGGTTGGCGCCTGAATAGATTTCATGGGACAGAATCCGCCAGCGTCTGCGCCCTGAGAATCTGTGAGTCTTCAAAGGCTGGCACGCAGTACCGCCAGGATGACTACATTTGTTCCCTCCTTCTCATTCCCCATTTTGACTCTTCTCCAGTGGAACTTTTGCAGCATTAGATCCAAGGAGGAGGAATTATGGCTGCTTTTGGAATCGCAGCATCCGCCTTTTTTCTGCCTCCAAGAAACAAAATTGCATCCCTGTGACCACTTTGACCTCTCACATTTCCTCCCAGTCTGCTGTGACCTTCTCCCTTAGGACAGGATTCCATCTCGCGGGGGAGCCATGCTGCTCATCCAGGATGACATTCTTATCCAAACCATCCAACTGAACACTCAGCTGCAAGCTGTTGCAGTCCGCATTGTCCTTCCTCTATTCATCTGTTATCTTTGCAACATCTACATCCCTCTTGTCATATAGTGTAACCAGGGAAGACCTCCAGTTTATTGGCCAACTCCTTCGCCCTTTTTGCAGCTTGGTGACGTTAATGCACACAGATTCTTCGATAACCTGTCAGAGAGGTTCCTTCTTGGCTGACCTTCTCAGTCAAATCGATCTCATCTGTCTTAACAGTGTAGCACCCACGTTCCTTTCAGGCTCCAAGCACACTTACTTCCATTTGGATCTCTCGTTCTGCACTGCCCAGTTTGCCCATCATCTCGAGTGGTCCATTCTCTCTTACATGTACTCGCGTGACCATTTCCCATGTGCTAACCACTGCGGACCCCTAACCCACCTAAGGATAAACCCAATTGGCAACTTTCTTCTAAGGCTGACTAGGGGCTTTACTCCTCCCTTGTGACCTTCGACGAACGACATTTCCCTAGTTGTGAAGACCAGGTAGTATACGAACGTTATCCTTACTGCCGCACGTCAACTTTACCGCGCTATGTTCTGGTTCCTTGATGAAATGAGATGTGCTACGACATGATTCGCGCCCAGAGACGTGCTTTGTGCGTTTTTAACCTTCATTCGAAGATGGCGAACTGTATTGATTATAAACAGTTGTGTGCACAGTGTCATCGCATTCTTCACGACAGCAAAAAAGATAGGTGGATTTCATTTACTCATTCTTTTAACAGTTTCACTTCCTCTTTCGACGTATAGGGCAACCTCCATCAGCTCTCTCGGACCAAGTTCCATTTCCCAATTTCCGGCCTGGCAGTAACAGATGATTTCACAGTGGACCCTATTGTTATCTCCAACACGTTAGGCCGCTATTTTGTGGAGATTCCGAGCTCCACCCATTATCACCCCACCTTCCTCCATCGGAAATGGGCGGAGGAGGCTTAGATGAACCCTTCTCCTCTCAGATTCGTGAATGCTATAATACCGCCTTTAGTATGAGAGAGCTAGATCGTGCTCTTACTTCATCCTGATCTTCTGCCACAGCCGCGGATGATGTTAACATTCAGATGTTGCAGCACCGTTCTCTTGTGGGCAAGCACTTTCTCCTTCATACGTACAATCGCATTTGGATAGATGGCATACAATCGCATTTGGATAGATGGCACATTTCCCAGACATTGGCGTGAAGCCACTGTCAAACGAAAATCTAAGCCTGGTACGATTCATGGTCAGTTGGTATGTTGGCTTGTATTTCGCAATCCACTAACCACTGTACAATGTGGATTTTGGCTACAGCGTTCTGCAGTTGACCATCTCGTCACTGTTTTATGCGGAAATACCAGACTGTGGTCGGGTTTTTTGATTTGGATAAAGCCTATGATACCTGATGGAGGACTTTTATCCTCCATGCTCCATATACACGGGGCTTCTGAGGCAGCTTGCCCTATTTCCTTCCGGGATTTTTAAAAGGTAGAGTTGTCAAGGTACATGTGGGTGGGTTCGGCCTTATCAGACACCTTTATCCAAGAAAACAGGATGCCTCAAGGCTCCGTCGGGAGCGTCATCCTCTTTGCTATAGCCATTAACTCTATTGTGGCCTGTTTCCCGCCAGGCATCTCCGGCTCCCTTTTCGTCGACGACTGTGCGATCTATTGCAGTTCTCCACGAATTTGTCTGCTCGAGCGGCGGCTTCAGCAGTGTCTCAATCGTCTTTCGCTTTTCCACTGACGAAACTGTTTGTATGAATTTATTCCGTTGCAATAGGTTTCTTCCACATTCTTTACATCATGAGCCTGTTGCTCTTCCTTTTACTGAAACTACAAAATCTATGGGGGTTCTGGCTTCATAGAAATTTTTTTTGGTCCTCCCGTCTTACCTGGCCGCACACTGTATCTGGTCCTTCAATGTCCTTACACTTGTCCTGAGCGGCACTTCCTGGGGAGCAGATCAGACCACTCTCCTCCATTTGTACCTATCCCCTGTCCCTTTGAAACTGTGTTTCGTTTATTCATGTGCTCGTCTGCCCATCTTTCGCCATCTTAATACAATCCACCATCGTGGAGTCCGTTTGGCCGCTGAAGCCTTTTACACTAGCCCGGTTGAGTCCCTCAATGCAGAAGTTGCCGAACTACTGCTCTCATACTGGCGTGATGTTCTCCTCAGTGGATGCACGTGCCGTTTGTGTGCCATGTCCGGCCACCTATCCTGTGTCTCCTTTTTCACTGACTCCGTGGACTGCCAGTATGGGGCATATCCTTCTTCTCTGTTATCTCCTGTAGTTTACTTTCGGCTACTGCTCCGACAGCTTAACTTTAAGCTCCCTGTCATGTTCCCGGTGGGTGTGAACCCCTCAGCACCTTGGCTTTGTGTGGTGGCCTATGTTCATCGTGGACTTTATTCGCTTCCTAAGGAAACTACTACAGATTCGACCTATCACTGTAAGTTTCTCGACCTTCGCACACAATGTAGCGATAGTACCCTCGTGTACACTAATGGATGTAAGACTGACTGTGGTGTCGCGTGTGCCTTCGTCATTGACACTGACCATTTTCGGTATCGGCTTCAAGAACACTGCTCAATATTTATAGCAGAGCTCTTCGCCGCTATCAGGCCACGCAGTATATCCAGGGACACATGCTTTTTAGTTGTGTCATATGCTCCTATTATCTGCGCTCTTCAGAACCTCTTTGCGCTGTACACAGTCCATCCAATAGTACCACGGATCCAAAAATGCTTCCACTTGCTCGCTCTTGACTGAGCCACTGTGATATTTATGTGGGTTCCTGGTCACGTCGGTCTGACGGGAAATAAGGTTGCTGACTTCGCTGTCAAGGCTGCAGTCGTCCTACCTCAGCCTATTAGTTCTTGCAGCCCTTCGGATGATCTCCGTGTTGCCGTTTGTCGGCAGGTGGGGTCACTTTGGCATCATTACTATTCTTCTCTTCATGGGAACAAGCTCAGGGGAATTAAACCTCTCCCAGCGATTTGGCCGACCTCCTCTCGGCCCTGAGATCATTTTAGCTAGGTTGCGTTTGCCCCTGTCCTTTTAGCTATCTCTATTTGATCGGTGGTTATCCCCCCCTCCTCACCCTCTCTTTGTGCTCACTGTCGTCAACCTTTGACGGCTCGCCATTTCCTGACTAAATGTTCTTTTTTTAAATCACATACGTTCTAGTGTATGTTTGTAGTCTGATTTATCGGCCGTTTTAGCGAACGACACGCGGGCTGTCGACCGCGTTTTTCTTTTTGTCCGTCGTAGCAATATGACGAAGAACATTTAACGTTCAGTTCGGTACCTCCGCTAACTTAACGGCAGTTCTTGTGGACCTTTCTCCAAGAGGAAGCCCTTGTTCGTAGCTCTCTTTCATTCCCTCGATTGGGTTTAACTTATAGTCGCTTTTAACTTGTTTTTCGTTCTTTATTGTTCTAAGCTTAGGACATGGGCGCTTATGAACTCAGTTATTTCTGCGCTCTAAAACAAAAAAAGTATCCACACTGATGATAAATCTGTAAAATCTTTATTTGTCTTGTCTTTGAACGCGCTGATCTCCGAAACTAGTAGACGAATTTGCATGGGGTTTACGCAAGTAACTTCAGCTTAGTTTGGGGCATCTTGTAGACGTTAGTTCATCAAAATCGGATCGCGAAAAAAAGATACCATGATTTAAAGTTTTAGTGAAACTTTGTCTTTCTGTGAGCAGGCAAATCTCCAGAACTACTTGACGGATTTTTATGAGGTTTTCACTGGTAATCGGACCAGTGAAAAGACCAGTGAAAAGAATATATTCATACACATTATAAAATACGGTTGTATTTATGTTCATCTCCTCAGAAATCACTGGACCGGCTTCAAAAAGGTTGGGTACACATATTACTTACAGTGTAGAGAGAACCACTGTGGGGATAAGAACTATTTACCTATCAAAGTGTTGGTGGTGGGGGTGGAAAAGAGCTGTAGGACACAACTTGCAAATACCCAGACTTTATTCATCTAGTATTTGAGAACGAGAGCAGTTAGTGACTTGTAACAGATTTTAAACATAATTACAAACCTTTACGGAACTTTTTCTCACTGATAACCTCCCCCCTCACACACACACACACACACACACACACACACACACACACATAATGACGAAAGCAAAAAAAAAAATATCGCTTACTACATTTTCGCTGCTCATGCAGTGAAACTGTCGCATCAGGCATGACATCATGACATTTAAATTTGTTTCTTCTTTGCTACTAACTCTATTCTCAACATATTTGACAGACAGTATTCACATACCCTCTGAATGTACCTGCAAAATTATATCATTGTAAGACACACAGATCGGGCGATGTGAGGGAAGAGATGGGCAGGGAAGAGAAGGAACTGGACGGAGAGACTGGGGGGGGGGGGGGGGGGGAGATGGACATAGAAAAGAAAGAGGAGGCATTGGAGAAGAAACGGGGAAGAGAGTAGAAGATGGACAGAGAGAGGCAGGAGGGGATAGACAGTGTGTGGGGGAAGGACATGGATGATAAAAGTGAAACAAATACGTACCAGGGAATCGCTGTGTTTGCAGCTAGTTTTAAAATAATTTTTATTCGTTTTTGGTGGTTCGATGTTGGGGTACATCCCTTGTTTAGGATTTTCGGACGTATATTTCTTTTTGTTTTGGTGTGAAAAATTGCCGAACGTCTGTAAAAATATTTTTGATACACCACGTAAAAAAAGTATTGTAATGATCTCGAAAACATGTTCATCAGTCATGCTAGGAAAACACAGAAATCAGACACTTACCTCATTATTTAAAGTGCTGGCTAATGTCAGGCGGAAGACTTCCTTGAAAGGTGGGCGTTCATGACTACTTCCTTCAAAGAATTTCTCCATTAACGCCCTAAGGTTGATCTGTACTTCATGATAACTTCTGTGGTGTGGACACACGTTGTTATATAAAAACAATTATCCCTCCAGAAGATACACAGTGTTTATCTGTGTTTTATTACTATCAACAGATATCATCGATTCCCACATTTCCGTATTCTGTGAATTCGTCGGCAGAATTACTCAGGGTGATGTACAGGTTGAAAAGTGCGCGTAACTCATGATTGTGTGTACAGCGAACGTTAATAACGTTTGTTCTTTGTAAAAAGGGTACTAGGAAAGTTTTGCAATACAGTTTATTTAATTTTTTCGAAGTAATTTCCGCCGCATTGAATATATCTCTCCATCCTCTGAAACCAATCCCTAAATCAGTTCTCCTACGCTTCTGTACGGAGAAAGACACAGCCGTTGTCCGAAGCCCTCAGGAGGTCCTCATCTATTGAAAACTGCATTCCTTTCAGCTTCATTTTCACATGCAGTAACAGTGCAAAGTCACAAGGAGCAAGGGCTGGACTGTAAGGAGGGTTCTCAAGAAGTCTCAGTGCTGTACCACGCAAGTATTTGGTACATGTTTTGGCGCGGTGAGCTGGAGCGCTGTAGTGGTGGAGAAACCGAGTGTCCATTCTTGACTTCGGTCGCAGGTTCTTGAAAGATTGGATGACTTTGAGAAAGCACTGCTCAAGGTATGAATGTCTTCTGACAGCCACGGGTGTGTCGTCAATTTCAAGGAACCAAACTTTGTTTTGAATCTTAGTCGGCACGTCATAATAGTACAGCCAAGCCTTGTCGTCTGTCACGTTATTCACATACCGAGATTGCCCCCCCCCCCCCCCCCCCCCCCTCCCGTCAAGAAAACTTCTGTAACATTTCACGAATTGCTAGTACATTTAGCCCTAAGGTATCCTTACATGTTTATAGGTCACACGTCTGCCTTTGTGTAGCATTTTCCTCACTGCATCAATGTTTTCCTCCGTAGTAATGATTGTGGACTCCCCGTCCTCTCAGCGTCCTCCAGAGTGAATTTTTTTTCTTTGGAAGTCTCTGAACCACCTGAATATACTTGTACGATGTGGACACACAGACCGAGTGCAAGAGTCATTTCTTCAATGCACTGGTCTATGTATAAACCAGGCGCGAAGTTGTACCGCAAAACTGCCCGAATCTCACTTCGTGACAAGGATGCCCTGTTATCATTTTCGTTAATGAAATTTCGTAGACCTCGGATACGTCTGTACCAGTTTATAGTGCAGAGATTCCGTTCGATCTCGTTTGTGTCTGGGATCCGGTAGGCTGCTCGTACGACACCCCGCGCCGATGTTTGGTTCGTAGTGGTGGCATTGGTTTATTGGCGACAGCATTGAGTTAGAGAATCGCATTTCCTTCCTCGTTGCATTGCTGTCTCGTCGTTAGTGATGTCTAATTTGCAGTGCCAGTAGTTAACAAACACGTAATGCCAACTGCAGTAGATTGCGTCGAGGTTATTCATGGCAGTGTGCACATTATACAGTACTGAAAAATCAATTGTCTGGAATCAGCGCACAAGTGTTCACAACTATCTGCTAATATGATTTAATCAGAGTTGTGGTCTCTGCAGCTGAGGTTTCACTTCAATGCATACAGTCACTTCTACAGTGGCAGGCTACTTCCGATCGTCGAACAACATAGCACTCATATGACGAGAAATATGAAATGACGAACGATACTGTACCTCTTTTTGATTTTCATTGAGAGTGGACGGGTGTTTAACGAGTTTCAGCTCAGCTTTACAATCAGCAGTGCATCGCCACAAGATAGCATACAACGCAGCATCACAGCATACCGGCGCTGTGTCGTACGACTGGACGAAATCATTATTAATATGTTGAGCTACTCCATTTTGTATTAACAGAGAAGTAATTGTGTTAGAAAACGGACGAATAACTATGTCATTCACTGTTTTGTAATGTTCCACCGTCTGTGTCGCACAAATAAATCATCGAGCAACATAAGACAAGACATTCTTCGATATACGTACACTTACACGGCATCCTTGTTTTCGGATCCCGTGTGACCTTCCCCTGTGCCTCTTAACCAACCTGGATACGTTTGCTATACTTGAGCAGTGAAAGAGATTCGATAATGTGACTGTGATAGTGGTTGTAAACATGCCTTCATAAGTAAAAGAAATTAGATCGCTTTCTTGACTGTTTGCTTTCTGTTCCTCCGGTGTGTTAGATCAATCAAAGCCGTCCTGTAGGGAAAGCTCTCAGACGAAATGAGCGTCACTCGATGCCATTTAGTTCATTATTCTGTTCCATGGAAATTAAAAGCCTCTGTTTTTTGAGCTGTGTCCGGAAGCATGCAGAATAAGCACAAAAAGTAAAAATAAAATTCTACTAACATACGTGATTATTTGCTTTCGTGATGAATAGTAGCTTTGTCGGGGGCTTGAAAGACATTTGGCAACTTTATTTTAATTTATGATGTTGACTAAATGAACGAGAGGAATGTTTGGATTGACATCGTTTGTTTGGAAAGAAATAATATTTCTGCACAGCTGTACGGCATATTCTAGGCAGAATATCCGATCAGAGTATGAGTCAGTCTGACGAGCGTAGGAAACCGACATAAAAAACCACGGCAGTTCCGTATCCTGTCCCCACTTAGCTGCCGATTCGGATCTGGCAACTCGTGCGCTGACGCGTAAGGCTAAGTGTTGTAAGTAGCCTTCGCGATCTCTGTGTCGGAAAAAGAGTAACAGGTGAACGTGTCGCCGCCTTCGGGATCTCTCTGTCGGAAAAAGAGCAACAGGTGAACGTTTCGCCGAAGCCGCATTGAGTTTGTTTCGTGGCGACGCCAATGTTTTACACGAGTATAGCTTTGCTGTTATCAGGATGATGGATCCGGGAACGGGATACGTAGTGTTACTCTTGTCACGTGTGTTGCAACCTTGCCCGACGATGGCTTTGTGCATGCGATCTGTGGCACAGCTGAGTACCCTTTGGCCTGATAAGTAGTAGAAAAGTCTGAGAAGCGCTAAAGTTGAGAAAACAGCCTGAGATTGCAGTAATGCTCTACCGCAACGCTGTTCTATTCGAACTCCGGTTGTAATCAGTTTCGCAGACGATAGCTTGATTTTTATAGAAATGATATAATGCAAGGAACACAAACGTGAGCATAGAACTGTCAATCCTAAAACCAAATTCGCCTTTGCGTGAAGAAAATTAAACTGCTGCCAATAGACAAACGCAGAAAATACTCATGTGTTCTTCCTTCTCTCCCAGATTTTCCATTCCTCCGTTAGTTTTCTACCCTTCCCCGCCAGAGCTGTGCTGAATAAGGGCAGTATAATTGATCGATTCAGTGTTCGGGAAACATCTAACACTGACCGTCATTCTCTGAATAAGGAATTGTCAATGAAAAAAAAAGAAGACTAAACGTCCGTAGTTTGTAAAGCTGCAACAGAATTTCGTGAGCAAATGTCCAAATGTCACCTGGCTATGGTGGACAAATTTGACCATAGTATATGATCTTTGACGTTAATTACACAACTAAAAATTAAATTAGAGGACTGTGTCTATGGGAAATTACAGAGCTACTTTTTTCTTACGTAAACTGAAATTTTACTGATGTCGTACGTCACAAGTTCATCCTCACACTATAGTTGGCGTTTTACAAGCAGTTGAAGAAAATATGAACTGCCTTGTTCGGATGAGTGTGTAAACTGACATCAGGGCTACGTTTCCAAAAAACGAATAGATAGTTTTACGCCAAGGGGGAGAGGGAGGACAGTACAAATACATTCAATGACTCTTATTTTTATAGCCTCGCCTGGAATCACTGCACAGAGGAGAGAAAGAGTAGCACAGTGTATATTCCGCCCCTGATCTTGTTCTGGGGAGCCTTTTCCCGTGCACTTCGCCCTTGACCGTACTCTATCTACAGTATACTCAAAAATTATTTATTGACTCCTTCATTATGAGGATAAGGGGACTATTAATGACGCTGTCGAGTCACTTGAAAATCCATGTCTTCATTACAAATACAATTGTGGGTGATCTTGTTTTCATTTCAGTTAGAAAGTAGGTAACTGGGCAGTGCAGTAACTAATGATGACTAAAAGATATGAAATGCAAACTAGCTATAACAAGAAAACATTGTTAAAAGAAAAACAGTTAACATAGAGTAGAAATTTAAGTGTTAGTTTAGGAATCTTTTTCTGAAAGTATCTGTTTGTCTTGTATGGAAGTGAAACGTGGACGATAAACAGTAAACACGAGAGGAGAAGAGAAGCTTTAGAAATACGGCGCTGCAAAAGAGTGCTTAATATTACGTGGACATATCGTATAAGTGATGAAGTATTGCATTGAGTTGGGGAGAAAAGGAATTTGTGGCATAACCTGCTAAAAGAAGAGATTGATAGGATGTATCGTGAGGCATCAATAGTCAGTTTAGTAACGGAGAGAACTGTTCGGGAAAAATTGTGGAACGAAACAAAGGCTTAGAGATGAAGAAAATCGTACAGGATCCACTCACGTGGAGGTGCCCCGAAGTCCGCTGACGCAGCTGTATTCCGTAGGCGGTTTCTCAGAACGACTCCCCGTTAGTCTCTCCCACATACGAAATCTGTTCAGAAAATTCGAGAACATCGTAATTTTGCACCAGTAATATGTTGGAGCGAAAGCGGTTGGCATCCGTGCACAAACAAGCCTGTGTTTAATGTGTAACTGCCCGAAATTTCATTGTTGTATGGCTGTTAGTTATTGTTCAATGTTGTATTGTGTAGAACGTTGTGTCGCACAGTTGTGAATTTCGGCCGGCCTGGGTGACCGAGCGGTTCTAGGCGCTGCAGTCTGGAACCGCGCGACCGCTACGGTCGCAGGTTCGAATCCTGCCTCGGGCATGGGTGTGTGTGATGCCCTTAGGTTAGTTAGGTTTAAGTAGTTCTAAGTTGTAGGGGACTGATGACCTCAGAAGTTAAGTCCCATAGTGCTCAGAGCCATTTGAACCATTTTTTTGTGACTTTCGAGATGTCACCGTTAGAGGAGCAACGCGTCTGCATTAAATTTTTGGTGGAACTCAAGAAAACCTTTACAGGGACATACCAGAAGATGCAGGAAACCAACGATGATAAGTGCTTTAGCCGTACTCGGTGATCAGAATGGTCCATACGATTTAAAACTGGCCGGACGGAAGTTAAGAGGACCCTTGTTCAGGACGCCCATCGACGTTTACCGACGATGCTGGTGCCAGGAACATCAACGAAATTGTGCGTGTTGATCGAAGACTGACTATCCGTGAGATTGCAGAAAAATGTAACATTTCATTTGGGTCTTGTCGAATGCATGGTGTTGCCGCCAAGTTCGTCCCACGACTCACAAGTCAAGACCAGGAAGACCTTCGCCTCGCAATCTGTGAAGAGCTTTTGGATTGTGCGAATGAGAACGAGATGTTCCTTAAGGGAATAACTGCTTATGAGACTCGGGTCTACGGTTATGATTTTGAGACCCAGGGTCAATCTCCACAGCGGGTCGGGAAAGGTTCTCAAAGGCCAGAAAAAGCTCGTCAGGTCAGGTCGAATGTCAAAGCCATGCTGATAGTTTTCTTTGGCTTTGAAGGATTTGTTCATCATGAATCGTGCCACAGAGACAAACTGTTAATAGACGATACTGTCTGGACGTGTTGCGACGCCTACGAGAAAATGTAAGAAGGAAACGACCTTAAATGTGGTGAGGCAATTCATGCCTTTTGTATCATTATAACGCGCACGCACATTCATCCTTGTTGGTGCGTGACTATTGCACAAAAAACGAAATGATGCCCCATGCGGACTTTTATTTCCAAAGTAAAAAACCCCCTTGAACGAACGAAGGTTTGCAACGATAGATGAGACAAAAGAAAATTCTCAGACGGCACTTCGCACCATCCAGCAAGAGGCGTACCAAGACTGCTTCCGGAAGAGGAAACGGCGTTGGGAACGTTGTATCAATTTGTGGAGGAGAGTATTTCGAAGGATACTATGCACAGTAAGAAAAAGGTAAGCGTAGAAAAATTTTGTGGACAAAGTTCCTGAATTTTTTGAACAGGCCTCGTAGTGTGGGAGCACGATGATGCAAGGCAGTTTCATCAGCGCAAAGCATTGTATCCACTTGCATGTGTGAAGCACATTTTATGATCGAATGAAATTGTTTCCATGTCCCAAAGTCAGACTGTGGTTTTTTGAATCTTCAACCATATGCAACTATCAAGCGTGCCTGATGTTACGCTGTTGACTCTTCACAATGGTGGAAAGTGCATTGGCTGTGAGTTAATTTGAAGTCACATAGGCAGTCGCCGTTAACATGGAAGGGCTGACAATACAGTTGTCAGTGAGACGGGACTGGAAATCATATCGCAGTGCAAGAACCATATTACGTATTTCAGTTAGACTTCTGATCATAGCTTTATACAGAAGTGCAATGTCAACACGCTGCGACGTATCTTTCGGCCAGTCTCTTGTTGGTTACGGTAATACCAGCATAAATATAAATATCCGTTGCCGTAGTTCTGTCGCGCCAAGGAATGCGTTCCGTAGTCCTGTATTTCGTTACTAGTGCTTTTATGGCTGAATTAGTCTTGCGATTGAGGACTACTTTCAAAGTTAATTTGATACGACCTGGACGGTGCACAGGTCTATGGCGGAACAGCCGAGTAAATGAGACATGTTGTATTATAGTTAAACTGTGAAAACTTAGAGAACGTGACTGGAGCTAACGTCTGTCAGAAACAATGTGCTCTGTGTGGTGTTATTAAGGTGAAAGGACTATGAATTGACAGATAACTCATTAGAAAGAGCATATTTTTCCTGGCGCTCTAAAGAAGAGATGGATGATATTTTGAACAACAGAAAACCAAATAACCTTTACGACGGTAAAACTGGAATGGTAATATAGAACGAAATGGTCATTTTATTTAGAATAATTAAACTCCTTAATTGTTCACGAATATTTGTTGCCGAAAACAATTTTAAAAAATGTGGACTAGTAGAAAATTAGCACATACGGAGTACATGTTCCTTATTTCGGTTTCAACTTGGATTTGCACTGCCCTGTTGAGAAGCAGGAACAACAAGTACTTTGCAATTAAGCCTACCAACTCAGCCCTTGTAATAAAAGCTGGATGTCTGTATACAACGCATTGTCGTCTAATGTGAAGCCGTTGTGATTGTGAAAGCGTGTCGGTTGTGACTGGCTGATAATACCACCTCACGATGTCTCGACGACCAATGTGTGTTCGTATGGGCTCCGTAACAACATGCGTTTCTGTTTACAGTGTTAAATAGACCGGGTAGATGTGTTTACTAAGAAAAATAGCCAGAATATTGCATAAATGTGTAATGTAAATACACAGTGCTTTGAGAAATATCAAGGAATAATGTAGTTAGACACTGGAAGTTTCTATGCTTATTACATCTTGAATATTATATCATCTCGTGCAGGTTCGTCGGTCGACGTATCACATAATGGTAATGTACACTGATTAGCCAGAACATTATGACAACCGACCTATTGGTATAAACCCGTCCTGGCGACGAATGACTGCTAGTCACACACACACACACACACACACACACACACGGTGGATGTCATATCAGTGAGCGTGCTCTCTCTCTCTCTCTCTCTCTCTCTCTCTCTCTCTCTGTGTGTGTGTGTGTGTGTGTGTGTGTGTGGAAGGCACGCGATCTATCTTCGGAATTCGGCCGAAGGCAGATTATGATGGCTCGGGACGAGTGTTTCGGAAACTGCACGACTTGTCGGGTGTTCGAAGAGCGCTGTGGTGAGTGTCTTCAACACGTGGCAAAACCAAGGTGAAACCACGTCCAGGGGCGTGCGATTGGGCGACCACCCCTCATTACAGATGTCGGACGTCGTAGGCTGGGCAGACTGATAAAACAGGACAGGCGGCGAACTGCGGCGTAACTAACATCAGACTTCAATGCTGGACTGAGTAAAAGTGTGTCCGAACACACAGTGCACCGAACATTCCTAACGACGGGCTTCCACAGCCGACGACGCATGCACGTGCCAGTATTAACACCACGACATCGGTAACTACGACTGAAATGGGCACGTGACCTTCGACACTGGACGGTGGCGTAGTGACAGAGCGTTGTGTGGTCTGATGAATCCCGATATCTACTTCAGCATCTCGATGGCAAGGCGCGAATTCGTCGTCGACGACAAGCTGGCGGGACATTCATGTTGGCATCCATGAGTCCAGTGGAGCTCGTACAAGGCACCATGACGGCCAAGGAGTATCGTACACTGGTTGCAGACAACGTACACCCCTTAATGACGGTCATACTTCCTGAAAGAAGTGGCATTTTTCATAAAGGTAGTGCGCCATGTCACAAGGTTAGGAGTGTAATGGGGTGGTTCGCGTAACACAGTGACGAGCTCCAGTTGATGTGCTGGTCTCCCAACTCGCAATATCTGAACGAGATGGAATCCATGTGGGATGTGATTGAACATAGCGTCAAGGGCTCATCGCCCCCTCTCAGGAATTTACGGGAATTAAGTGACTTGTGTATGCAGATGTTACGCCAACTCCTTCCAGCGGCATCCAGGGTCTCATAGCTTCCATGCCGCGACGCGTCTACACTGTTATCCATGACAAAGGTGGACGTACCGGCCAATAAGTAGGTGGTCATAATGGTCTAGCTGACAGTGTATATTTTTTGATTTCGAACCGGTTTTCGGTTATCATCAGGATATAGCTGAAAATCGTCCACGAGACACATAGGAAACTAAACATTAGAAACAAAGATTCTAGTAAACCCATGGAGGTACCAACACACACACACACACACACACACACACACACACACACACACACACACACACAATCTTCGGTCGAGATGTTAGGTGAAAATTTCAAATTGAGCGCTCATCAGTCATACTAAGCACCAAACATGTTACATTACTGGTTAAAAGATAGTACGTAACGAAAACACAGAATATTGAAGTGTAAAAGTTGTATAAATATAGGCTAGGACTGAAGGTTGTGAAGAACAACGAAGTAAGTGCGTTATATAAATGTGATCATTGGGATTCAGGTCCAAGAGTAGGTGGTTGATTGACTGCATCGTGTGAAGATTAAGAATGGGAATGCACTGAGCTGTTACTTGATGATTCGGAATCAGCGGCGGTTTTGAGTTAATGGACTAAGTTTCTCCCCGTTAATGGCTAAATGTATCATTTCGGTATGTGTTCGGCAAAATCGGAGTCAGACATTTGTAATCTCCAACTACTTTCATGCTCAATCAGTACAGCTGCTAACACCCTGCCTGTTTGACCAATCTACAGTTTGTGACACTCGGTGAAAGTGATTTTGTGAACTCTACTGTTACTTAATAAATCTCTTTTTAACTCTGCTGTTGGATAAGCTATGAGATGTGATGTATGTTTCACAAAACGAAAATTTGTGGTAGTAAGATTTGACAGTTGTGGATAAGTTGTTGCATGATTTTGCTGAATATGGGATAGTACACTAGTTGATTTTCGTTGGGATAGTTGTCGCCACGGACGGGGGGCGGGGGGGGGGGGGGGGTCATATAGGTAGGAAAATATCTATCTGCTTCTCGCCTTGTGCAGTGTGTTCTCACCTGAGTTGTTATTGTGGTCAGAAGACACAACATGAACAGTCGTAGTTTCCCTCCAGCGTTTCCGTGAAATAAGACATACTAGATATCCTGACAGACGACCTTCAGCTTCCTTCGTAGAAGACATGTGCAGCTAATCGTAGTTGAATGAAAGGCTATAAACTCACCTGTAGTTTTTATTGTGTAGCTCTTCAGTACATATGCTGTGGTTACCCCAGTCAAGCCACCTCCTGATTGTCTTAAAGGGAGTTCCAAAAGCTGGTGTGGATATAAAAAGTCGATTTTTGTTTTTTGTGGAAAATTGTTGTTTGGAGTTTACTCTTTTATTTGATGTATCTTTCGTTGATTTTGGATGAATGTAAGTTATTATTATTATTATTATTATTATTATTACTACTACTACTACTACTACAACGCGCTTTTGCCTCCAGAACAGACGTTAACTTGAATGTTACATTATTATTCTTTTATTTCTCCTTTTTCTTTCTCTTCTCAAAACCTCTTAATTCTTTGGCTGTGTTCCTGTTTCCTTTGCTCTGTCTGTTTTCTTCCTTTCTTTCCTTGCAAGTTTCGTGTTCATAATTTTGTCTCTGAATTTCTCTCTTTCATTTATCATTTCAAATACTGATCCCTGTTTGTTTTAGGTCTTCTTCTGTTTCTTGAAGCCAAATAGTTTTTTTAGATTGAACTGTTTACTACATGTTGTCAGTCCTCTTGTTGTCCATTCTATGAATGTGCCTGTAGAATGTCAGTCGGCGTTTTCTGATGATCATGTCAGTGAGCCTGTCGGTGAGTTCATATAATTCTGTGGTTGGTCGCTTCATCCATATACTATCTGTGTGTACTGCTCCAAAAATTTTTCTGCGGATTTTGCGTTCTAATTTTTTCGAAATATCTGTGATGCTTGATGCTCCGATTGTGGCCGTTTCTGATGCGTATAGAGTGCTTCTGGTAGTACAACTGAACTGTAGTGTCTGAGTTTAGCATGTCGTAAAATACATCTTTAATTGTAGTGGTTCTATGTCAGTTTGTACACTTTCTGAAGTTTTTCTGTTCTTTGTATGTTGGACGCCTTGTTTGATCCTCCTATTTGTATATATTCCCCAAGATATTTGAATTTTTCCACTTTGTTACCTTTCTGTATTTTGTATACATGGCTTGGTTGTTGTTCATTCTTTCCATGTATTGCGTCTATTCATACGATATCTGTAGACCTGTTTTCGCAGATACTTCATGTAAGTATAAGTATTCAGTGCTTCTTGCGCCTTTTGTCCATTGTTGCTGAGTATTGCCAGGTCGTTTGCAAATACCAGGCATTTTATGATCGTCTTGTTTGCAAACGTTCTCCCTAACTGAATTTCTTGTACTTTTTCTTCTCATTATTTGATAATATTTCAAAGACAATGTTGAATAATGATCCCTGTATGTATCTGGAGTGGGTCTGAGATTTATCTCATAAATTTTATTTTGGATGTAGTGCCTGTTGTATGAATGTTCTAGTTTTTATGTCTAGTCCATATTCTTCTAATGTGTCAAAGAGAATCTGCCTGTCTATGGAGTCGCAGGCCTTCTTGAAGTCCACGAATGTCAGTGCAGTGTTGTTCGTTTGTCTGACTTTCAGGAGCGTTCGCAAGTACCAAATTTGTTCAATAAAGGGCCTTCCTTTTCTGAAGTCTGTTTGGTGTTCGCCTATCTTTGTATCAGTTTGTGGTTCTAATATGTTGAGTAATGCTGTGGAGAGAATTTTGTAGGTGACCGGTAATAATGAGATGGCTCTCTAGTTACTAGGGCCTGTCTTTCTGTCCTTTTTGTGGAGTGAGTGAATCAACGCGCATTTCCACTTATGTGGAATTTTCTCTGTATTCCATATTTCTGAAAAATTTCATGAATTTTTGTTTGCGATGGTTTGGTCTTTGAGTTTCCAGATCTCGGAGATCTCCTGGAGTTCTGTTGTTTGTTGTTTTATAATCCTTTCTACCTCTGTTATTGACGGCGTTTTTGAATCTGGGTTTGGTACTGTTTTCGTGAAGTGTAATTTTTCATTGGGCTTCTCGCAATTGAGAAGTTGGTCAAAATAATTTTTAAATATTTTGTAGTTTTCTTTAGTATTTGTTTCTAGAGTTCCGTCTGTTCTTTTGAGGCTAGTATTTGGAAGGTGATAGCCCTTTACATTTTCGCTGAAAATTCTGTACAAATTTCTCGTGTTACTTCTCGTGGAGTCTTACTTGATTTCGTTTAGCCCATTTTTGTCGTATGACCTTTTCACTCTTTCGAGATTTGTTTCTGGACTTCGTGGAATTTTGCCATGTCTCTTTTGTTCTGGTAATTCTAAACTTTTTCCAGCCCTGGATTCTACTTTCAGTGGTCTAATCACAAGTTACGTTCCACCATCTATGTTTTCACTGCCTAGGAGGTTGACCCCAGCTCATTGCGTTCTGGATTGTCTTCACGAGATCTGACCAATTTTCCGTTGAATTTTAATTTCGTATATAATTTTGTATTTGTCTTAAAGTATTCTGGGTCCGGCCTTATGACTTTTTTTCTGTATTGGTTTACTGTTTCTTGTGATTGGCCTATTTCTTTCTGTTGTTAGCGTTTGTCGATACATGTGCTTTGATGATTGAGTATCTTTTGTTTCCTGATTTGAAGGCTCTTGCAGAAATTCCGTATGGTACTGAAATGAAATCTAGGGTGTTGTCTATGACAGATTTGTGAACCGCAAATCTTGTGCCAAACATTGTCCCTGTTCCTCTTCTGACAGCAGGTTTCCTTTGTATATACTGTAGTTTTTTATGTTGAAGTGGTTTTCGTCTGTGAAACGCGTATCTTTTATTGCCAGGATTTAGTTGTGAAATATTTCCAGAACATCCTTAAGCTGACCAGCGTATTTGTGTTGTTGTGGGTGCCAATATAGTCTTTGTGAAGAGGTTTCGAGAAGCTCCGATTCTTCTCTTCATGATCCTGGTCCCCCAGAATCCGATGACAAGGAAAGTCCAGTATATTTACTGGGGCCTGGGCTGATGGATATTTTTCATATTGTTCAATCATGATTTTTTTTTCAAATCAGTTCACACATCTTAAAGACTTTATTGTTGAGATCAAGACAAATTTGTAGTAGGCTCACTAGCTTGGTGAACAGACGCTGAACACTATCCACTGAATTTCAGAACATACACCAATGGTTATAGGCCCAAGTTAGTATTTGGTCCACCCTGGGTATTTCATTTCCCCAGCACCACACATATCTTGGAGGCTTTCTCCTATACGCCACCTGAGGAGGCGCTCGATGTGAGATCTAACCACCTCACACGGGTGTAAGTGATTTTAATTTATTTTGAAATGATTTACTGGACAAGTAATTTCATCAGGTTCCATGAGCACTTGTTCAGCAACAACAAAGTATCTCGACAACTGTTTACTCTAGAAGGCGGTGATTTACTCTGTTTTATAGTAAACATCCTGTTGCATAGTTTGGCTACATTGGTAGCTGTGATGTCACTCGCTGTTTGTGGTATAGTGCGTGGTTCATCCACGTTTTGTAAGGCGCATTACACATTTCGTTGTGTATATTTGGACATTGAGTTGTGTTTCTCTCTTTAAGTTAATACGTAAGAAGACAAGAAATAAGAGAATTGCATTCTACAAAACATGACTTGTTGGAAGTTTACATCCAGAGAATGAGGTTACAGTTAGCAACACAGAACGTAGTTCTTCACTACTAAGTGGTTCCAGGAAGCAGCTTATGAACAGTAATGAAGTGTAGAGTGAAACCAGTGCCGCTGATACCAGTTTAATGTTAGGTATAAGTGTACTACAAACAATGTTTAGTCGAACTGCATGCTGCAAATTGTTTGGTGGAGAGAGAAAAATTTCTGAAAGTGTCTTCAAAAGAAACGGTTTAGTACTTAATTTGGAAGTCTCTTATCCGAGTTATGAAAATAAGAAAGAATTTTGAACATTTGAAAAATGTAAAAACAATCTTTTTGAGATCAATGTCAGATATTTTTGTAGGCTGAGATGCGTTGTTAAGGGCCCTAGAGCTAGAAACACTTTGTGTGCTCTTATGAATCTGTCACGCCCCCTACTAATGTTTCAAGATACACAGATCATTTAGGGGAAATAGTTAAAGTAATTGCATAAGAATAGATGAAATCTGAAGCAGTTGAAGAAAATAATGGTAAAGACATTTGCATAGCATTTGACGGATCATAGCAGAAAAGGGGCCATCAGTCTAAAAATTCTTATGCAGTTGCCATAAGTATTTATAACGGGAAGGTGCTTGATATTAAAGTATTATCAAAACATTGCCATGGATGCTCAAAAGTGGGTACTAATAATGAAAAGAAACATTAGCTGTCAGGAAACATATGAGGGGTCAAGTGTAGGAGTGGAAACTTCCTCAGCTGTGAAGATCTTTCAGCACTCTAAAGAACAACATGGAGTTCGCTATGCTAAAGTCATTGGTGATGGTGATCTCAGTTCATTCGAATGAGTTATTGACAGCAGGCCCTGTGATGATGACCTATCACCGCGAAGTTATGTTGTGTCTGTAATGTGGAGAAACGAATGGATATTCGACTGCGTGAAATCAGGCAGAAATTTGCTAGCAAAAAGCTTGAAGGTGACAAGACTATTAGAGGATGCTTGACTCGCTAAACAATCAGCTAAGTGAATGCTATGACAAAGCCATCAGTAAGAATACAAACAACCTGGAAGGAATGACGAAAACTGTATGGGAAACAAGAACTGGATAGACTGCAAGTCTCAAAGGCAGAAATTGTGATCAGAAATACGACAGAAGGAGCAAGATCCTTCGGACAGAGAAAGAGTTTGCACCTGGTTGATCCTCAAGAGGATAAGGATTACAAAATGGTTCAAATGGCTCTGAGCACTATGGAACTTAACTTCTGAGGTCATCAGTCCCCTAGAACTTAGAATTACTTAAACCTAACTAACCTAAGGACATCACACACATCCATGCCCAAGGCAGGATTCGAACCTGCGACCGTAGCGGTCGGGCGGTTCCAGACTGTAGCGCCTAGAACCGCTCGGCCACTCCAGTCAGCGATAAGGATTACAAAGCTGGAGAGTTTTCCTTTACTTCAAGTGTGATTCCTGAAAAACTACTTTTTGCAAATGTTTCCTATTATCTCAGAAACTACATAAGCTAAAGCACAGAAGTTTTCACCTCTTATTGACAGCGGTATCGAGTTTATGTGGCTCTCCAGTGGTATAGATAGCACTCATAGTTTGATCATAAAAATACTTTTAAAAAACTACATACATTTGAAGACCTCATTAAAAATTCATATGTTGATTACAGACAAAGTTAAATACTTGATAGTAGTTCTGTGAATGTATGAGATACGACTCTAGATCCTGGCAAAGTTTTTGTTTTATTACCTTGTGTAGTTCCTGAGAAAACGGGATATGTTCAAGGCGTGAGCATTAACTAGTAAGACGTCCAGTCACAAATTCACAACGAACATAAGAGCATGTGAAACCTTTTGTGGCGGTGTAGTTTTTATGTTGTCGAACGCTGAGAGCCTTAATAGTTCCATAATTCCATGCGCACTGTCACATAAGCATATAATTCGTACGGAAACAATCACGCGAAGAATCGCGTTGCGCTGCACATGTTTCTGTTTGTGATACCCTTTGCTCTTACGTTGTTTCCTATGATGGGTGTGAGGGTAGTTCAACACACTGAACAAGCACTTCCTATGTCTTAGAAATGCCCAAGTTTGAACAGTAGTGTTAATTTTCGGGCCGCGTGGGATTAGCCAGGCGGTCTTGGGAGTGTGTAAACTTAGGGACTGATGACCTTAGCAGTTAAGTTCCATAAGATTTCACACAAATTTGGACATTTTTTTTGATTTTCGGGCAGGGCTGGTGTGCAAGTTCCCAGAAATATAGTGGATGTGACTGACGTTGTGTCGCTGTTGTTTCCAGTTCACTTCCAGTTTGACATTCCCTTCCTCAGAGGTATTTGGCGTATCCAGAAATACCGATATAACAGGGTGGCATTGCCGTGGTATCTACTTGTAAGCAGCTTTGTTTGGAGACCTGGTAAAGTTTTTCGTTTGTGTGTACACTTTGCTGTTTTAATCGACCATAGTGCGTTAAGCCTGTGGCAGTGTTACTCTACAGGTCAGGTTCCAGCTGGACGACAAGACGTAAAGAAAGTAGTTTCCCGTATAGAAATGTAAAGTGGATGGTGCTTTACAGTTACATTGTTCGTAGAATAACTTTATAGTGAACATTATTTAAATTATTATAGCGTGCCTTTTCAGTTGGCGTGATACTGAAGACATACTAGAAGTATTTGAATTAATTTCACTGATAAGAAGTAAGGGTTATGGGGACTGAGCCGATGAAGATGACACGACATTGAAAAGATACCCCTAAAAGAATATTCAGAATTGTTGCACTCCAATGTAAAAAATATGTCATGACTAATGAACTTTCATTAATTTCATCGCCATTGCCTCCGTTTATTTAGAATCTGTGGAATTGATTAGATTCGTTTATATCCTCCGTGGCAAGTTATGCCACAGTCCCCCGTTATAACGTTTTTCCCTCGGGCGGGCACCTTCTCGAATGGAGAATCATCTTTGTATGTTTGTTCATAAGTTAACAGTACGAGAGCCAGTGACAGTGAAAATCTGAGCCAGGATGGAGGCGTGCTCAGATAGCTTCATGGTTAAGAGGAGACTGCTTCTTGAAAGCAGAAGGTCCTGGTTCAAGTCCTGGTCTGGCCTAAATCTTCATTAATCATCGTACATTAGCAAGACTTGAAGTTTGCTGGGAATTTACTGCCAGGGAGCGTTAGTGGAAAGACGTCAGTGCCTCTCTTTGCTGATGATGGGTTTTACTTCGTATGGACGAATTATTAATCTGCTGGCTTAATGGCGTAATTGTGTGCTTTAAAGGCAGGCAGCATGGTTTTGTCAACAAAACACTTTGGTTCTCGCAACCTGATGGATCTTTTTCTTTGGCCCTTAAACCTGTTTGGTTGGTTGAATGATAATCCTGTCATTCATTAACTTCGAAGAGGTGCTTGAATATTCAAGACATGCTAAAATACAAACTGAGCCATCCGGACACGCCTCACGAACCGACTCAAATCTTCATCTTGGCAGTAGTTCCATCTCAGTCCTTCGTGAGACGTAAACTGATAAAAAGGATCCGGACATCTGTTATTAGATTTTAATGTGTTGTGTGTCCATCATTCGCTTTTTTATTCTGCTGGGATAGACTTTCAGCTAGGTGTCTGAATGGCTGTGGAGGAATAGCAGGCTATTATTCCTCAAGAGCCGAGAGAAGGTAGCGATGATGGACGCTCGAGTCTGAAATGAAGTCCACGTTCTGACTCATTCTAAATTGTGTTCCATTGGGTTTAGGTCGGATCACTGGGCAGGCCAGTCCATTTCAAGAATGTTATTGTCCACAAAGCATTGCCTCAGACATGCTGCTTTATGACAGGGTGCATCTCATGCTGATGACAATCATTGTCTCCGAACTGTTTCTGTACTGAACGCAGTATACAATGCTGTCAGATGTGTTCATGTCCCTTCACATTTAGCCGTTTTTAAGCACGATAAAGGGATCAATCCTAACTACGAAGAACACCCCTTACCATAACACCACCTCCTTGGTACTTGACTGTTGGCACTACATACGATGGTAGATAACGTTCTCTAGGCATTCACCAAACCCAGACCCTTGTATCACATCGCCATCAGCTTGATTCCTCGCTCCATATCTTTTGTTTTTAGTCATACACTGTCTGATGTGTTCCTCTTGACACCGCCTCAAACGTGGCTTAGCATTGACTACAGAAATGTGTGGCTTGTGAGGAGCTGCTTGACCAAGTATTCCGTTCCTTTTAACCCCCTAAGCCTGGTCATTTTGCTAACTGGAGTGCTGGTAGTACTTCGGAACTCCAGAGTGATTCCTTCCTCTTATTTTTGCTATTTTTTACAAATACCCTCTGCAATGATTGACCGTCCTTCGCTGTCAGTACATGATGTCTCGTGGTATTGGCTTAGTTACGGCTGTTCTTTGGCGTTACCACTTCACACTCACATTACCAACAACCCGCTTGGGCGGCTTTACAATGGGTTGCAATGGCCCCGATTGATTTGTTACTCGAGTGACATAATGAATATTCCACGTTCGAACTCACTGAGCTCTTCTGACTAACTCATTGTGCTATTAATGCTTTTCTACTGACAACAAAAATGGTTCAAATGACACTGAGCACTATGGGACTTAACTTCTGAGGTCATCAGTCCCCTAGAACTTAGAACTACTTAAACCTAACTGACCTAAGGACATCACACACATCCATGCCCGAGGCAGGATTCGAACCTGCGACCGCAACGGTCGCGCGCCAGACTGTAGCGCCTAGAACCGCTCGGCCACTCCGGCCGGCTACTGAAAACACAAGCAATACTCTCTGCCTCTTTTTGTCCGGCTCTAGGAACATTGGGTCGTCAGTTCCGAATCAAATAGGGATGCCCGGATACTTTTTGTCAAATAGCGTAGTTCTATCTTGTTATACGTTGTGAACTAGGCAACCACTGCGCTAAATAGTAAAACGTTTGGTCTCAGCGAGGATACAATGTTCCTGCGTTTGTTTAATACCTAATTGCAGCCGATGGGAAATCATCACTCAACCGTAATGCTGAACCGAGAATGCGCCTAAAGCTAATGTCGCTGATAACTTTTCAACAAATATGGCAGGATTCCGTTTAGTGCGGTATAGTCCAAAGTCCCCCCATGAACCATGGACCTTGCCGTTGGTGGGGAGGCTTGCGTGCCTCAACGATACAGATGGCCGTACCGTAGGTGCAACCACAACGGAGGGGTATCTGTTGAGAGGCCAGACAAACATGTGGTTCCTGAAGAGGGGCAGCAGCCTTTTCAGTAGTTGCAGGGGCAACAGTCTGGATGATTGATTGATCTGGCCTTGTAACATTAACCAAAACGGCCTTGCTGTGCTGGTACTGCGAACGGCTGAAAGCAAGGGGAAACTACAGCCGTAATTTTTTCCCGAGGACATGCAGCTTTACTGTATGATTAAATGATGATGGCGTCCTCTTGGGTAAAATATTCCGGAGGTAAAATAGTCCCCCATTCGGATCTCCGGGCGGGGACTACTCAAGAGGACGTCGTTATCAGGAGAAAGAAAACTGGCGTTCTACGGTTCGGAGCGTGGAATGTCAGATCCCTTAATCGGGCAGGTAGGTTAGAAAATTTAAAAAGGGAAGTGGATAGGTTAAAGTTAGATATAGTGGGAATTAGTGAAGTTCGGTGGCAGGAGGAACAAGACTTTTGGTCAGGTGATTACAGGGTTATAAATACAAAATCAAATAGGGGTAATGCAGGAGTAGGTTTAATAATGAATAAAAAAATAGGAGTGCGGGTTAGCTACTACAAACAGCATAGTGAACGCATTATTGTGGCCAAGATAGGCACAAAGCCCATGCCTACTACAGTAGTACAAGTTTATATGCCAACTAGCTCTGCAGATGATGAAGAAATAGATGAAATGTATGACGAGATAAAAGAAATTATTCAGGTAGTGAAGGGAGACGAAAATTTAATAGTCATGGGTGACTGGAATTCGTCAGTAGGAAAAGGGAGAGAAGGAAACATAGTAGGTGAATACGGATTGGGGGGAAGAAATGAAAGAGGAAGCCGCCTTGTAGAATTTTGCACAGAGCATAACTTAATCATAGCTAACACTTGGTTCAAGAATAATAAAAGAAGGTTGTATACCTGGAAGAATCCTGGAGATACTAGTAGGTATCAGATAGATTATATAATGGTAAGACAGAGATTTAGGAACCAGGTTTTAAATTGTAAGACATTTCCAGGGGCAGATGTGGACTCTGACCACAATCTATTGGTTATGACCTGTAGATTAAAACTGAAGAAACTGCAAAAAGGTGGGAATTTAAGGAGATGGGACCTGGATAAACTGAAAGAACCAGAGATTGTACAGAGTTTCAGGGAGAGCATAAGGGAACAATTGACAGGAATGGGGGAAAGAAATACAGTAGAAGAAGAATGGGTAGCTTTGAGGGATGAAGTAGTGAAGGCAGCAGAGGATCAAGTAGATAAAAAGGCGAGGGCTAATAGAAATCCTTGGGTAACAGAAGAAATATTGAATTTAATTGATGAAAGGAGAAAATATAAAAATGCAGTAAATGAAGCAGGCAAAAAGGAATACAAACGTCTCAAAAATGAGATCGACAGGAAGTGCAAAATGGCTAAGCAGGGATGGCTAGAGGACAAATGTAAGGATGTAGAGGCTTGTCTCACTAGGGGTAAGATAGATACTGCCTACAGGAAAATTAAAGAGACCTTTGGAGAGAAGAGAACCACTTGTATAAATATCAAGAGCTCAGATGGAAACCCAGTTCTAAGCAAAGAAGGGAAGGCAGAAAGGTGGAAGGAGTATATAGAGGGTTTATACAAGGGCGATGTACTTGAGGACAATATTATGGAAATGGAAGAGGATGTAGATGAAGACGAAATGGGAGATAAGATACTGCGTGAAGAGTTTGACAGAGCACTGAAAGACCTGAGTCGAAACAAGGCCCCGGGTGTAGACAACATTCCATTAGAACTACTGACGGCCTTGGGAGAGCCAGTCCTGACAAAACTCTTCCATCTGGTGAGCAAGATGTATGAGACAGGTGAAATACCCTCAGACTTCAAGAAGAATATAATAATTCCAATCCCAAAGAAAGCAGGTGTTGACAGATGTGAAAATTACCGAACTATCAGTTTAATAAGTCACAGCTGCAAAATACTAACGCGAATTCTTTACAGACGAATGGAAAAACTGGTAGAAACGGACCTCGGGGAAGATCAGTTTGGATTCCGTAGAAATGTTGGAACACGTGAGGCAATACTAACCTTACGACTTATCTTAGAAGAAAGATTAAGAAAAGGCAAACCTACGTTTCTAGCATTTGTAGACTTAGAGAAAGCTTTTGACAATGTTAACTGGAATACTCTCTTTCAAATTCTGAAGGTGGCAGGTATAAAATACAGGGAGCGAAAGGCTATTTACAATTTGTACAGAAATCAGATGGCAGTTATGAGTCGAGGGGCATGAAAGGGAAGCAGTGGTTGGGAAAGGAGTGAGACAGGGTTGTAGCCTCTCCCCGATGTTATTCAATCTGTATATTGAGCAAGCAGTAAAGGAAACAAAAGAAAAATTTGGAGTAGGTATTAAAATCCATGGAGAAGAAATAAAAACTTTGAGGTTCGCCGATGACATTGTAATTCTGTCAGAGACAGCAAAGGACTTGGAAGAGCAGTTGAACGGAATGGACAGTGTCTTGAAAGGAGGATATAAGATGAACATCAACAAAAGCAAAACGAGGATAATGGAATGTAGTCAAATTAAATCTGGTGATGCTGAGGGAATTAGATTAGGAAATGAGACACTTAAAGTAGTAAAGGAGTTTTGCTATTTGGGGAGTAAAATAACTGATGATGGTCGAAGTAGAGAGGATATAAAATGTAGACTGGCAATGGCAAGGAAATCGTTTCTGAAGAAGAGAAATTTGTTAACATCGAATATAGATTTAAGTGTCAGGAAGTCGTTTCTGAAAGTATTTGTATGGAGTGTAGCCATGTATGGAAGTGAAACATGGACGATAACTAGTTTGGACAAGAAGAGAATAGAAGCTTTCGAAATGTGGTGCTACAGAAGAATGCTGAAGATAAGGTGGGTAGATCACGTAACTAATGAGGAGGTATTGAATAGGATTGGGGAGAAGAGAAGTTTGTGGCACAGTTTGACTAGAAGAAGGGATCGGTTGGTAGGACATGTTTTGAGGCATCAAGGTCTCACAAATTTAGCATTGGAGGGCAGCATGGAGGGTAAAAATCGTAGAGGGAGACCAAGAGATGAATACACTAAGCAGATTCAGAAGGATGTAGGTTGCAGTAGGTTCTGGGAGATGAAGAAGCTTGCACAGGATAGAGTAGCATGGAGAGCTGCATCAAACCAGTCTCAGGACTGAAGACCGCAACAACAACAGTCCAAAGTGTAGTGGACAGGGATAGCAAAAAACTAAATATGCAAGGTAGTAATTCCCAGTCAGTGCAGCGCAGTGAGTTTTGATGGCTACATCCCGCGCTAACTGCTCGTACAAAGTTCGTACGCAGCGACGCATTCTGGGTTATTCTCATCTGCGGTTCCGTTAGGCGCCTAACTGACCACTGCCTCTTTCGTCAACTCTATCCTACTGATGCGACTAGGAAGGTTCAGTCTCTACTACTGGGAGGACTTGACACCATTCACGTTTTTTCCAATTTAACATGTCTTTTCTTCCCTGACCAATGCCCAGGTGATAGAAAACCCTGAGTGCGGTGACACAGGATGGAAATCGTAATTCCTGGTCCTTGGAACGCCGGTTGGAATTCTCTTTCAGAGGTTTTGAAGTAGATTATCCGTATCTTCATGCATGAACAATCTACCGACTGCTTAAAGAATATCATTCACCTTGAATCTGAAAAACCGAGCGAGATGGCGCAGTCGTTAAGTCATCTGGCTGGACGCCCGGTTCGAAAACTTGGACACCTGTTGGTGTTTTTGCTACTTTGCATTAAGAACTTATCTTTGTAAACGACGCCGTCGTCCGGCTTTCAATTATAACTTGATATGGACGTCACTCTCCTCTGGAACCTGCTCGGTTGTACTTCGCACTTACCTTTGTACTTCATTCTCTTATCATTGTTTTGTTGTGTAAGTTAAAGTAATGTTAACTTACTACTGTTGTAACTACTGCTGGTGGCTTTATGGTGTTCGTCATTTAGCGTTCTTGTTTTACATTAAGATCTTATGTTTGTACATCGTACGCTTTTTATATTTCTACTATGAAAATCGCAAGTTAATACGATATTTTTGTAGCTACTGTTGGCTGCGTAGCCTTTAATGCCCAAAGGAAAAAAAATCGGCTACCCACATTTAACTTCTCTTTTCTCTCCTAAATCGCTTAAAGGAAACGGCAGGACGTTCGTGCGAGAACACCACAGCCAGTTGCTTTTCCCATCCTTTCCCAATCTGAGCTTGTTATCTCTCTAATAATGGCATAATCTACGGGTCGTTAAAGCCAGCACCTCTCTTCCTTCGATTCTGAAATTGTATACCATCTCGAACGGTCTGGATGGCGGCGAATCGCTGAAACGGACCAAAGCTATGAAAATATTCACGCGCATTGAAGAGGTATGTATTTTTTCGCTCTGTCTCTGGAAATATTTACCGAGTACATCACCAATTTTTGAGAAGTCTCCCACCATCTCGCAAACATAAGTCGTTGCCGATATGTTTCAAGGGCAATATTTTGAGACAGTTAAAAATTTGCCTCTTCCATCTGTGATTTACAAACATTACTGCCAAAAGTTCTTTCTCGGTGTAAGTAGGAAGTGCGCCAATAGGAGAACGGATCACGTGGAAGTCTGTGGCTTCCCCTACCATAACAGGTATATAGACTATGTGATCAAAAGTATCCGGACATCTGGCTGAAAATGACTTTAAAGTTCGTGGCGCCTTCCATCGGTAAAGCTGGAATTCAGTATGGCGTTGGTCCACCCTTAGCCATGATGACAGCTTCCACTCTCGCAGGCATACGTTCTGTCAGGTGTTGGAAGGTGTCTTGGGGAATGGTAGCCCATTCTTCACGGAATGCTGCCCTGAGGAGAGGTCTCGATGTCGGTCGGTGAGGTCTGGCACGAAGTACACACTCCAAAACATCCCAAAAGTGTTCTATAGGATTAAAGTCAGGACTCTGTGCAAGCCAGTCCATTACAGGGATGTCATTGTCGTGCATTATAAACATGTGCTCGATCGTGTTGAAGATGCTGTCGCCATCCCCGAATTGCTCTTCAACAGTGGGAAGCAGGAAGGTGCTTAAAACATCAATGTACGCTTGTGCTGTGATAGTGTCACGCAAAACAACAATAATATATATAATAATGGGGAAGTTCAGATTTGTTCCGATCAAAAAATGCCGAATGCATTTTTTGAAGGGTATTTTACACCCCCTGAACGGCCGTATTGACACGTACAGCATAAAAAGTATTTACCTCTTATTTTGCTCTGCATTACAACATACGGAAAACCCATCAAAATCGAAGCGTGTCTTGTGGGTCGGTTTACTTGTTCGTATAGTACCACATGTCAAGGGTTGCTTATTGTTACGAGGGGTGTTTGAAAAGTCCGTGCAAAGTCCGAGAGATGGCACTACCGGCGCTTATCGAGGTCACTTGTAGTTAGTAGCATCTTTAAAGAACGCACACTAACTTTCAGCCATATTGATCTATCTATTTGTGTTTGGCATTCGCATGAATCAAGGAAGTCGTGTGATTGTCAAAAAATAGACGAAAAAGAATTTCGCGTGGTAATTAAACATTACTTTATGAAAGACAAAACGCCTCAGGAGACTAAAGACAAGCTTGATAAACATAACGGTGATTCTGCCCTTCGATTAGAACAGTTTATAGTGGTTTCAAAATTTTCGGAGTGGCCATACGGGCACAAATGGTGCTGAACGTTCTGGGCGCCCTGTGGAGGTTACGACTCCAGAAATCATTGATAAAATCCATGGTATGGTGATGGATGACAGAAGAATTAAGGTGCTTGAGATTGCTAGTGCTGTGGGCATCTCGAATGAACGGGTACATAATATTTTGCATAAATATTTGGACATGAGAAAGCTATCCGCAAGATGGGTTCCGCAACTGCTTACGCTTGACCAAAAACGGAGTCGTGTGTAGTGATGCAAGGATGGTTTGCAGCTGTTCAGGAAGAATCCGCAGGCCTTTAAGCGTCGTTTCGTCACTGTGGATGAAACATGGATACCTTACTGTACTCCTGAGACCAAAATACAGTCTAAACAATGGGTTACCAAAGGAGAATCTATACCAAAAAAAGGCGAAGACCATTCCTTCGGCCGGAAAGGTTATGGCGACTGTCTTTTGGGATTTGCAAGGGATAATCCTCATCGACCATTTGGAAAAGGGTAAAATTATTACAAGTGAATATTATTCATCGTTATGGAACCGTTTGAAAACCGAGCAGCAAGAAAAACGCCGGCGATTGGACTGCAGAAAAAGTCCTTTTGTATTACGACAATGCACCAGCACTCACCTCAGCAGTTGTGTGGTCGCACAATTAATGGAAATAGGATTCCAACTCCTTTCGCGCGCCCTCCCCCCCCCTCCCCCTATTCTTCAGACTTGGCTCCCTGGGACTACTATTTGTTCCCCAATTTGAAGAAATGGCTGGCGGGACAAAGATTTATTTAAACGAGGAGGTGATTGCAGCAACTAATAGCTATTTTGCAGACTTGGACAATTCCTATTATTCGGAAGGGATCAACAAATTAGAACAGCGTTGGGCGAAGTGTAGAAGTCTAAAAGGAGACTATGTCGAAAGATAAAAAATGTTTACCCCCAAACACGCAAGTAGTTTTTATTTTTGCACGGACTTCTCAAACGCCTCTCGTACATCCGTGTATGCAGTGCAGTGTAAGTAGACTTTCGGGGAGTAATTGATGTCTAGTCAAGTCTGCCAATTCGGGTATTTCAATATTTCCCTGTCACCCTCGCGTGAATCAAGCAAAACTGTCATCATTATTCGTGCTGCCCCTCTTCGTAGACTTTCAGTATTCCTCGTTAGTCTTCTTTGTCTTTGGTGTGGATCTCAAACTCTAGTGCCTGACTACAAAATCATGATGGTGCGAAATAAATGAATACAAATATACAGTCAAATGGTGGAAATTTCTTTCAAAAAGTTCGATTTAAGCGGTCTCATATCTGAATAATTATCAATTTTTATTACCTGAAGTGAATTGTTTTCAGCAAATAATTGGAAGAATTCTATTGCTCCTTATCGTCTATATTGTGGAGATTTTTTATGTTATAATAAATGCGAAATTTGATTTGATGATAAAAAACTGGATCGCTCAATATATTGCAATTAAAATACCACCAGTGGAGACCAGTACTTATGCTATTATGAATAAAATCTTCTCTGATTTCAAGCCATGTCATTTCGAATAAAAAACCCCAACTTTTGATAGCTATGTCCTCCATTGTTTGGCAAGGTGTTCGCTTATATATACACGACTGCTGCCTGTGGCACCAATCAGAGGGGGCGGAAGCGATGCGTACGCGGAATGAAACTGCCGCTCACACCTCCCTACAAGCGACATGCATCCGTCTTTGCTTTCGATAACCCAAATCTTATGTCGGCCGTTTCCTTTTTCCTTCATAACGGATTGTTTGACCTATGTGTAGATGTTGCCGCATTAGGAAGGACCACCATACACACCAGGCACACGAAGAGCTATGACAGTGTCTGCAGTCAGTGGTGTTTACTCTTGACTACGATGGTGGAGGTAGCCGTAGAAAGTTCGACTGTTTTATTCGGAGTAACGTGGCTTGAAAACCGAGAAGATATCGTTCAGGCATGCCGCTATGAAAGACTCGGAGGACTAATATTGTTACGTTACGTTAGGTGGAGCCGTACTCGTATACATCTTCGAGCAGTCTTAATGGGCCCCATCGCGTGAAGCTCACTTTTGCGACTGCTACAGTTGAATAATACTTGTACGCTACTCATAGTTAGGCGTAGTGTCCGTAGTGGCTTTGAAGATGTCACTGTTCGTTATGTCACTTCTGGCTCGATCACGAAATTGGGTCAACATTAAACTTGAAGTTTTCGCACCTTCCCACCTGCCCCTCTTCGTCCTTTTTGTTCACATTTAATACCCAGTGTCACCGGCTGTCTCCCCTTTCCTTAAATCACTTTGCATTAATACTGACATGGTGTCTTAAAGGTCGCTGCATTAAAGATCGCTGCACATTTTCTTCCCCATCCTTGCCTTGTCCAAACTTGTGCTTGGTCGCTAATGATGGTGATGTCGATGGGACTTAAATTCTTTCGTCCGTCTGGTTCGCAGATAGATGACAATGGCAAAAACTTCCCCCATTCGCCATCACCCCCATGCCTCTAGGGGCTCATATCTCTTTGTGTTTGGGAATCATGGGGCCCCGGACCCTACAGCGCTATTTCCCTTTCTGTGCCTCAAATCTATTCTTCTGCTACGCTTTTTTCCCCCTCTGCCTTTCCATTGGATGGTCTTTTTGGTACTGCTCGTGCTTGGAATTGTTTTTTGATTTTGGCCACGCGGTTTCTTCTCTTCTGTCACTTAATCCAACTTTCTGCCCTTCACTGCACGGACTCTAATGTTGGTTTTGACCTACTATTTCTCTTCCAAATGCTACAGAAGTGCAAGTTGTGTGGTGAAGGTCGCCCTTTGCAGTGTACATTCCACTTTTGTGCCTTTCTGTCCTTGCACTCTTCCTTTCTGGCTAAAGCAATGCACCAAAACAATACAGTAATCATCCTGTTGGGGGGCCTAAAGTATCTGCATGGTGACAGCTCCTGACCCTGCAGAAATAACATTATTGTTACCTTAGCTGGAAACTCCCCGGATATGCCAATGAGTATCAGTCCAATGTGGCTGCGGGCAAAGGGACTCCCAACTATGGTTTATTGGCCAGGTAGCCATTGCTCTGGCCGTGTGGTACAATGACAGATAACTGCCAAATGAAGCAAATCAAACTTTCTTCCACTGGTGGCTGCGTGGCTCCAGCATTCTCTTCTGAAGGAAAGACTTCTTATAATGCAAAGAGACATGACCCCAAAATGTTTCCTTCCATGGCTGTGCATTGAGAGAAAATAGGCCTAAGAGACAAGGGCAGAAATACTCTCCTCCCAATACATATTTTGTTCTAGGACTGATGGGTATTCCTTTTTAACTGCTGTCTTAATGTGATACAGGGTATCATCTTCCACTGCAATGTCCTTTTACAGATGAATGAATTAAATGCCAATTTGCAGTGACTGAATTAGTGTTTCACCCATCATGTCTAGCGAGGACCACGATAATAGGGTTGATACTGTATCCTTCACCTTGGCCTTTGAAGACAACTCGTTGCCTGAAGAGGGAAAGCTGAAGGTGCATTGATGTGATGTGAAACTCTGTGTCCCCTCTCCCATGTGGTGCTTCACATGCCTGGGATTTGGTTACGTATCTTCACTGTAATTTCAGCCCTGACTGTAGGGATTATGAGTACCATTATGCATAATCACTCATCGGGCCGCCCCTACCACCCCATCCCCTCAAACTGTGTCAGCTGGGGGTAGCGCCATTCCCCCTGTTCACTGGGCTGCACTGTCTTTCAAAGAGAAAAAAGGAAAATCCAAGAATATAAGTTTCTTGACTGACTAATATATCAGGAGGCCAAGAAGAAATAGGTTCGTTTGCATCCAGTACATATCACGATAATGTTTGCTTTGGCTACAACTACTTCATAGTCTCTAACAACGGTACTCTCAGCCTTTGTGCCTTCTCCATTGTGCTGTTGGATCTACTCAACTGTACCCACACTTTAGTGGTTGGGGACCTTCCTCCTCCTATTTGTTCCACATTCATTTTGGGAGCACTGACTCCTCACCCACTGGGGATGTCAATCAACCACCCCCAGCTGGA
This sequence comes from Schistocerca americana, assembly GCF_021461395.2. Classification (NCBI taxonomy): domain Eukaryota; kingdom Metazoa; phylum Arthropoda; class Insecta; order Orthoptera; family Acrididae; genus Schistocerca; species Schistocerca americana. The sequence goes on from NC_060122.1 coordinate 452,043,935, forward strand.
GAAGACACATCCTTCTCCAGTGTCTCCATCGGAAAGATGTTTTTCAGGTGGCCCGCTCCCAGGATTCTGGTGATCAGCAACTGGGTTCAAGCCAGTGGCTGAAAGAGCCACATGTTGCTGGTCAAAAATCTTTGCATTCCTCCTCTGTCCGTGAAACTAGGGCAGACAAGCCCTCTCAGACATCAAAATAGTCAGTGTGACTTGTGAATCTTACTCAGCTGTTGTTCTTTCCATTTCCAGCAATGGTCTTCACCTCTTAATCGATTGAAGAGTCCGTGATGAACTGCATGACAATGATAATTTTGCAGTCGTTCTGTCCTCTCAGCATCACTCGCCTGGGCGTCCACCCTGATCGGTTTTCAACAATGCTGACTGGCACATCTCTGCCCCTGCTGTCCCCATTAGCACCCTGCACATGGAGGCATTGGTGTAGCTGTCCAGAGCACAACTGCAGCCATTGTACCAGCAGCAGACGTGGCAATCCCCTATTCCTCTATATCTGTTCATCAGAAGTCAGTAGCTTGGTGGCCATTAGAGATCTCAGATGGTCTCTCCATTGCCATAAGTGACATCCGTTGATATGTATTTCATTGCCTTTAAATGGCCCTGTGCCTGGGACTGCTGTATTAAAACGGCAGAAACAAGAATGCTGGGAACAGTATGTTACTGCCATTGGACTTTGCAGGTTTGGGCAAAGGTTCGACACCTGTATGGACACCAGTTCCCCAAAGGTATATATGGTGCCTCCCTGAATGGTGTTGACTACACTGACTCAGATACTGTCACTGAACATTCTGCTCTGCATTATGCTCGAGACTCTGTGCCTAAGAATTAGGCTATCAGCCTGCATTTCATGTCCTGAAACAGTGGGTGGAACAAATTCATTTACCGCTCACTAAGTCACCTAGAGCCATGTAATATTCTGTTCGTCGATAGGGAATCCCTCAGCGCCATAGCTCTTTTCCCCACTGCAGCTCCAAGATCAGCATGCATCCACAGCCAAATGCTCAAACACTATCAGCCGATTGCCAGTGTCATGCCCTTCCCATTTTCAGCTGTTTCTGGAGCGTTTGCGAGTTCGCGTTTCATTGGTGAGAAAGCATGATCATCCCACCACTGAAACCGGATAAACATTCCTTTGAGATAGACAGCTGTCGCCCAATTAGCACGTTAATGTTCTCTGCAAGTTACTCGAACATATGGTAAGCCGGTGGCTGTGTTTGTACATGGAGTCTCTGGGTCTTTCGGCTCTGTCTCTGGGTGGTTTTCGCCAAGACTGTTCTACTGCTGACAATTTGGTCTGCCTTGAGTCCGCTATCTGGTCAGATTTTGCCTGATATCAAGGCCTTATTGCTGTCTTCTTTGAATTGTAAAAGGCTTATGACACCATATGATGTGATCACGTCCTTGTTACACTAGTTGGGTCCCCAGGGCCTGCCCCCCATTTTTGTACTGACCTTCGTGGCAACCATATTTTTAGGGTTAAAGTTGGTGCTTCCCTCAGTATACTCCTATACATGAGAATTGGGTCCCTTGGGCTCTGTATGAGGTGTGCCCCTGTTTCTTGTGGTTGTCCGTGGTCTAGCTGCAGCTGTGGGGTCTAATGTCGCCCTCCCTATATGCTGACAGTTCGTGCGCTTTTTATTGCTTCTCCACTGTGGCGTGTTGCTGAATGGTGACTGCAGGGCATTGAGATCTCACTCATGACTTCCATTTTTAGCTGCCAAGACATGCATCACGCACTTCTGTCACCATCGTATGGTCCATCCACAACTGGGAACTCTTATCTTGATGACCAATTGCTCAATATAGTAGAGTCTTACTGCTCTTTGGAACTGGTCTTTGATGCCTAGCTGACAGGGCTTCCCCACCTGTTCCAACTTAAGTGAATGTTCTGATCCACCTTAACACTCTTCTCTGCCTCAGTAACATCTGATAGGATGCAGACAACTCTACACTGTTGCAGCTTTACAAAGTTCTGGTCCTGTCTGGTGCTGTATTTTGAGAGTCTAGCGTGTGGCTTGGCTTCACCTTCAACATTGTAGAAGCTGGACTGATAAACCGTTGTGTGATCCAACTTGCGACAGGTTCCTTTTGGATCAGTCCTGTGAACATCCTACTCACAGCGGTTGGACTCCCTCTGCAACAAATGAAGCACTCACTGCTCCCCGGAGCATCCAAACTATTGTGCCCTTTCTCCTGGTAGGGACATCCTCCTCCCACAACAGCGGCCCAGGACTGGAGTCACGATTGCAGTACAGTGTGTCTGCTCTGAACTTTGCTCACTGTCATCTATTGTTAGAGAGCTATAGCATGGTGTAGACACTATCTTTGTATCTGCCTCAGCGTATCCTTTGGACCAAAAGACTGGTTTTTCGCTGCGTGTTCCAGCTGCCCTTGATGCATTTCTGGGTTTGGAAGTCAAACATACTGATGGCTGTATGGTTGGTGGATGGATCTGGTTTCCGTGCACGTTTGCAAGGGGTAGTGAATACACTCACTGCCAAGTGGATGCAGTGTATTCACAGCAGAACTGGTGGCCATCTCTCATGTCCTAAGTCACTTTCATTCTTGTACTGGTGTGGCATTCTTAACTGGCAGTGGCTCCTTGAGCAGTCTTCATGCTATTGATCATTGTTACTCTCAACACCTGCTGTCTGTGACTATCCAGTATCTCCTTGCTGATCTTCATCAAGCTGGACAGTCGGTCGTCTTTGCCTGGGCACCAGTTCACATTGGGATCCCAGGGGATAAACATGGTGACTGGTTAACCAAATTGGCTACCAGGCTGTCGACTTTGGAGAGAGGCGCATTGGAACAGAATCTTTGGTCGACTCTGCCATCAATTTTTGGAGGCTTGGGATACGGATTGATGTGCCCTGTTTGTGAGTAAACTGTGACAATAAAGGGGACCATAAGCATGCTGCAGTCTTCCCCTCATGCTTGACACAAGGAATCTATTGTTTCGTTAGCTTCGTGTTGGCCACACGTGTCTAAACCATGGCCACATACAACAACTTCAGGATCTACCCTACTGTTGGTTGCTGCCTGTCGGACAGTGTCCCATATCCTACTGGACTGACCCAATTTGGCCACCTTACAGTGAAACCTTAAACTTGCTCACACGCTGTTTCTGGTGCTAGTGGATGACGCCAAAGCGGTTGATCAGGTTTTACGTTATTCCAGTGACGATAACCTGTACTCCTTTCTATGAGGTAGGCCGCATTGGCCTCATCACTTGCTCCAAACCAGAGGATCCACCTCTGGCCATGCTCGATGGTCTGGCTTAGATGCTGCCCTTCCAACCTTTTTATTCTTGGGGTAATGGAGAATAAGGAGAAACCAGTCGGCTACAGAGGGTGAGTCTCCCATTACAGAACAACATGTTCAGCGGCCTCTAGCTACTTTCTGGGCGGAGAAATTCACCCCCATTTACCCTCTTAACCCCCTCTCACTTTAACTTGCTCCTGTCTTTTGGTTTTGTAAATTCAACTAAATACTTAGGTATTACAATTACGAACAACTCAAATTGAAAGAACACATGGAAAATGTTGTGGGGAAGGCTAACCAAAGGCTGCGTTTTATTGGCAGGACACTTAGAAAATGTTACAGACCTACTAAGGAGACTGTCTACACTAGGCTTGTCCGTCCTCTTTTAGAATACTGCTGCGCGGTGTGGGATCCTTACCAGGTAGGACTGACGGAGTACATCGAAAAAGTTTAAAGAAAGGCAACACGTTTTGTATTATCGCGAAATATAGGAGAGAGAGTGTCACAGTAACGATACAGTATTTGGGCTGGAGATCGTTAAAAGAAAGGCGTTTTTCGTTGCGACGGAATCTTCTCACGAAATTCCAATCACCAACTTTCTACTCCGAATGCGAAAATATTTTGTTGACACCGATCTACATAGGGCGGAAGGATAACCACGCTAAAATAAGGGAAATCAGAGCTCGTACGGAAAGATATAGGTGTTCGTTCTTTCCGCGCGCTATACGAGATTTGAATAATAGAGAATTGTGTAGGTTGTTCGATGAACCCTTTGCCAGGCACTTAAATGTGATTTGCAGAGTATCCATGTAGATGTATGGATTATCGGTTACAACGGGTTCGTAAGGATTTGGCTTCTGTTTCGTTCCCCGTGAGAACTTTTTCCAGCTTGACACATACAGGATGGAGGGACCAATAACTTCGTAGTTTGGTCTGGTTAATTTTTACATGTTAAACGTGAGACACTCGCGTGATTAAGATGTGTGTCACATATGAAGAAAACGCACCAGTGCATTGTAAAATGTAAACCTACTGAAGTAATATTTTATTCCGATTTAAGCTAGGCTTTGGGTGAAATTTGTTCCCAGTTAGACAAGAATGCAGTGGAAAAGTTTATATTTCAGATACATTTATACTAACTAGAATAATATTTCATTCTGAAGTCGCTAGCGTTTCGTGACCTACATTTGCATATTTACTGGAACGTTTTTACTAGTATTATCGTATTATTTCTTCACCCATGTCAGTTTTCGCAGCTAACTATGATATACCCTGTATACAGATACTGTACTTGGGCGTCTCTTGCGACCTTCTCAGCTTGGCGCCCCAAGTGCCCGCTTGTTTCGCTTGCGCTAATCGGTCCTGAACATACTTTTTGTGATAGGAGTTAGAAACAAGCCAATCAAGTCAGTATCACGAGAAATTTTAAGAAACCACGATTATCGAACCCGCTTCAGTGTGACGCACATGAATAAAACATCCAGCTAGTCTAGTCGTAGACAACACCACTTTCAGCGACACAGTTTCTCAATCACATCTACACAAAAAATTCCTTTTTAGTAACATTATGATAGAATTGGTTTTCTCCGTCTTTATTTAAATGAATTTATGTGATTATGTCTGAGATTAAAACTGAGGGACTCTTTAGAGTAGCTAGATGCTGCTGCTGTACCTCTGAGAGACAGGTGGGGTCTTGCTCAATGACTGGTTCATTAGTAGAGTTGCTTTGTCACGATAGCAGCTTGTACGTTAACGCGATTCATCTACCGAGTTAGAATTGGTCTGCGTAAAACTGGAAATACTTCATTTTTCCAATCCCAATAAAAAGAAAGAAAAAAATGGTCGATACGTTCATTTATAGTTGTTACCAGATCGAACTTTATTAACTACTCATGGTTTGAGTTACTAGCCCGCCAAACGAAACCGTACGGTTAAGTGTTGCGTTTTGTTAGTGCCGAAAATACGAGAGCACTGACTTTAGTTGCTTTTTTTTAATTGTAAATTTGTCATATCAAAAAGTGTGAAGACATTGTTCTTAGGGCGTTTTTGTTTGTAACATTTGCTCTCGCTGTCCTCCCCGTGTGTGTGTGTGTGTGTGTGTGTGTGTGTGTGTGTGTCTAGTATCTTAATCTTGATAAAGAAGGGTGTAGAGGAGCTCAAATGAATTACACTGATATTTACAGCGTGGACTTCAGAATAGCACCAAAGACTTCCCGAAAACGGAAACACAAATTCTATCGCATGTAAGCATTCCATAGGCAATAGCGCGAGATAGTAGCAGAGAGTTCTTACGCTTAACGCGGGCCATTGTTGCACAGTCTAGTGATCGAAAGTTGTATGCCACCACCTCATCGGCTAAACGCTTACTTTGCTGTGTCTTTTCCAAATTGACATAAACAGTCAGACCCTACAAACCACTCTATACGGCATTGCAGCGGGTGCGTCCTATTGTACAACGAATTAAGGTCGGGACACACATGTCCGGACCGTGTCCGTGCAGAGACATGTCCGAGTATCGGCCGTCACCCGGACAACGAAATACATCATTAGAACAAATGTAGCGGGCCCCACTTGACCGGGCCGTGCACGGGGAACGTCAACGGGCCGGGCCCGGGCCGGACGGGATTCGCCGTGTTTAATTTTTCACGTGACGGACACGGCCTAACGGTAGAATTGTCTTGTGAGTCGTGCAACTGCGCAAGACTGTTCTGTGTACAAAACATGGATGTGGAACGACAAATAGAAGAAGTTCGTAAGCTTCCTGTTCTTTACGATCAGGGAAGTGAAAACTACAGGAATAACGAGTACAAAGACAGAGTTTGGAAGACAATTGCAACAGATCTACAAGCCACAGATAAGATAGAAACTATACAAGTTTTAATACCCGAAAGATATTTATTTACTTTTTATTTTACAAACAGATGTTTGGTTAATGCCATCGTTATATCGCCAAGGCGACATGTTCTTGCCATTCCATAGTCCCTTGTGTAGAATTCAGGAATTTTTTGAGTTGTTCTCGTACGGCAAATGCAGCATCTGTTGATTTTCCACGAATTCGAGGTAGGTTTCGAAGATTTGATGATCTTCCGGATCCCTCAGCAGTTTCCTTTTGATCCATTCTCTGTTTGGGCACCCAATAACCTTCCATTTTTCGAATAAAGTTGTACAGTACACACGCAGCAGTCACAATCATTGTAAGGTTATTAGGATCTCCCTGAAGGATTCTTCTACATATTCGAAATTTCTGCTGCAATATATCGAATGCATTTTCGGATAGTCTTCTTGCCCGACTCAAAAAGCTAAAAAACAGAGAGAAATTCAAAACACAGTTGATGCTTTTTTGGCTGGTATAGCACCAGCCCTAAAATCGTTGCATCCACTACTTTTTCATCAAGCTAAAAATAGGATTTTTTCAATTGTACAAGACTTTGAACTGAAGCAACTCATGAATGACGTATCAGTCCATCAATTCACTCCGTCATCCTCCAATTCCTCAGTAAAATCTGTTTCAATATCATATCCTTCACCTGTGGAAAACGAGTCAACAGAACCTACACAGCAAGTTCTGGATCTGCAAAGGGATTCCCACAATTCGTATATAAAGTTCCCCTGCATGCTCATCAGCTTCAGAAAATAATTCACTGAATAGTCCTTATTTCCTTTTCTTAGGGTAGTAGAAATTTAACTGTGTTATTTACTAACTTTTGTATTTATCTTTCAATTACTGAAGTAATAAAATAAGAATGCTGTATTTAAAACTTCTTATTTATTTGTGTTCTGTGTACTTTTCTTTAACCTACCTTAAAACACAGCCCGTCGTTCTTTGGGTGAAACTAATACTCTCCAGAAAGAGTCGTTTTTTCTCAATCTTGGTTCTAGTTTCTTTAAAAGTTCACAGAAGAATATTCATAAAACTTAGTCTCATCATCTACGAGATGAGAAAATACTGTTCGAAACTCTCCCTGTACTGGTCTTGTTTTCCAGGCACTGTGGATCCATAATTTTCTTCTTCTTGTTTGCCTTCGTTCTTTTTCCTCTTCGTCTAAAGCAAGTGCTGTCCTAATTCACTATTACGAAAATTAGAGAACATGTTTTACCGCTTTCACAAACAGAAACACAGATCACCGCGTCCGAGTCACTACAAGGAACAACAAAGACACGGGCGTGCCCCGGTCATGTGTGGCCCCTGCAGGAACGGACCGGAGCACTGCCGTCACTCGTCCGACGCTCGGCCCTGACACGGCCCGGACGTGTGTGTCCCCACCTTTAGGGTTTCTTTCAGTTCCGTTCGCGTGCGGAGCGTATGAAGAATGGTTGTTTAAATTAAGCTGTAATTAGGCTGATTTTATCTTCGCCTTCCCTAGGGAAGTGATACTTTGGCGGCTGTATATACTCCCTGATGCCTTATTTAATACTAGTTTTTTAAACTTTGTAAGTAGAATTTCGCGCAACATTTACCTTCAGGTGTCTGCCAGTTCAGATTTGTGTGCTTTTCGTGACGCTCTGTCTCGAGTCAAACAAACCTGTCACCATTTGTGCTGCTCATCGTTGTATACGTTCAGCACCCTCTGACAGTTGTAATATTAGTATCTGTTTCGATAGCTGAAATAAACTTACATTCGATAATCTAACCGTGCAGGCTCATAAAAGCCATACAATTTGTGTAAAAATTTCTTAGATCGTTGCTGAGCAGCGACCACCTGATATTTCAAAGAATATCTTAGGCACCACGGCGCAGAATACGAATTGTTCATCAATTGTATCGATAGCGATATTTTGTGTTGCTTATTGTTTGACAGCTAAAGAATTGTAATCCTCTTCTGTTACCACAGTCCTGACATATTGTTTAAAGACGGCGGACGTGTATGTGGCGCGGTCCGCAATCACTAATTAGTTATTATAAAATATTACTATTGTTCAGTGCTATGTAAGAATTTATGTGTGCGTCTAACATGAAATATCGAAGATAGAACATTAAAACTATACGGAGCCTATTGTTAGCAATACTGACTAAGGTAATGATATTGGTTATTGTGCGCGCAAATGCTGTAGTACCTGCTTATTACTTAAAGTATTTCTGTGCTATCCATCTATTAATGGCAACAGAAATAACGGTGTTTTTATAGTTTTCATACAGCTACCAGGGACCGACTGCATGTGGGCAAACGTCGTAGTTAAGGCAGAAGGCGCATTGCCATTTACCTTGTTTGTGATTTAAATCCAATTTCTTTTAACGTGTGGTGTAGTATAGCAAAGAAAATTTCCAGTTCTGTCTGGTCCCTTAGGTTTCTCTGTTCGTAGTTGCTATGTCTCATATCCGGTCGTGAGCAAACATGATCATGACACAAATAAACTAAGTGGCAATGCGAACTCTGTTCTTGATCTTGAGAACGCTACACCTTCTGCAAACGATTTCAGGTGACATATAAACATACAGTACTTACGTTTTTTTTGAAAAGTTTTTGCTCTTCCCGCCAAGAAGTGGTGCAAAACTCACAACATATTTCTGCATCTTCACAAGAGAATAGTAATTTAATCTATATATATATTGTTGTGATCTTCAGTCCTGAGACTGGTTTGATGCAGCTCTCCATGCTACTCTATCCCGTGCAAGCTTCTTCATCTCCCAGTACGTACTGCAGCGTACATCCTTCTGAATCTACATCTACATCCATACTCCGCAAGCCACCTGACGGAGTGTGGCGGAGGGTACCCTGAGTACCTCTATCGGTTCTCCCTTCTATTCGTCTCGTATTGTTCGTGGAAAGGAGGATTGTCGGTATGCTTCTGTGTGGGCTCTAATCTCTCTGATTTTATCCTCATGGTCTCTTCGCGAGATATACGCAGGAGGGAGCAATATACTGCTTGACTCTTCGGTGAAGGTATGTTCTCGAAACTTTAACAAAAGCCCGTACCGAGCTACTGAGCGTCTCTCCTGCAGAGTCTTCCACTGGAGTTTATCTATCATCTCCGTAACGCTTTCGCGATTACTAAATGATCCTGTAACGAAGCGCGCTGCTCTCCGTTGGATCTTCTCTATCTCTTCTATCAACCCTATCTGGTACGGATCCCACACTGCTGAGCAGTACTCAAGCAGTGGGCGAACAAGTGTACTGTAACCTACTTCCTTTGTTTTCGGATTGCATTTCCTTAGGATTCTTCCAATGAATCTCAGTCTGGCATCTGCTTTACCGACGATCAACTTTATATGATCATTCCATTTTAAATCACTCCTAATGCGTACTCCCAGATAATTTATGGAATTAACTGCTTTCAGTTGCTGACCTGCTATTTTGTAGCTAAATGATAAGAGATCTTTCTTTCTATGTATTCGCAGCACATTACACTTGTCTATATTGAGATTCAATTGCCATTCCCTGCACCATGCGTCAATTCGCTGCAGATCCTCCTGCATTTCAGTACAATTTTCCATTGTTACAACCTCTCGATACACCACAGCATCATCTGCAAAAAGCCTCAGTGAACTTCCGATGTCATCCACAAGGTCATTTATGTATATTGTGAATAGCAACGGTCCTTTGACACTCCCCTGCGGCACACCTGAAATCACTCTTACTTCGGAAGACTTCTCTCCATTGAGAATGACATGCTGCGTCCTGTTATCTAGGAACTCTTCAATCCAATCACACAATTGGTCTGATAGTCCATACGCTCTTACTTTGTTCATTAAACGACTGTGGGGAGCTGTATCGAACGCCTTGCGGAAGTCAAGAAACACGGCATCTACCTGTGAACCCGTGTCTATGGCCCTCATGGACGAATAGCGCGAGCTGGGTTTCACACGACCGTCTTTTTCGAAACCCATGCTGATTCCTACAGAGTAGATTTCTAGTCTCCAGAAAAGTCATTATACTCGAACATAATACGTGTTCCAAAATTCTACAACTGATCGACGTTAGAGATATAGGTCTACAGTTCTGCACATCTGTTCGACGTCTCTTCTTGAAAACGGGGATGACCTGTGCCCTTTTCCAATCCTTTGGACGCTACGCTCTTCTAGAGACCTACGGTACACCGCAGCAAGAAGGGGGGCAAGTTCCTTCGCGTACTGTGTAAAATCGAACTGGTATCCCATCAGGTCCAGCGGCCTTTCCTCTTTTGAGCGATTTTAATTGTTTCTCTATCCCTCTGTCGTCTATTTCGATATCTACCATTTTGTCATCCGTACGACAATCTAGAGAAGGAACTACAGTGCAGTCTTCCTCTGTGAAACAGCTTTGGAAAAAGACATTTAGTATTTCGGCCTTTAGTCTGTCATCCTCTGTTTCAGTATCATTTTGGTCACAGTGTGTCTGGACATTTTGTTTTGATCCACCTACCGCTTTGACATAAGACCAAAATTGCTTAGGATTTTCTGCCAAGTTAGTACATAGAACTTTACTTTCGAATTCATTGAACGCCTCTCGCCTAGCCCTCCTCACACTACATTTCGCTTCGCGTAATTTTTGTTTGCCTGCAAGGCTTTGTCTTTGTCTATGTTTATGTTTGCTGCGAAGTTCCCTTTGCTTCCGCAGCAGTTTTCTAACTCGGTTGTTGTACCACGGTGGCTCTTGTCCATCTCTTACGATCTTGGTTGGCACATACTCATCTGACGCATATTGTACGATGGTTTTGAACTTTGTCCACTGATCCTCAACACTATCTGTACTTGATACAAAACTTTTGTGTTGAGCCGTCAGATACTCTGTAATCTGCTTTTTGTCACTTTTGCTAAACAGAAAAATCTTCCTACCTTTTTTAATATTTCTATTTACGGCTGAAATCATCGATGTCGTAACCGCTTTATGATCGCTGGTTACCTGTTCTGCGTTAACTGTTTCAAATAGTTCGGGTCTGTTTGTCACCAGAAGGTCTAATATGTTATCGCCACGAGTCGGTTCTCTGTTTAACTGCTCAAGGTAGTTTTCAGATAAAGCACTTTAAAAAAATTTCACTGGATTCTTTGTCCCTGCCACCCGTTATGAACATTTGAGTCTCCCAGTCTATATCCGGCAAATTAAAATCTGCTTAGTGTATTCATCTCTTGGTCTCCCTCTACGATTTTTACTCTCCACGCTGCCCTCCAATACTAAATTGGTGATCCCTTGATGCCTCAGAAAATGTCCTACCAACCGATCCCTTCTTCTGGTCAAGTTGTACCACAAACTCCTCACCAATTCTATTCAATACCTCCTCATTAGTTATGTGATCTACCCATCTAATCTTCAGCATTCTTCTGTAACACCACATTTCGAAAGCGTCTATTCTCTTCTTGTCTAAACTATTTATCGTGCATGTTTCACTTCCATACATGGCTACACACCATACAAATACTTTCAGAAACGACTTCCTGACACTTAAATCTATACTCGATGTTAACAAATTTTTCTTCTTCAGAAACGCTTTCCTTGCCATTGCCAGTCTACGTTTTATATCCTCTCTACTTCGACCATCATTAGTTATTTTGCTCCCCAAATAGCAAAACTTCTTTACTACTTTAAGTGTCTCATTTCCTAATCTAATTCCTCCAGCATCATCCGAAATAATTCGACTACATTCCATTATCCTTGTTTTGTTTTTGTTGACGTTCATCCTATACCCTCCTTTCAAGACACTGTCCATTCCGTTCACCTGCTCTTCCAGGTCCTTTGCTGTCTCTGACAGAATTACAATGTCATCGGCGAACCTCAAAGTTTTTATTTCTTTTCCGTGGATTTTAATACCTACTCCGAACTTTTCTTTTGTTTCCTTTACTGCTTGCTCAATATACAGATTGAATAGCATCGCGGAGAGGCTACAACTCTGTCTCACTCCCTTCCCAACCACTGCTTCCCTTTCATATCCCTCGACTCTTATAACTGCCATCTGCTTCCTGTACAAATTATAAATAGCCTTTCGCTCTCTGTATTTTACCCCTGCCACCTTCAGAATTTGAATGAGAGTATTCCAGTCAACATTGTCAAAAGCTTTCTCTAAGTCTACAAATGCTAGAAACGTAGGTTTGCCTTTCCTTAATCTTTTTTCTAAGATAAGTCGTAGGGTCAGTATTGCCTCACGTGTTCCAACATTTCTATGGAATCCAAACTGATCTTCCCCGAGGTCGGCCTCCACCAGTTTTCCCATTCGTCTGTAAAGAATTCGCGTTAGTATTTTGCAGCTGTGACTTATTAAACTGATAGTTCGGTAATTTTCGCATCTGTCAACACCTGCTTTCTTTGGGATTGGAATTATTTTATTCTTCTTGAAGTCTGTGTGAATTTCGCCTGTCTCATACATCTTGCTCACCAGATGGTAGAGTTTTGTCATTACTGGCTGTCCCAAGGCGGTCAGTAGTTCTAATGGAATGTTGTCTACTCCCAGGGCCTTGTTTCGACTTAGGTCTTTCAGTGCTCTGTCAAACTCTTCGCGCAGTATCATATCTCCCATTTCATCTACCTCCCCTTCCATTTCCATTTAAATACCACACAGTCTTGTTTGGGATGCGTCTCGCGACGTGAGCAGTATTCGAAGATGGGTCGCATTGGTGTTACGTAAGCAATTTCCGTTGTAGTCTCATTGCATTATCCCAGTATATTGCCAATGAAGGGAAGCATTCCACTTGCTTCATATACGACTGTTGATAACAGTGCAGGTTTCTAGTGTCTGTAACTGATTATCTTTGCCAGTATTTACTTTTGTTTCGCTGAAGCAGTTTGTTAACGTGTTACTGAATGTTTGTTGTCGAAGTGCTACATATATTTGTGAAAGTAATATCATTTAGTGTGCAATAAATACGAACTATGCCACGCAGCAAGAAATTCAATAAAAGGAAATTCCGTGGTAACGAGTTCACAAACAAAGTAAGCTACTCTGTTGAAAGTAACCTATGTATCAGTTCTTCGGGGAAGAAACTCCCACATGGTACGCCTCCTGGTGATTCAAATTTTTGTGTTAACAATGACGCTGTTTGTAGTGGATTTGTTGTTGTTGGTGTGGGCATCTTATCTTCTTTGATAAAGGAAGTGGCGAAATGTAAACACTGTGATGGTGTAAGCTGTCTGGAAATAACTGAACAACAAAGTAGTAGGAAGGGTTTAGCGTCAAAATGAGTTGTTCTGTGTGGATCCTGCAATAAATCTACCTCGAAAATGACTTGGAACATTGGGCATAATTCATATGATGTGAATTTGAAATTAGTGTATGCAATGCGTGCAGTAGGAAAAGGAAAAAGGCTGCTCAAACGTTTTGTGGTTTGATGGACCTCCCTCCTCCTCCCAGTAGGTTCAACAAGTACATAAAAATACTTTTAGGGGCCTTGACGGTTGTGTGTAAATCATCTATGAAACGTGCTGTTGAGGAAACTGTAAATATTAGTGGAACTAGGGACATTGCTGTTGCACTTGATGGGACGTGGCAATGTCGAGGACATCGTTCCTTGAATGGTGTTGTAAGTGCTACTTCTCTGGAGAATGGAATGAGTGCTTATCTAAGTACTGCCACACCTGCCATGGTAATAGCAAAGAACATATTGAACACCAGTGTTCCAAGAATTATGATGGCTACAGTGGAGGTATGGAGTATGATGGAGCTCTAAAACTATTTCAGAGGTCGGTGCCCTTTTATAACGCCGATATACGGGTTACCTAGGCGTTGGGGACTCTAAAGCTTTCAATAAAATTAAATAGTTCAATGTTCATGGTGATACCGTGGTAACAAAACTGGAGTGTTGTGGACATGTTCAAAAGAGGAGGGATGCTAGATTGAGGAAGCTACGAAGAGAAATGAAAGGAAAGTTGCTATCTCATGGAAAATATCTGTCTGGCCGAGGCAGATTGACAGAAACTGATATAGACCTTCTTCAGAGTTATTACGGACTGGCCGTTAGACTATCTGCACCTCTGAATGATTCTCTTTCCTTCCGCTTTCCTAAAACCTTCTTGACAACTTGGGGTACAGCACCGCCTTGGCTCCGTCCCCGGATCGACTTGCTCAGAGACCTATGTCAATTTCCCAAGGATGGTACCCCTACACTTGTTTACCGTCGGGCATTTGCTGCTCTATGTGCACAAATGACGGAAGCCACATTTATTTACACCGATGGCTCGAAAACATCGTTAGGTGTAGGGAGTGCCTATATTGTTGGCGACACCCCAAATCACTTTCGGCTTCCCGACCAGTGTTCGGTTTATACTGCGGAGCTTTACGCTATTCTCCAGGCTGTCCACTACATCCGCCGCCATCAGCGGATACAGTACGTAATCTGCTCAGATTCTCTCAGCTCTCTCCTAAGTCTCCAAGCTCTTTACCCTGTGCACCCTCTGGTCCACCGGATTCAGGACTGTCTGCGCTTGCTCCACCTGGGGGGCGTCTCGGTGGCGTTCCTCTGGCTCCCAGGACACGCTGGTATCTGTGGAAATGAGGCGGCCGATATAGCGGCCAAGGCTGCAGTCTCTCTCCCTCGGCCAGCTATTCAGTCTCTTCCGTTTACCGATCTACGGAGCGGTTTATGTCGCCAAGTTGCTCATTTATGGCATGCGCATTGGTCAACACTTCCCCATAATAAATTGCGGGAAGTGAAAGCCCTTCCTTGCGCATGGACCTCTTCCTCCCGAACGTGTCGTCGGGAGGAGGTAATTTTAGCTAGACTCCGGATAGGGCACTGTCTTTTTAGTCATCGACATCTTTTAAGCGGTGATCCTCCCCCACTCTGTCCCCACTGCTCTCAGCCGTGGACGGTCAGACACCTTTTAATTGAATGCCCCTATTTTAATCCGTTACGCTCCCGTCTACAGCTATCGCCTGATCTATCGTCGATGTTAGCAGATGACACGCGCTCAGCTGACCGCGTTCTACAGTTTATTAGTGACAGTGAAATGACGTCAGTCATTTGAAGCCTTTTTTTTGGGGGACAACCAACCCCTTTCTATAGTGGATTTTTAAGCATTCCTTCTGCCTTTAGTTTCTCAAATTTTATGACTTTGTTCCCATTGCTGCTGATTTTAAATTTCGTTTTTTTCCTGTTTTCTACGTCACGGGCTGGGCGCTACTGACCATAGAAGTTTTGCGCCCCAAAACCACAAACAAACAAACAAACCTCTGAATGATTATGTTACAGCAATGTGAAAAGCTGTGTGGACAACCTAGTTTGGTAAGTTGTCCACAGATGACCACCCTGTTCACCAAAAAGCAAAAGAAAATGGTCAAATATACCATCATAAGCATTCTCTTCCTGAGCCTGTTATGAATGAAATAAAACCAATTTTTGGATACCTGAGTGACTCGTGTTTTTTTCTTTTCTTTTTTTTCCCCTCTCCAAAGAATGTTTTTGTAGGACTAAATACATTAAAAGTTGGTTCGCTAGATGCGGTGATATGTTTCAAGGATGGAGTGATAGGAAGGTTGGAAGTCCTGGATTTTCTCTGCCTCGTGATGGCTGGGTGTTGTGTGCTGTCCTTAGGTTAGTTAGGTTTAAGTAGTTCTAAGTTCTAGGGGACTGATGACCTAAGATGTTAAGTCCCATAGTGCTCAGAGCCATTTTTTTGGAAGTCCTGAGAAATTTAGGCATAAAATATGGCTCTAATATGGAAGAGCAGTTGTTTGCGCGCGACAGACAACGGGTGCATGAAACTGAAAGATTCGCTCTTCAAGTTACCAAAGAAGCAAGATGTGCTAAAAGGAATGCCAAGAGGAAGCTTTAAGATGATGAAACGCTGCAGGGTGAAGACTTTGCCTCAGGAATGTTCTGAGGCACAGTTTAATTGGATTCATATCTTAATTCGCAATTTCCCACAAGTTGTATTTTTCAGAATTCAGGTACAAATATTTCCCAGAGTTTGTAAAACATTGCTCCAATTTTTTTTCTGTAACACACTTATGTAATAGACCTAAGCTTTATTGCAGAATCAACTAAATTATAGAGAAAGAACATTTTTATTAGGAAAAAATTATAAAAATTAAAATGTAAGATGTGTGATTTATATCGTTGAAATATACATACTAGGTGGAATTAAATAGGTCTAGTACCTCAGCCATCATGTCATCCATACCTGGTAAAAATTTGGTCTCCTTCAAATGTATTAGGTCTACAACTATGCATCCGCCGTTTTTCAATAGACAGCAGTTGCGGCAATTGGGTTTCAGGTGGTTGGTCATAGGTGTAATACAATAAGCATAGACATTTGTAAACATGATGCCATAAAAATATTAGTTGATTTGTGATTGCATCATAAGGTTATTCTCGATTAAGTACGTCAACTTACGTACCCATTTCTTGCCATTTGCGGGAAGTTTTAATTTTCTCTTTCAACATGAAGAAATCTGTGGCTGTGGCTCGTAAAATGCCGGGTAAGACCAATGGTGAGGGAACTACTAGTGGAAGAACGTTCAGAGAATATTTTCAACGCCTTAAGAACTGTGATTTTTATGTCGAAGACCGTCTTGGCGGTGGAAGACAGAACGTTTTCGTAGCTACTGAAATAGACGAAGACAGTCACAGGACATCATTATCGACAGCAGTTGATGCGTTCGAGCCCAGCACTGAAACACAAACGGCCGCAGTACAGCGACAGACATGTAAAGGTAATTGTGCAGCGACCCCATGTCGCAAAACCTGTCAAAATATACGTGGGAACGTTGAAATGAGAAGTCCTATCCCTCCAGACGTATTCTCCATACGTTGCTCTCTCGTGAATACCATCTTCGATCAGTGGCATACAGTCTGGTTGACCAGCACTTCCGATCATATGAACAAGTGCAAAATTGAGTCGATTCATGGGTCCCCACAAAAGACGCCCAGTTCTTCCGCCACGGGATTCCTATGCTATCCGAAAGATGGGAGAATGTAGTGGCCAGCGATGGGCAATACTATGAATCGTAATTTTTTTGTAAGTTTTTCACAATAAAGCCCTGAACTTTGAGAAAAAAACGGCAGAAGCAAAGTTGTAGACGTAGTATAACATCGGATTAAATGGTACCTCAATTTGAGGAAGCATTTTGGGAAATAATGCATCAATTTCTTTGCAATTTTTTAATATCCCTAAGCAGGTTCAAAAATATTCAAAATACTTCTAATTTGTTTAGAAAGTGTGCTGCATTATCTGATACCAACAAAAATTCTGTAAAACATATACATTATAAACAGTACCTGAACGAAATAGGTGTTGATTTTTTACACATTATTGAGCCAGAAAAGTACGCTGTATCCTTAAGTGAGTGTGAACATGGTGTTATAGTTGGCGCACGAGCGATATGACACATCATCTCCGAGATAGCGATGAAGTGGGGATTTTCCCGCCCGACCATTTCACGAGTGCACCGTGAATATCAAGACTGCGGTAAAACATCAAATCTCCGACATAGCTGCGGCCGGAAAAAGTCCCTGCAAGAACGGGAAAAATTTGGAAATTTGTGGCAAGGTCTTATGGGACTAAACTGCTGAGGTCATCGGTCCCTAAGTCCACACACTACGTAATGTAACTTAAACTAACTTACGCTATGGACAACACACACATACACCCACGCCCGAGGGAGGACTCGAACCTCTGACGGGGGGAGCCGCACCGACCGTGACAAGACACCTGAGACCATGTGGCTAACCCGCACGGCCAAGAACGAGACCAACGACGACTGAAGACAATCGTTCAACGTGACGGAAGTACAACCCTTCCGCAAATTGCTGCAGATTTCAATGCTGGGACATCAAGAAGTGTCAGCTTGCGAACCATTCAAGGAACCAACATGGATATGGGCTTTCGGAGCCGTAGGCCCACTCGTGTACCCTTGATGACTGCATGAAACAAAGCTTCAGGGCTCGCCTGGGCGCGTCAACATCGACATTGGACTGTTGATGACTGGAAAGATGTTGCCTGAACGGACAAGTCTCGTTTCAAATTGTACGTATACGGGAATGGAGACAATCTTACGAACCAATGGACCCTGCATGTCAGCAGGGGACTGTTCAAGCTGGTGGAGATTCTGTAATGGTGTGGGCCGTGTGCAGGTGCAGTGTCCTGTCTGATCATCTGCATCCATTCACGTCCATTGCGTTTTCCAACGGGCTTGGGCAATTCCAGCAAGACAGTGCGACGCCCCACACGTCCCGAATTGCTAGAGAGTGGCTCCATTAACACTCTTCTGAGTTTCCGCACTTACGTTGGCCACCAAACTCCCCAGATATGAACATAATTGAGCATATCTGGGACGCTTTGCAACGTGCTGTTCAGAAGAGATCTCCACCCCCTCGTACTCTTACGGATTTATGGACAGTCCTGCAAGATTCATGGTGTCAGTTCCTCCAGCACTACACGTAGCCAATGCCACGTCGTGTTGCGGCACTTCTGCGATATTAGGCAGATGTACCAGTTTCTTTGGCTCTTCGTTGTATATGAAGTTACAGAAAATGGAAATCTTGAACATAAATGGAGTTCTTTTAGAACGTGACGCTAGACTAAATGTATTTTTATACGCAGATGACCGATCTCTGATTAAAGAGAATGAAGATGACCCTCAGATGGGAGTCTGTAAGTTGCAGCAGATAGCATCTAATTACAACCTAACATTGTCAGTAGATAAATCGAAAGTGATGCCATTTCAGCGTAGCAACCAGTAAGATCTGAAATGGATTTGACGAACAAAACCGTGGAGCAAGTAAGACATTTTAACTATCTAGGATGCGGTAATCATGACGTGGAGCAAAAATTAAACTACCTTCCATATGTGAAACCATTCTAAAAATTTTACAGAATAAAGCCGGGAGTGAAACCCAGCTGAAATTTTATAAGACAATAGCAGTACCAACCCTTGCTTATGAAGTGAAGCATAGGCAACAGCAAGACACCAAGAAAGTAGACAACAGGCTCAAGAAATGAGATTACTGAGAAGAGTGCAGGGATGTACAAGGGAAGATCGAAAAGGAAACGAAGATACAAGGAAGGATTTTATATATAACCTAAACGAGAAAATAAAGGAAAATAGGAAAAATGGAAGGAACATATAGACCATGTGGGTGGACAAAAGTTACCGGCAAAGGCTCTAAATTATAAATGCATTGGAAGAAGAAAATTAGGAAGACTATGCAAGATGTGCCTACCGTAATAGACAATTCGCGTAATACACGGAGGAGGAGGAGGAGGAGATCTCCTGGAGTTTCTTGGTAACCCCAGTAACTTTCAGAGCTGCTCGGATTTTCTCTTTCAACTCCATCTTAGCATATTTATTTCAGCTACCTCTAGCCTCTCCGGCCGAACACTGGTGTTGAAAATTGTCTCCATGTTTTAGTCTCAAACTGGCCACCTCCAGACCAAGCGTCACCGCGCTAGGGTGCGATAGCGTCTTTAGCCGCAAAGGATAGACGGGTCTATGATGATCGTATTAACAAACAAAGGACATGTAGTTTCCTCTTAGACGTTTATTTCCTGCCTGTAGATAACTCTTTTGCGGATAATGTGACCGTGCTAACGGTACTATCACTCTCGACGGACAGCGTTAGATAATCGCCCGTCCGTCTGGTAGACACGTAGAAAGTGGGCCAGTGTGAATACCTATGCTTTCGAGAAACGTTATCCGTGAGGGACCTGCCGTTATTGTAATAAGAAACGGGAGAGAGAGTATGTGACTGATGGTATTTGATGGTACTAAAAGTTGTTATTGCCCGTCGTTGTTATTCATTTTGCAGTTACTTCGGACCCGTCACAGCATCGTAATCTTCTTCCATTTATTCAGTAGTTCGATAAATATTCGCAGGATGTGGAGTATGCAGTGATTTTTCTCGTCTACTATTCATTATACGAAGTTGTAGGTCACCACTGCATACTTCAGGTTTTCTGCATTTCCTTGGAATGGCGCATCATCTGAAACGGAACAACAGACTACCTCAGTTTACGTATACTATATTATCGTTTAAACTGCTGAGTGCTGTAAGTGGAAACACCGTGGAGGGACGTCTTTATGAGAGCTTTCCTAGAAGTATCCGACCTTACGTACAGATAGCGATTGTTATTTCAAAGTAAATGGCTTTGGTAGAAAGTACCAGCCTTGTAAAGTTTCAGTTTGAAATTTGACAGTGCTACGTTGTTTAGTATTTTTTTGGCAGCCGTCAATAGTGAGCGCTCTCAGCGAATTTGTAAACATGGATGAAACTGGTCATCAGTATTTGATGGATAAAGCTGGTCATCGTTATGTGACACAATACTTTAATTTGAAAGGTGGTAGTCCAACTAATATTAAAGATGATATAGATTCTACTAAGGGGGAGTCTGCTCCTTCGCATACAACGTTAAAATATTTCTTCGTTTACATCATTAAAATAATGACTGGCCGAGCCTAAGCAAGGCTGTGCGAACTACCAAGACGAACATCGCTATTGTCGACCAAAAGAAGCGACTGCGCCTGGAATTGCGAACAAAATCCACAAAATCGTGTTGGATGATGGTCGACTGTAAGTGCGCGAGATATCAGACGTCGTAAACATTTCAAAAACTGCTGTACAGTGCATACTGACTGAAAAATTTGAACACGAGAAAGCTGTGGGGAAAATGAGTGCTGCGTTTTTTCACCGTGGAACAAAAACAGCTTCTTGAGGCTGTTTCAGTTCGAGTGTTTGGCGACGTTTCGTTGCAATATAGCTGAGCTTTTACGTTGATTCATAATTATGGATGAAACTGGGGTCCACCACTTCACTCCTGTGGCGAAGGAAAAGTCAAAACAGTGAACTGAAAGGGGAGAATCGGTCCCAGAGAAGGCAAAGACAGACAGTTCCATCTGCAGGCAGGGTCATGACAACAGTCTTTTGTATGTGATAATTTTCATTGATCGTCTACAAAAAGAAAAATCAGTCAGTAGCCAGTATTATGCGAAGTTATTTTAGCGTTTGAGGGATGAAATCAAGCAAAAGCAGTCGCATTTAGCGAAAAATAATTTTTTTTATTTTTGTGACCATGCACCAGTTCACACACATTATCGCCATGGCCGAAATCATTGAGTTGATGTTCGGATTGCTTGTTCATGTACCCTATTCACCAGATTTAGTCCACTCTGATTATTTTCTATTTCCAGACTCGAAGAAATAGTTTGGTGGTAAGATTTGCCAAAAATGAAGAGGCGGAATCTGCTATTGATGGCTATTTTGCGGTGCTCGACAGTTCTCACAAGAAACGAGGTATCGACGTTATTGAACACCGCTGGGAGAAGTGTTTCTATCGTAAAGAATGCTTCGCAGAGAAATAAAGGGGTTTTTCGCAAAATTTTTGTGTTTTATTTATTAGGTTTGGTACTTCTGGAGCAGTCCTCGTATCTTTGTCATAGTGCAGAGGCTGTTCGTCTCATCATATATCAAACTGCCATTGTCGGTGGTGTAGTCTTTCCTTTCAGAGTAACGTAAAGATAGTCATAGAACAGGTAATTAACTTATTCCATATCAAAATATTTTGAACTGCCTGTTTATTGAGCAAGTCTATTAGAAAAACGTGAGTGCGCCTCACTTTGCGTCCGTCCGGTCCAACATCCACAAGAGAAGACAAATTACATCTTCATCTCCATTTCTCATTTATTTTAAGATAATTGAAAACGAGATGGCACCAGGCGTACAATACTCATGTGGGCCTAATCGATAGTGAAGGACACCTGACGAGAAAAATTAAAATAAAAACGCTACATAAAACCATGAAACTAAACGAAAGGAGTGATGCCGCAGTCGGTGGAGGTACGACGTACTACAGTGTCTTATTAGCATTAATATCTACCGCCTGTACAAATGTGTGAAACTGGTCTTCGATCTGATGAACTGGTTTACATACAAACTTATATGTCCGTAACTCATTTAGACTAAGTTTCTTTTACATTCGCTCACTTTATCCTTACAAAATGTAAGTCAAGGTACTGAGTCGGTTCAAGCAATAATGTAATGAAGACATCTTGCGATTTATCAAATTATTGTGACGTTTATTAAGATATTAATGTAACTAAATGACATTAATGTAACTAAATTAAGCGAGCGCAAAGCATGTGTTGAAATGGAACTGTTATTGCTAAAAGTTTACAATCTGATTGCAGAGCGCCGTGAAAACATGCTACACTCAAAATGGCTCTGAGCACTATGGGACTTAACATCTGAGGTCATCAGTCCCCTAGAACTTAGAACTACTTAAACCTAACTAACCTAAGGACATCACACACATCCATGCCCGAGGCAGGATTCGAACCTGCGAACGTAGCGGTCTCGCGCGGCTCCAGACTGAAGCGCCAAGAACCGCTCGGTCACACCGGTC
Source organism: Schistocerca americana (assembly GCF_021461395.2). NCBI lineage: Eukaryota > Metazoa > Arthropoda > Insecta > Orthoptera > Acrididae > Schistocerca > Schistocerca americana. The sequence continues at coordinate 452,066,446 of NC_060122.1, forward strand.
GGCATGCTACACTCACTTAAGACTGTTTGTGAGAGAACTGTAAGATTCAGCCTGAAAATTTTGAGCAAGAAAAAGCTTAAAACCCGCCTTATCTCAGACCTAACGTCGCACATCTGTAACTGCTATCCATTGTTGTATACACTAACTTATTCTCTCAAACCATTAATAAAGGTTCCACAAGATAACTCTTGATAAAAGTTGTTCATGAGCATTTCGTAAGCGCACATATTTCCTCTTGAGGGATTCAAAACTATGTACGTGTATAGGTATAGTTTCCTTCGTTTCGGGAAGATTGTCAGATGTTGTGATGTGTCTCCAGCAGCTCTTGAATTGAAAATTCCTCAAGAAGCTCTTGTTATTGGCTTCGCTATGAGCTGCTGCATTTTCATGTAACACAACCACGTACAGGTTTACCTTTAATGACTTACACATGTTTTTTTTCTGAAACTTTGAAAACCTGTACTCATCATGCTGTTTAGTGTTTAAATGAGATTGGGGTAGTGTATTGATTTGTAGCGGAAATGGAGCAAACTCTTTTTGCAAGTGCTCCACCCTCTTTACACTTTTTTGGATGTTCAAGGTTGGTGGAGATACAGAGACGTATGTGTCTCTTCGACGCTGAATTGTTTTAATCTGCCAGACCTGAACCTGTAAAGTACACAGACGAGCCAGAACATTATGATCAATTCTTAAAAGTGAGTTTGTCCACTTCTAGAACGCAATTCAACGGTGATTCTGCGTGCCATAGATTCGACAAGTAAGTGAATAGGTTTCCAGACGTTTGTGCCACCAGATTCCTACGCACAGGTCACACACTTCCTGTAATTTACGGGCGGTTGGTTTATGGGCGCGGAGGTGGCGCCCAATAGCGTCCCAGTTGTGTTTCATGGGATTCAGAGAAGCCGAATTTGATGGCCAAGACATCAACATGGGTCCCGATATCATGCTCCTCAAACCATTGCAGCACGATCCTGGTCTTGTGACGCGGACAGTTATCCTGCTGGAAGGTGACTTCGCTGGGAAGTCATCAAGCAAAACGGCTTACAGGGGGTCCCTAATAATGGTCACGTAGTCCATAGCTGTGATGGTGCCTTCGATTGCTACCGCAGGTCCCGTAGAAGCCCAGGTGAATGGCCCCCATAGCATAATATGGCTTCCACTGCACTGCGTCTGTGGCATGCTGCATGTTTCGAGCAGCCGTTGGCCGGAATGCGCCGTCAGTCCAATCTCGACGATCCTCTGTCCACTGTAATCATAATTGACGATATTGGATCAACGTGGGAGCACATAGGAGTTCTCAGCTGCGGAACACAATGTTCATCGTGCGGTGAACGGTGTGCCTCAAAACACTTGGGCCTGCGTCAGAACTGTACTCTGTTGTCAGATTTGCCACAGACCGCCAGCTATCCTGGTTTAGAGAGCGGGCAAGCCTCCGATCGCCATGTTGTATGTTGAGGTGTGGACGTCCAACTCCTTTTTCTCACCTACTCGTGGTTACAGCATTCTTCAACTACTTTCCATAGATACTCACGACAGTAGCACGCGAACAGACAGCAGCTTCGCCGTTTCCGAGATGCTCGCTCCGAGGCACTGGGCTACAACAATCTCGCTGTTGTCAAAATCACTTAAGTCAGCGGATTTCCGCATTTGCGCCACCTATCGTCGGTAGAATGATACCGCATTCGTCTCTGCTCTGCTCGTATACTTCTCTTACAGCATCACGTGCACTTCTTTTACAGCGTCACGTGCCCTCAAACGCCACCAGGCAGCATACAACCTCGTGGTGGGCAGTGGTCATTGTGTTTTGGCTTATCAGTACATGTGCTGACGTAACTCCAGACATTTTTGCTGTCCAATGATTGGCTATGCAGCACGATATTCAGCGATTGAAAATCTGTGCGTAGAAGACTTTCGAGTAAGGGCAGTCTTACAGTTTGACATATACTGCGACTGTTGGAAATTTGGTGATTATATTTGTCATTGTTCTATGGCATATAGTTGGTTACCAGTTTCGAACGTTAGCGGCCATCTTTAGGTTTTTTTCAGCCAGATTACAGAGTAATCATAAACTTCGTATTTTTGTGTCGAGAAAGCCATCCCCGGTAATGATGCTTATTTCACTATAACAAAGAAGAACAGATCTAATCAACTGTATTACATCGCAACTGTGATTACCACTACATTTTAAGGCTGTTGCGCATCATCTGGGAGACAAACTGACAACGATAATTTTATTTCGACAACGTAAACAGTATCTGCAAGTGTTAAGAGTTTACCTGAAGCGTTAGGTAACACACATTGAAATCAGTTTATCACAGAGAGTACGTTTTAATAGCAGCCTGAAGTACCTGACTCATACCGTGTTAAGTGATGTTACATTCTGTTTGGACGTTTGCGAGCAAATGTTACGCTCCGTGCTTCTCGTGTACAGCCGATGTAAATGTGCACAGGATCTTTATCTGTCTTCCATATCGCCGCCAATTACAGTTTCATTGGACACTCTTAGTAGCAGCAAGCCTTATCGTACTGAGTACGAAGATAGTAAAGTAATCAAGGTACTTCTGTAGTTGACGGTGCTGTATTGTAAAGTAACTGAATACATATTTCTGACCGTACGCCTCTGTTGATCTGAAAGTGATACCATTTACTCGTGTGAGTATGCTTTGTATAACATAATACGATTTGCCGATTATCTTTCGAGATGTTTCATTTTTACTTCCAATTGTGTGACTTGCTGGTAGTTCAGATCATCCCAGCAGGCACCGGGGAATTTAAAAATCAGGTGATGTTTGCAGTGTCACATGGCACTTTTTTCTTTTTTTTTATAAGTAACCAGTGGAAATAAAATTCCGTGTCACCTATATGAAAACGAGCAATTAATTGACCCAATCTTTCATCGATGGGAAAACTGAAGCTATTATATCATTAAAGGCTATTTGATCTGTGCAGTCATTCAGGGATCGAATACTACGTCTTGTCACTGGCTAGGAGAGTGCTTCGCAGCTTCAGTGAAGATCAGCATAAGAGAGGTATTCCATTCGATGTAAATGACTTTCGGTTTAATATGGGATCATCAACTTCATGCTCTGTGTATATACTGCTTGACAGTAGCTAAGGTACAGAGACATTGTTGGACGAGTATAACCACAAGCAATGATGGACGATATGAAATTCAGTACATGCGTAATAGAGTGGTGTATTTCTAACGAAATATATTACAGATGTCACCACATGCGAAAACATAAGAGATAAATAACATTTTTGTTGGAAACAGGTTAGACTTCCAGCATAAAGCTCGATATCGGACTGTTGACAGTGAGTAAGGAATATGCCCTCTTCGGGCACTACGGTTGGTGTGACGAACGATGGCCGTCGAGTTCAGGCTTGTTCTGCGCCCCAACGTTACGCTTTCTGCGACAGCCAAGTCAGCGGTCAGTAGCGTTCTGAGCTCTATAGTATGAATGCCGTAGCCAGTGTGAGCATTTATTGAGTGAATTTTTATTCCATTTGTTGCGAGTTGTCTCCACAGATGGTCGTGGTTAACAACAAATTCTACACAAGCAAGTAAGACACAGCTTTGCAGGGTACACGCATTTGTGAAGCGAAAACAAGTGTTTGCGCGTACTGCAACTGTCGCTTGGAGCTGGCAACAATGCAATACCATCTGTGGCTCGACCTGCGCGAACCGCCAACATTCGTAGACTGAACTATAATGCACATATTGTTCATGGTGGCAACCAAATTGTTGAGGAGCCCTTGGGAGATATTGTCACACTCATCTCCCAATGCGGTTTTCAGTTCTTGCACAGTTCAGGGACGGGGTGTTCGTTGAGAAATATGTCTACCGAGAGCGTCCCAGGAACGCAATATAGGGTTTAGATCCGGCGAGTGCGCAGGCTGTTCCACATGTTCAATATCGTCAATTTCCAGTGTGTCCGATACCTCAGCGGTCCTGTGAGGGGAGGTATCGTCGTCCGTAAACAGAATGTCTGAACCTACCGCACCCCTGAACAGGCTGACATGATAGAGAATAATACGACTGCACTATAACGGTACGATGCCCAGAGATAAACACCGGTGTTAGGCCATTGCTCTGATGCCTGCTCACACCATATCGCTTAGCCCATACCGATGACTTACATGAACGTTCTATGGTGTGTAACGAGTTCCCCTTCTGTCTCCACACGAACCGGTGGCCAGAATCACTGACCGCAATGAAGCAGGACATAACGGACAACAGTACTCTGAACTGCTGTTGCTTACCCTAACCAGCATGCTCCTTATACCTGCGAACTCTCTCCGACAATGGCGTGGTTGAAGCGGGATGCATTTATCAGGTTTTCGACCTTACAAACCAGTCCGACTTAATCGCTGCGAAATGGTTCTGCCAGACACACGTGCACTGGTAGCGTTTTCAAGGTCTGGAGCTGTGTATCTGGGAGTGAGATGTCTGTTCCTTTTCACCACTAGGGCTTCATATCGACCCTATTGCGGTGTGGTGGTGCGTCCATGACCACCCGCATGCTTTCGAATAGCATTTAAATCTTCAGCGGCCATTTTGGACACATCAATTACTGTGGCTCAGTAGTGACACTTTGACCGGCTTCGAGCCGCCCAGTTGCTCGTCCACGATCGTAAGCACTCAGATGTCTTGCAAACATGATGATGTCGTCTCGCACGGAATATCGCAATAATCGTTTCCGCTCCTTCGTCGAACACCGTACTGCAAGAACTGTGGGACGCATACAGACTGTTCGCGCACTGGCTTCGCTGCAGTTAACACTTCCCGCCTCTGCCCATTTACTACCATTGGTCGGGTGTTATTTAGCAATTGTTGGTTGTTCCGGTGCAGTTGGCAGTTGTTCTGTAACAGTTGTCAACCCCTGATCGCATCTTATTGTAAAGACAGGTTATAATCAAAAGTGCACTACCTTGTAGAGGATTATGTAAATGTGAGAAGTCTGATTTCGAAAATGACGGCATCAACGAAACTACATGACGACATGGAGCTAAATATTTACACACAAACATCACATCATTGTTTCATCTTTAACGACAATTAAATAAGTAAAATAATGCGAAGGAAAATAATGGAAGATTGCATCATTGTCGGTTGGAAACATTACGAAACAAATTTCAACATGTTTCTGTTTTGTCTCATAATCTGCGAACAACGTTGCTCTTCTCTCTCTCTTCCGACTGGAGTGATTAGCCTTCATTGTGATGTTTGTGCGACTGCTGTATCAAGTTACACAACTTCCTATCAGAAGTAGTACATTCACAGTTTCGAATTCTCTGACAGTGATTACCTGACTCAAGGAAGAAACTTACGAGTCGTAAATAGAGGGCGCTGATGTCATCGAAACCGTGATTGGTCGAAGCAAGATAGCGCCTATCTTTTCCGATGGCTCTCTCGGCAAAAGGGGCTCACTTTCCGTCTGGTGCAAAACGACGCTGTCTCTGTTTGCCGAGATCGCACGGAGAAGTGGCGGCGGGACTGCGCAGCGGCGATTATCCGCGCCGCGCGTGCGTAGTCGGCCTTCACTCGAGTCGCGTGGCAGGCTTCGGACGCGGTCGGCAGTTGCCGCCCATTGTCGGCCGTGGCACGTTAGTAAACATTGGCCAGGCATCCTGTCACATTCCTGCGACACAAAGTTGGGCAGGCTCGCCGTGTTGTCGACGTGTAAACGCAACCGATAGGAGCAACGGGACCATTTACAACTGTCCTGCGAGTCGGAATTACGTGTATGCCCGTACGATGCTGGACGATGTTAGGGTAATTCGCCGCTGAGCGACCAGATAGAGTATAGGCACCTCCAAGGTCATGCGCTTTTTGGCTGGCTCTCAGCAGCAACGCTGCAGAATGCTGCGTCACGTTCTGTATACGCTTGCCAGAGGATGAGCGTAACTGATCGGGTGGCCTCGACAAGTATGCGATATATGTCGAAAACAGATTTTCTTCGTTTCCTGCTTTCTATTCAAAATGGCAGCGACGCAATTGTTTCACATGAGTCCTTGCGGCTTCTTTGCAAACTTTGTTCATGTATCTAAAGCATCAATAATTTTTAATTTTAGTGTAAAACAGCTGGGTTGATAGCTTAACATTTTTTGACAGTGTCGTCAATGGACGTGGTGCTGCCCATGCTGTCATTATTATGGTTTCTTCCAGTTCAATTTCCGTAAGAAGTGCGGGAAAAATGACTTAAATGTCTCTGTGCGCACCGTAGTTAGCCTAATCCTTCATTCGCCGTTTCTGCAAGAACGATACATTGGTGTGTGTGTGTGTGTGTGTGTGTGTGTGTGTGTGTGTGTGTGTAGGGGGGGGGGGAGGAAGTAGTATATTCGCTAATACTAGTTGCACAAACTTTGTAAGTAGGCTATCGAGGAATAACTAAAAACTGCCCCCAAAACCTGAACTGGCAGACACTTGCAACATCTCAGTGACGTTCTCCTACACATGAGTCAAGCAAGCCTGTGACCATTTGTGCTGCCCTCCTTTGTATACATTCAGCATATCTTAACAAAGGCCTTCCTAGGGAATCTAGGGACAAAACTTGACAGATAAACAGAACTTCAGGACGCCATTCCTTAGACTATCGACATCAACGTTCCTACTAATATTTGAGCGACGTCCTAAGCAGCTGATAAAATTATTTACGGTGAAATCGTACTAACTATATTTTAATTCATGCACGACCCAGATTTTTACTTCGATATTATACCAGAAAGTCACGTTGACGGCGGTGTCGTTTTCTGCTGTTTTTCTGACAAGGCACTGCATTCATGAAAAATACAAAGTGACACTATGCTGAAGATAGACCCCTCCCATGCTTCTTCTCTTCCCCTCCTTCCCCACTTAACATCCGAGTAAATTAACAGATCGAGAGAAGGCAAGGTCACACCCGTCGTGTTGTAACCCTCTTTCCACCCTTTTTTTTTATACCAATATAAAAATTTCAGTATTTTGCGTGAATATGTAATAGTCATTCATGAGTCAGGAATCGTGCTGCATCATGTTCCTAGGTAGACCTTTCTTGTTGAATTGTTCATTGACTTCCGACCTTGCAGTCCGTTGGAGACATACTAAAACAGGCTATTTACTACGAATCTATTTTTGTGATAAAAATTGTCTCTAGAACGTTAGCACAAGTTCCTGTGCTTCGTATTATTATTATTTTTTATTTTTTTTTACTGTATCCCTCTTCTATAAAATTATTTTGGTTTTCCTCATTTGACAAGCTTCACACGTATAACTTCATTGTTATTGCATTCAACGTAATCAAACAAATTGACGTATAATTTAGGATGATTCCGAATTTTCCATTACTTATTTTTGTAAGTATATATGCTTTCTGTGTTTTTCAGTTGACACGTTCCACATCATAACGTTCATCGTAAATATAATCCAACTAACTTACGTACTTAACTACTTACTGATTAGAAGAGTTTTTGAGTAAAACATGAGTCATCGCTTGGGAAAGTAATAAAACGAGGGTGGTGACTCATAAATGTGCTATTTCTCTCGTGTTTATCTGTGTTACGAAAGTAACATAGTAAGGTCACGTAAAAAAAAGAAATGAATGTAATGTCTGTACGCCACGCGCTTCGTGTTTGACCGGTTGTCCTTGAAGAAAATGTGATGCTATAGGCAGCAAGGCCTAAACTCTTTCGGTTACGGAAATCAAAATGCCACGGCACAAGTTCACAGTTTACTGTAGGGCAAATTAAAGTATTGTAAAGTTTATTGAATGCATGAAGCTACTTAATTTAAAATACAAGTTGCAGATTACACGAACTGATGAGAGCCTGTGCACCGAAGCCGACGACTGATACTTGTCACGTAATGCGCGAGAATTACAAAACATAGCGTGAACTGTTCTTTGTTCATATGTGGTCAATGCGGGTATTATGGCAATGTGTAGGAGAGAACTGTAGGCTACAGTCTCTGTATATGGAGCCATCAAGAGCGTCAAAATGAGTAGGTTCTTTTAAGTTGTGGAATAGTATATGCCCCAATGCTAATTCCATCTTAACCCTTTCCTTGCCACAGACAGCTCTATATTTCGCACTGAGCGCGGCTTTGTTGTGGCTATACTGCTTGCCAAATGTTGATACCTGTGCTGAGGAACGGTGTTCGCGTCGCTGTGTAATGCTGTACGGTTTTAAGAAAACTTCGCTGAAAAAAGTTGGTTTTTGCACATCTTCAATCTTATATCTTCGCTAGATAAAGAACTGAATTACTTTGCGTTATATGTCACAGTTACTGCGCTGGATCAGATGAAGTAAAACATTTCACGAAGTTTTAAACAGTTTGCAGAGGTAAAAACGCACTGCGTGAACCTTGCGTATGCTTGATTTTAGCTCGTACATTTCAGTATACGAAATGTAGATAATACATCGAAAGTTTATTTAAAATTGTTAGCAGGGTGATGTTTAGCTTCGTTGTCGAGTTATTGATTTTTATATCCGCCGCTCGTGGTCTCGCGGTAGCGTTCTCACTTCTAGAGCAGGGGTCCCGGATTCGATTCCCGGCGGGTTCAGGGATTTTCACCTGCCCCGGGATGACTGGATGTTGTTGTGAGGTCTTCACCATCACTCATCCCCATTACCGTCGGAGGAAGGCAACGGCAAACCACCTCTATTAGGACCTCGCCTAGTATGGCGGTTCGGGTCTCCCGCATCGGTCCTCTACGCTCAGTCAAGAAGCATGGGACTTCATTTCCATTCCATATTCGACGGAAGGTCGCACGTGACGCGCCCGTATCCGTCTCTGCAAATCATGAATTATGTGCTCATAACGATGGTCATACTTTATAAACAGTTCAGGATATCGAAACTAGGTTTTCTTGCAAAAGATAGCACAGAAAGAGGCGCGCATGTTGTACGATAAATACTCGACATTTTTTATTCGTCGAGATATGGAAGTAAGTAAGTAGACCATAGGAGTGAGAGGTCGGCATCTCAGGACGCATACAAGACGTCGATAGCACTGAAGGAAAATCCGAGTGGCGTGCGTATATACGTCCACAGCACCTGGGGAACGACAGAACAGGACGTGTACAAGAAAATGAAATCTATGCTCGTGGTGGCCATATTTTGGTCATCAGTTTTCTAACTGGTTTGATGACACCCCACCACGACTTCTCCTTTGCTAACCTCATGATCTCGGCGGAGCACTGACATTTACTTCTATGACATCACAGCTCAGACAGTTTGATCCTTTTTTTCCAGTTTTCGCGCAGTCCATGATCACTTCCTTCTAATGTTGTCCTCCATATATGTTTTCAGGAATTCTTCGTCAAATTAAGGCCGTATTTGATATTGTAGAGTCCTTTTAGGTAAGAAAATTCTCTTTACCTGTGTTAAATCTTGTTCTTATACCCTACTCCTTTCGTCCGTTATGTGTTATTTTGCTTAGGTAGAAGTACAATTCATTCAATTTGGTAAGTTTATAGCTTGTCTCATTTCTGCTGCTCATTACATTACATTCGTGTTTCTGTATTTACTCTTAGTCCATATTCTGTAAACTTTGGCTTGTTGATCTACTAAACAAGTCCTGCAGTTCTTCCTCTCTGTCGCTGAGGATAGCAGCGTCATGTACGAATTTTCCGAATTTTCTCAGTGATATGTTTTCGCAACGATTTTAATCCCACTCCTTTATTTTATTCCTCCATTTCTGAACATATAGGATGAGCAGTAGCGAAACAGATCCTCAGAGCCTCAGTATTGTTTTCCTTGTTTCTGTGAGTTATTCTTCTCATTCACGTTTTAGCTACCAACATCGTAGGTTGTTATACCAGGTTTCACATTAAAATTAACTGCAGTTCGTCGTCATCCGGATCCTCCAACCCCGCACGTGCATCAAGGCAGTTGACATTTGCCATCTACACCTCAACTCACCGAATCCTTTTAGATTAAAAGATGCGTTGACGTTGTGGATAGAGTTCATATGTAATGAATCCGAGCTATGACATAACTGGGATTCCCCTCAACGCTGTTCAAACCATTGTTTCTTGATCCAAATCTTATGACATAGGGCTTGCCGAGATGGAGCGAGACGTAAGTTTCAAAGGGACGAAAGTGATCAACTGTAATATTGACGTAGCCTACAGATTTCCTCGTGTTTTCTGTAACAACTCCAACTCGCATAAAGGCTCCGCTGAATATCCCCATCAGCGTAGTGCCACTCACCATTGGTCTGTTCACGTCGCACAGTTCGTTTTTTCAAGCAGACTACGTATCCCATCATTGCTCCGCGATGTAGTCTAAATGGCGATGTTGTAGGATCAACCATTACGTGGGTACCTGTTGTCAGCTTCGAAAGACCATTTGCCTCTATATGAGATAAATTTTACTCAGAAACACTTGTTGTAACTCTCCCAAGCATATCCTTCGTCGCATATTCTATTTTCAAGACTCTTCGGAGCCCACATTCTTAGATGAGACGTGGGACCAAAGACTTCCAACGTCATTTATGCTAAGGTTTTCAATCATTTGTTCACGTTACAGAGGTATTTTCGACTACATGAACTCGTATCCTCGCCATTTTCATGACAAATGTTCCCTGTTGTTGGACAGTCACAGTCCGTCTTCATGAAAATTTGTTACATCAGCAGATTTTCTCCTTATCCACGCACGAAATCGACTTAATGACGTCTTCGTATTCTTGTCATTTGTAACGATTTACAATACATGTTGTGTTGTCCAGATTGCGGAGGTATGCTCATTCAAAAACTTCGTACTATCTGATTGTATTACCCGAAATTCCTCGAAAGAAAAAAATGAAAGAAAGGACAGTTAAGTCATTGGACAACTGTTATTTAACTTCAGCCACGCAATTCTACACGTATTTCTATCCATACATTAAACCTATTGAAGTGGCTTTACCAAAAACGAAATTTCGTTTTTCAGTTGCTGGTGGATTGTAACTTTTCTTGAATAAATAATCTTCACCACCTCCCCATGTAGTTACGAAGATTAAGCGGCGGAACTGTGTAGTTGAATATCCTTAATTGTGTATTGATCAGTGAAGTGAATGGTTTCTTGTGACACATCAGAACTCCAAGAATGTAGTCAAAGATATTCGTATCGCATGTTAAAATGTTACAAGAAGTTTTGAAATTAATTACTCATGTAGTAATTAACGCAATACGACGCTTAATTTTATAGAACTAAATCTTTTTTATGATGGGACTGCCGAATTACTTAGCGTGCACAAGAAACCAGAAATTCAATCCCATCTTCAAAATTGTTCTCCTAGAGGTCCAAATAGCAGAACAGGAGACCCACCATCAATGAAACTGAAGCACAACGAGCAAAGTTCCGTTAAATTTCAGTGGACAATTGTAGCTCCATAATTCTTACCGCCTCAGTTGTGTTAATTCAAAGCTTCACATTGGAAGGAAGTTTTTCGTTATGAAGCCCCTGGTTAAAGAACTTGCTTGTTTTCTAAGCACAGTGTTACGTTATGTCGTGTCTCATACGTTTCATGCCCGTTTAAGCAATTTGTTGCCTGCGAGTTCGGCGTTAAAGAAAACATATTCAGGCGCTGAGGTCAAGTACTTTCTAAGCAGAAAATTTTGGGTACATTAGTACACAGTTTAGTTACGACATATAGAATTCAGTGCGTAACACACCAAGTATTCAGCTTTTGTGTAAGAGGTATGTGCTTGGGACCTCTGACGCATCCAATTCTTAGATCGGTTTACCCATGCTATCCTCGTCGTGCGATGGCACCATATAGTTGTGCCTTCAGGAATGGCCTACACATTTTGTGTCCTCTGGCTACTTGTCTTTGCTCTGACGAAATACTATGCATAGCAAGTGTTAAATGCTTGATTCTGCCATCAGCACTGGACGTAGAGTCCAAGAAAACGGGGGCCCCATTTGTCGAGGCAGTCTGATCACCATAGCTATTTGCTTCCGCTACGCTGCTCGGCATGGCGGATGCCTGCGTTACGCTGGCAAGGACGCTTATGGTTTGCCACACTTCCGGGCATTATACCCAGTCGAGACAGCGTGCATTCAGAACAGAGGAGCTGTAGCCTGTGGACGAGTTCTGTTGCGTACACTTTACAGCGATGTCTGAAAGTACTCATGAATGAAGATGATGTAAATATCAGGCTACGATACACCGAAAGCAGTTACGGTAAAAATAAATTGTTCAGAAGCAACGAATACTAAGACTTCCGAAGCACCTGGTGATCAGTAAAGCTGTCAAAGACAACGGAAGGAAACGTTAAAACATACTTTGCACTACATCATTTACACAGGAAGACTTCAGTTAACTACCACACCATAACTACCGTAGACACATTGATGATCTAGGAGTAAGCTCCCCTAGATTAGAAAACCAATGGAAAAATACCGTTCGGTGTTGACCTTCTTCCTACGTTGATGAAAGTCTGATGTTACACGCTTTGAGAAGTATTGGACAAAGCTCATACAGTAATGAACGTTAGTGCTGTATAACATTTTCCGCGAAGATTGAAATAGAGAACAATCTTCTTATTCCTGGGATGAATTCCGTTTGAAACACTGGATTGTGTTATTGGCGAACGAGTTTTAAGTGGATAAATTAGCGTACTATGAAAGTCTGAGGTTGGGTTAATCAGACGGTCGTATTATTTACCATTATTCAATTTTTATAACCTGCAAACGCAGTATTTCCATTTGGACGTCCTCTGTCTGGATGCTGAATTCTATTTTGTAACCTGGTGAAATGAATTTTTATCGGGTGTTTTACAGCAATATAAAATTATTCATTTGTGTAGCTATGGTAACCATCACTTCTTTTGGTACCGGTTTTTCTCACAGTTTTGTCATTGCAGTGCAAATATTTGCAGTAGTGTGGCATATCCATAAAATATAAATATAAAAAGTAGCATAACGCGGTGAGTTTTTTGGAAACGGCAGTGCTGCAAACACAAAACGACGAGGAAAATCTCTTCCGAAAGGTGAAACTAATTTTGAAATGTTTGTATGTCCCAAACAGAAAAAAACGGAATCTATGAAAATTGAATCTCTTCACAGGTGACATAATAGTCAAAATGAAGGACCCGTTATAGCAAAAAAGTGGTTTATTGGTATATGTGTAATGGACCTTTTTTTCTGAAATTACCAGGACTTGAAACTTCCTGGCAGATTAAAACTGTGTGCCCGACCGAGACTCGAACTCGGGATCTTTGCCTTTTGCGTGCAAGTGCTCTACCATCTGAGCTACCGAATCAGGACTCACGCCCGGTACTCACAGCTTTACTTCTGCCAGTATCTCGTCTCCTACCTTCCAAACTTTACAGAAGCTCTCCTGCAACCCTTGCAGAACTCCGCTGTATCCTTTCTTTCAGGAGTGCTAGTTCTGCAAGGTTCGCAGGAGAGCTTCTGTAAAGTTTGGAAGGTAGGAGATGAGATACTGGCAGAAGTAAAGCTGTGAGTACCGGTCGTGAGTCGTGCTTCGGTAGCTCATATGGTAGAGCACTTGCCCGCGAAAGGCAAAGGTCCCGAGTTCGAGTCTCGGTCGGGCACACAGTTTAAATCTGCCAGGAAGTTTCATATCAGCGCACACTCCGGTGCAGAGTGAAAATCTCATTCTGGTTACCAGGACTTGTTTTGGAAAACTGGATTGCATCACATTTAACGTCAACCAAAATAATCCTGATTTTTATTTTTTTTTTATTTTTATTTTGTGGTAGTTTACCACCTCAGGCCGCACTTCGTTGAAGTTGATTATTCATAAAACGTACATGGTCGATTTCGGAATACACTTTCGATCATCCGATGTATCTGGGAAACCAATTACATCTGTATCGATTCGTGAAATGCATCCATACGTGGATAGCTGATAGCCTATCAGGCCATGCCACTTAACCATGTAGGTAAGATCACCCAAAGCTATGAGAAAAATTTTCTTTCATGCACATACGAAACCTAGTTTGAATCAGTTCTGGTCGGTTCGCTTCATGATTCATTTGGGTTTCGATTGTGTTGCTAAAAAGAAAGAAGTTTTGCACATAACATGACGTGACTTCACTTAGGTTGCAATGTGGTGTGGCAGGAATCTGTGACTTCTCAATTATCCATGTATGGACGCGTTTCATTCTATATTCGTTCATAATAGGTTTAATTTGTTAAATCGACCACACATTCAGTACGAGTAATCAGTATCAATAAAGTCAGCCTGATGAAGTCTGCAATGTTTCGCATAATCAAATGCATTCCGGCTGTGTGCCTCAGAGATATCATCGCCAACACCGATGGAGAGATTAAAAACTGATCTTGGCGTTTACTTCTTAGCCTTGATTCAAATCTGGCGGCTTCCATGTTACTTTCGCAAGATTATTTACATTGCCTTACCAAAAAAGTGAAGCACCCAGAAGACGTGATCTGTTATCATTGTAAATTTGTACTCTTACACACCATGGGTGGATACGTAAGTTATTAGACCTGTAATTCTCTCTGACAGATAGAAAATTCACCAGAGTACATTAGCGTTGTACGTGTTTAGCCTTATTACAAGATCTACTAGGGTGTATGAGCGTCGTGAACAGCGTCAGATGTGGAGTGATCACTGCGAAGGACAAGATGATACCGTGTAATCGTATGAGACAGCATTATCAGCTCGTGACAGTTTTAAAGGAGCCACATTGTAGGTCTTCATTTGGTTGATTGGTCGAATCGTGCAATATCCAGATTTATGAGGCATTTAGATGTGGCAGTGGCCCGATGTTAGACTGCATGGGAACGTCAGGACAGGCACACCCATCCCAAGGTTCTGGTCGACCACGTTTGACCGTGCCAAGGGAGAATCGCCGTATTGTGCACCAAGCACGTCATAGCCCCTTCGCGCACGTCTCTGCCATTCGAGAACAAGAAGTGGACTTTGTTTTACTGGTTTATTGTTTGGAAACAAAGAACAGGCCGTCTACTGTCCGAAACAGCACTACTTTTATTAACAACTTTTAATCAATTATTATTGCAGTTTACAGTCTCTCTACATGACCCGGTTCTTGGCAAGTCCCTGAAGGGGGCCATACCCATCTCTAACTACACGGAAGTGGGCGGGGTTCTGTAGTATCTAGCACAAACCACTGCCTTATTGGATAAGTATTAATAACAGCAAGAAAAAGTAACTCCTGAACTGTAGGTGCCCACTGCAATTAGATCCCACCCGCAAGAGCACCTTCACAGTTATTACTTCTTGTCTTTTTCGGAAGATGATGTATAGAGAAACCATCTACTTGATCCCTGTTCTTCAGACCTCGCTCTGTCCCTAGATTAAGCTAGGTGTGGAGGTCTACCAGCACTAACCCTTCTTACCTCTGTAACCTTCCTAGTAACAATCGGTTTCATATCCACTCCAGAGGGGAACAGTCCGAGCCATAGGCCGGCCGAGTCCCCTCTGGCGGAAATTTTAATCAGGATTGAGTGTCATCTGTTTGCTGCCTTTGTTTGCATCTCACCTCTCGTTCGCCATGTTTCAGCATTTCCCTTCGGTACATTTGCTGAGCATAGGCTGATACTTTCTCTCTTAAGTCACCCAGTATCTTACAGTTACTGTGGCAGGGAAGCTCGGACGGCTGATGAATGGCGCATTGTTCAGCGATGAATCGCGGGACTGCAATACTCCGGATGACCGTCATAGGCGAATATGGCGGCGATCTGGGCAGATGTCCCATTGTTCCCATGCTTTGGAGATGCACAGCGATGTCATTCCTGGCGTCTTGGTGTGGGACTCGACCTGTTATGATTTCAAATCACAGCTGGTAGCGAATGAGGGAACTCGGACGGCACGACGACACGCCGCGGGCATCCTGTATCCTCATGTGTTATCTCTTGTGCGAAAATACCGTGGTTATTATTATTTTTTTTTAACAAGGAGGAGGTCGTCCGCGCATGTTACGTATCTTCGTGAGCTATCTGCATGGTGTTGAGGTACTCCTGTGGCCACTGAGATCCCCAGATCTCTTCGTGAGAAAACGTGTGACCGACTCTGGTGTCAACTCTGTGCCAGTGTTAGTATCGTGGATATCAAGGACCAGTTGCAGCAGTTGTGGATTAGCTTGCCTCAGGACTTATGACACCTTTCCTTACCAAATCAGTGCATGCATCCAGGTCAGAGGGGGTGCAACGTCATACTAGTAAGTGGGGGATTAGTGCCTCGTTCGTTGTGAATTTGATTCGGTTTTGTTATTACTGTACAAACGTAACACACCTTTTCAACCGTGAAGTTTCGTTTCGTCGTCCTCTTTTGGTTGCTTCACCTTTTTTTAATTTGTTTTTATTTTTATTTTTTTAATTTTTGTTGCCGCGCGGTTGCAGGCGCCATGTCACGAATTGCGCGGCCACTCCCACCGGAGGTTCGAATCCTCCCTCGGGCGTGTGTGTGTGTGTGTGTGTGTGTGTGTGTGTGTGTGTGTGTGTGTTGTTCTTAGCATAAGTTAGTTTATGTAGTGAGTAAGTAAGTCTAGGGACCGATGACCTCAGCAGTTTAGTCCTTTAGGAACTTACACCATTTGAATATTTTTGAACTTTTTTGTCAGCCGTTACATTAGGCAGCTTTTTATTTGGCCTCACGAGGCTGAGTGGACCCTGATCCAGCCCTTTCCACCACAGAAAACTCTGAGCTTGTAATCAGCAACAGGACCCAGCACAGTGTCAGCAGTAGCCAACAACACTTACGACTAGATTTGGTGCAACCACAACTTGAAGTACCACGCAAAGCTGAGTGCACTCCCTCTCAATACGCAAAACCTTGGCTGTATAAAGAAAAGAAAATATGAATAATATTAAAACACAGTGTGGTTCTGTTACGAGGTATATTCATAAAGATTTAATTACATCTCAAAACATAAATCTACGACCATAAGCTTGGTGACGGTTTCAGCTCCTCCTAGATATTCCGCAATCAGTGTGTTACGTTTCCCAATAATAGATAACGAGGCGGAGACTTGGTTATGAAAATCTGCATTTTGGATTTTCAGAAACGTGTTGCTTCGAAATTCTCGTCATAATTCTTGTAATGCCTGCAACGCAATGGGTTCTTTGTCCAAGAAGAGAAGTAGCTTACCTGAAGAAAATCGGGAGTGTGACAAAATTCGACAGCTCATAGAAGAAGCGTGTTTGACAGTCCACTGAGCAGAATGAACTTGTACGTTTTCGTGGAGCAAAAACATCCAATTTGGACCGCTTTCCACTACACTTAGTCTAGACAGCCTTCTGTAACATTGCCTTCTGTAACATTGTCCGGAGATTCTGGTAGTATGTTCCCATGATGGTTTGCCTCTTGCGGGCATAGTCGGTTGACGTCATACCAATGCAGTCCGAAAAGATAATATATTTCCTTGCCTGGAAATGGTTGGGCAGTCGTGGAACCCATGTTCAAAATGTCGTGCAGTGTCGAAAACTGATCCATGACTGATTTTCACTTTTTCGACCATCGATTTGATCATGAAACGCCACTTCTCCTGCGATTCTCCGTTCTTCACAGAGAGGCGTTCTGCCACCTCGTTCTTCGCCGTCAAGACTTGTTTGACCACAGCTGGAACCGTCACTAACCATTATTATGAGCTCGTGCGTTATTGCCGTGTACATCACTAACTCGTTCATAGACCGTTGGAGCTTCGTCCCTCTGAAAATGCAGAAAACGAATTATCGTACGATCCTCCACTCTAATTATGTCCTTCGCCGTTTAGTTTTGGCTTCTTTTCTGGCGTGCTTCTGTGACAAAGGGATGTAAATGTGTACCACGGCTGCAGACGTTTACGTGCAAACAGAAAAAAAGAATGAATCACGCAGCTTTGTTTTTGCGAGGCGATAGTCAAAACTTTTACTCCTTTTCGTATACGAGAAACTGGTGTTCTAGTTTTTTCTCTTCGAGGGGGTGATAACGCTTCGAAGGGAACATTTCCAGGTGTCTTTTAACCATTTCAGATTCTCTTGTGGATTTGTTCCCTGAACTCGGTTGCTTGTACACTGAAAAACGGCAGAGATAAGCGCCTCCTGGGCTCTTGAGCTGCACAGGCTAGCAGTACACGCAACGCCCGAGGCGGAATGGGCGGAAAAACGCAAAGAAAGAACAGCAGCCTGCCTGTGCCTCGCCTCGCGCCGCACTCAAGGATTGCAGGTCTGCGCGCTTGCCGGCGAGACGTTCGCCTTGCTAGCTAGCGTTCCTGGGCAGCCGTGATCCTAGCCACGATCACTCCGCCGTTGTCCCAGAGACTTTTGGGCAGCCTCTTCACTCTCCTCTCTTCTGTCCACCACTTAAGACGATTTCGGTTTTCGGACATTTTTTGTTTCCCTACAAGATTAAGATTCCACATTACAAAAAATGTAATCAATAATAGAATTGCTTGAAAGGGGGTTTGTGCAGTGCGTTAACTGTGACTTGACAGATCGGCTACCGTGAACTGAATCTGTAGAAGTTGGAAGATTTTGGCTGATGGTTATTTGTTTTTTATTGCAGCCACCATCAGGTTGCTGACAGTACTGTGTGAGGTAGCCATTATTGTCTTCTGTGTTACTGTTTTGTACTTCACTCTGTTTAGTATGGTTTCCTTTCATTATGATAAGTATATGTAGTCGTTATTGCTTTTGGGATTCTGTTAAACGTATCAGTATATATACACTGCGGTGACGAAAGAAATGGGATACCTTCTAATCTCATGTTGGACCTCCTTTTGTCCAGTGCAGCAACTCGTTGTGGCATGGACTCAACAAGTCATTGAAAGTTCCTTGCAGGAATATTTGGCCATGCTGTGTCTATAACTGTTGATAATTGTGAAAGTGTTGCCAGTACGTGATTTTTGTGTATGAACAGATCTCTTGATTGTCTCATAAATGTTCGATGGGATTCACGTTGGGCCATCTGGCAGGCCAAACCATTCACTCAAATTGCCCAGAATGTTCTCCAAACGAGTTGTAAGCAATTGTCGCCCAGTGATATGGTACATTGTCATCCATAAAAATTCCCCTGTCGTTTGGGAATATGAAGCCCGTGAATTGCTGCATATGGTCTCTAAGTAGTCAAACATAACCACTTCCTGTCAGTGATAGGTTTAGTTGGACCAGAGGACCCTGTCCACTCCATGTGAACATGGTCCACACCATTATGGAGTCACCACCATCTTGCACAGTGCCTTGTTGACAACTTGGGACAATCACTTTGTGTAGTCTGTACCACACTCGAACCTGACCATCAGCTCTTACCAGCTGAAATTGAGACTCACCCGACAGTCACCGTTTTCCAGCAGTCTAGGTTACAATCGATGTGATCACGAGCTCAGAAGAGGCACTGTAGGCAATGATGTGCTGTTAGCAGAGGCAATCACGTTGGTGGTCTGTTGCTATAGTCCGTTAACACCAAATTCTGCCAGACTGTCCTAAAGGATAAGTTGATCGTATATCCCACATTGATTTCTGTGGTTATTTTGTGCATTGTTACTTGTATGTAAGCACTGATAACTACACAAGTGCCGCTGCGCTCACTTGTTAAGTGAAGGCCACCGGCCCCGGCATTGTCCGTGGTGAGAGGTAATGCCTGAAATTTGGTATTCTCGGCATATTCTTGACACTGTTGATCTCAGAATATTGAATTCACTAATGATTTCTGAAATGGAATGCCCCATGCATCTAGCTCCAACTATCATTCCACATTCAAAGTCTGTTAATTCCCATTTCACCTGAGTACAAATGACTGCTCCGCCAATGAACCACCCTTTTATGCTTTGTGTACACATCACTACCGCCATCTAAATGTGCACATATCACTATCCCCTGATTTTTGTCACCGCAGTGTATAAGACAATTTCAGTTTCAATTGTGAACATCATTTAAGCAATTTTTACCTCTCTGCGTGACTTCTGCTTTCCCAGAATTATGAAGCCTAGGGTAATGTGTCTGATATATGAATAATTGGCCTTAAAGAAATGGGAAGCAAATGACTTCCAGCTGCACAGGACATTGTGGCAATGCAATGCCGAGAGTTGGAAATTTGTGCCAGACCAGGACTCGAATCCAGATGCTGTGTTTCTCTAGAACAGTTGCCCTAACTGCCTCGGAAAGTCGGATGTGCTTTCTGTCAGATCCAAATTCCCACACACCACACCACAGTGACCCTGGCCCATTAACCCCCTCCTCCCCACTCGTAGATTACTGATTCCTTGGTTGTCCATTCACACTGATACTTTTTCAAAATACAGGCAGAGAATTATAGGTACGAGTGGTATCTGAACTGCGGGAGGCAGGCGGGGCTAGCTGCCCCTGTATGGCTCCCCGAGCTGTGGCATTCCATGTGGAGGGTGTGCGAACTTCATCTCCCTGCAACCAGAGCAGGCGCCTGGTTTTTGGGCCCCAAGTAAGCGTTCTAGGCCCCTTCTCCCAGATTAGTTTAAAACTTCGCTTTTTTGGATAAAATAGGAAAATTGTAATGCGAAAAATCTTACAATGCCTTGGTTACGAGGTTGATGTGATATATGTATATGGAAACTCTTATAATCCTTATATAATCTAATGAGCTACAATCACAGATAATCAGACAAGCTGCTCTTGCCTCATTGTAGTTCTCAAAGTATTTTTAACTCTTCCAAGGACACTGGATCACTGTTATGCTTGGGCAACAGCAACAGGCAAAGTGCAGAAAATTTATAAGGCTACCATTATACAGTATTTGGAACAGCAACAGGCAAAGTGCTAAAAATTTGTAAGGCTACCATTATTTTTGGAAATATGTTATTAAAATTGCACTAATGAAGAGTATTGAGGGGGTACAGAGGGGGGAAGTGTCTCAGACACAAAAATTAGCTCCATGAATCTTTTTAACAGCAAAATTTCAAATCCTGCTTAATTAATGTCTACCCTGTATAGAGATACTGTGCTTTCTGTGTGCTCTGATACTGTGGAATAGTTCCATAAGAAACCAAATGTGTGCATCAGGTTGCAGGGCTTCTGGTGTTTCATCTAAAAAGAATTTTGTTTTGCCATTCTGTTTCTGTACTGCAAATCATTACATTCAAATCAGGTGATAATCCAATAGTTTTCATTATCTTGAAATTTTCTGTGTAAATAGTATCACAGCTATTTAGTCAGTATATGGAATTCTTCCATTAGACTCTTATTATTGGCACTTTCAGCACCTACTGTTTCTTATTTTGGTTGATGCACAGTGTTACATAGGTTTGTTGGAGCTAATATTTTCTACATTGAAGACATCAAGACACATTGAAATAATCTGAAATACTTCTGAATGCCCTTTAGTCCAGTATGTGTCTCCACATTCAGATTAAAGTTGAAAGCAAGTTTAACTATCCTTTGTAATCCTGGAAAATGATGAGCAGATGGTTGCACAACATCTATTTGCACAGACCACCTTGTACATGAATGTACAATCCTACACTTTCTTTTAAAGCTTTCCATTTTTGAGGCCTAGAATGAAAAACGTTGTTTTCGAAACAGTTCCAAAAATAGGTGCCACATCTGTGCAACTCTCCACAGCATGCACACCCGAAAGATTTAATGAGTGAGCACAGTGAAGTGAAAACAAATTGCCAATGGATTTTCTTTTGATATATGCACTTGAGCTTCCTGATAGAGCCCACTCGTATAGTGACCGTTCTCACAACCCTGCCCACAACAGTCTGGAAATGTACGTCCTAATGTTTCAGCTCATTGCAAAATACATTTGCTTGGACACATGCATTAAATATCTTAAATGGTAATACAGAACTTCTACTCCGAACTAAGTCACACTATTAATTATAGAAGGTAATATATGAACAGTCTGAGAGTTCATAAAAGCTTACCGTCAGACTACATCCTTCAGTTTCCGAGTGAGTGAAGCTTGAAACTTTACAAAAAATATCATTTTAAATTTGTTTAATCCACTATTGTTAGATACTAAGACTTTTCTTTTGCTTT
Organism: Schistocerca americana; assembly: GCF_021461395.2. Taxonomy (NCBI): domain Eukaryota; kingdom Metazoa; phylum Arthropoda; class Insecta; order Orthoptera; family Acrididae; genus Schistocerca; species Schistocerca americana. The sequence goes on from NC_060122.1 coordinate 452,088,355, forward strand.
ATTTTATTTTTATATAAAATATTGTGGTACTTGTTACTTGAATTCTCAAAAAATGAAACAGCCTTTAATAGTTAGAAGATATCTATTTCCAGCTAATTAGTTTTCACTGGTAATGGAACTCTTGTTAAGATTACTGGGTCATATCTTATTTTACAGTACTTTCAATTGACTTATAAAGCTTCCAAATGTGTGTGGTTTGTGGATCTGAATACTAAGAAATGAGATTTGGACATTTAGGTCCAGTAAGTTGATAGCTTTATGTTCTGTCTCACGTGCGTGTTATATCTTACTTAGGTGAATCTTGGGTTTAACTTGTTACTAAAAATTAAACTATCAAGAATTTTGACATTTCAGTTACTTTAAGTGCAGTTTTTTTTGCATTCCAGAGTGCTCTTAGCAGCCTAGAGGAAATGAAGGCAGGTCGAGGTGACGGGACATATCAGGAACGAGGTCGGAGAATGGGCGTGGGACCAATGCGGTCTCGTCCTGCAGAGAAACGCATTGACACGTCTCCATATAGCAGTTCAACGTACCTATCACCTCCACCCGACACTAGCTGGAGACGCACAAATTCGGATTCTGCCCTGCATCAGAGCGCTATGGCCACTACTACAGAAGCTGGTCTATCCTCGCAGAGGAGAGGTAATAAACACATTGAGATGGAAATGGCTGTAAAATAGTCTCTTGTCTCCAAGTTTCTTTTCCTGGAACAAGGTGCATTACATTTTCACTTGTAAAAAGACAACGAGTGTTTACGCACCACATTATTTTCTCTTTGAGGCAGTGTTTTAGTTTGAACTTTGTGCTTGCCTTGCTTATAGAAATATACAGGGTGTTACAAAAAGGTATGGCCAAACTTTAGGAAAAATTCCTCACACACAACGAAAGAAAATATGTTATGCGGACATGTGTTCGGAAACGCTTACTTTCCATGTTAGAGCTCATTTTATTACTTCTCTTCAAATCACATTAATCATGGAATGGAAACACAAAGCAACAGAACGTACCAGTGTAACTTCAAACACTTTGTTACAGGAAGTGTTCAAAATGTCCTCCGTTAGTCAAGATACATGCATCCACCCTCCATCGCATGGAATCCCTGATGCGCTGATGCAGCCCTGGAGAATGGTGTATTGTATCACAGTCGTCCACAATACGAACACGAAGATTCTCTACATTTGGTACCGGGGTTGCATAGACAAGTGCTTTCAAATGCCCCCATAAATGAAAGTCAAGAGGGTTGAGGTCAGGAGAGCGTGGAGGCCATGGAATTGGTCCGCTTCTACCAATCCATTGGTCACCGAATCTGTTGTTGAGAAGCGTACAAACACTTCGACTGAAATGTGGAGGAGCTCCATTGTGCATGAACCACATGTTGTGTTGTACTTGTAAAAGCACATGTTCTAGCAGTACAGGTAGAGTATCCCGTATGAAATCATGATAACGTGCTCCATTGAGCGTAGGTGGAAGAACATGGGGCCCAATCAAGACACCAACAATGCCTGCCAAACCGTTCACAGAAAATCTGTGTTGATGACGTGATTGAACAATTGCATGCGGATTCTCGTCAGCCCACACATGTTGATTGTGAAAATTTACAGTTTGATCACGTTGGAATGAAGCCTCATCCGTAAAGAGAACATTTGCACTGAAATGAGGATTGACACATTGTTGGATGAACCATTCGCAGAAGTGTACCCGTGGAGGCCAATCAGCTGCTGATAGTGCCTGCACACACTGTACATGGCACGGAAACAACTGGTTCTCCCGTAGCACTCTCCATACAGTGACGTGGTCAACGTTACCTTGTACAGCAACTACTTCTCTGATGCTGACATTAGGGTTATCATCAACTGCACGAAGAATTGCCTCATCCATTCCAGGTGTCCTCGTTGTTCTAGGTCTTCCCCAGTCGCGAGTCATAGGCTGGAATGTTCCGTGCTCCCTAAGACGCCGATCAATTGCTTCGAACGTCTTCCTGTCGGGACACCTTCGTTCTGGAAATCTGTCTCGATACAAACGTACCGCACCACGGCTATTGCCCCGTGCTAATCCATACATCAAATGGGCATCTGCCAACTCCGCATTTGTAAACATTGCACTGACTGCAAAACCACGTTCGTGATGAACACTAACCTGTTGATGCTATGTACTGATGTGCTTGATGCTAGTACTGTAGAGCAATGAGTCTCATGTTAACACAAGCACCGAAGTCATCATTACCTTCCTTCAATTGGGCCAACTGGCGGTGAATTGAGGAAGTACAGTACATACTGACGAAACTAAAATGAGCTCCAACATGGAAATGTCCACATAACATCTTTTCTTTATTTGTGTGTGAGGAATGTTTCCTGAAACTTTGGCTGTACCTTTTTGTAACACCCTGTATACTTAACTGAGTGTTCTTTATATATGTGTGTTTTTTAAAGCAAGCTCTTATTGAAGAAGTCTTAAATTACGATCTCGGAATATCCGAAATGTTTTAAGACAGTTGTAATGTAAATTACCTTTTGGCGCACAATCTGTAAACATGAAGTTTAGTTGGAAAAGCCATTGTAATGTATTAGATATATGTGATAAATGAAAAGCACCAGTTTGCTTTTTTCCTATTATTTTTGTAGAACAAAAGCAAACTGGTGCTTTTCATTTATTGTAATGTTGTTCTACCAAGAACCAACAGAAGATTCTGTTAACATATTAGATATAGCCCTCCAGTGATTGTACATTCTTGACTTGTAGCCATGTTTGAAGATATGTTGCAGCCAATATTGAGCAGTTATGGTTCAACATGAAGTTCAAACCATAGAGAAAATTGATATTTTTCAGACATGTGATTTACAAACAGCCATTGCTAATGGCTGCAATATTGTAGATGCAGATCTGTATGTGCAAAGGAAAGCAGTAATGGATATTTGCATATCTGATTTTATGATCTTACGAGAAGGAACAGCATTTGTATTCGGGGGGTTGATGAATCGTTCATTGCCCTTCTGCCAGAAGGAAGGACAGAATTGTATAAAATTGTTACATATGTGACTTCTGCAGTTGAGTAAACAAGCTGCATTACTTAGAGCTGAGAAACATTAAAGTATATATTAATAATTAAACTGAGCATATCACTCACTCAGTGCACATGCTATACCTAAGGCTATGTGAAGCAGGCTTCCTCTTACTTAAAATTACCAATGATAACTATTACTAGGCCATTATACGAGGGTTGGAGCTTAAATAGTGGCAACTATTTATTCACAAGTGATACAAAAGAGTTACATCCTTCAAAGTAGTCACCAGCATTGTGTAGAACCTGTTGCCAGCAATGTGGTAGGCGTAGTATACCATTAGCAGAGCCTGTACTGTTGATGGTGTGAATGGAGCGATCTACTGCCTGTCGAATCTCTGGAACAGTTCTGAAGCGGATGCCACAAAGTGGTTCCTTCATCTTCGGAATCAAATCAAAGTCACAAGGAGTTAAGTCGTTTTACTGTTCGTTTTTGGAGCATCACCTGCGACCAGCTTTGCGAAAGAAGCGGCGACACTTTCTGCTTAACCCACCCATCATTTTGCAGGACAATGCATGGGAGCATATAACGCAAGCTGTGGCTGCTCTGTTTGGTCAATGGGAGTGGGGAGTACTGTACCGTCCACCATACTCCCCGGACTTAAGTCCTTGTGACTTTGATTTGATTCTGAATATGAAGGAACCACTTCGTGGCATTCGCTTCAGAACTGTTCCAGAGATTCGACAGGCAGTAGACCACTCCATTCACATCATCAACAGTTCAGGCTCTGCTAATGGCATACTACGCCTTCCACATTCCTGGCAACAGGTTCTACACAATGCTGGTGACTACTTTGAAGGACAGTAACAGGTGCAAACATGTAACCCTTTTGTATTGGATGTGAATAAATAGTTGCCACTATTTAAGCTCCAATCCTTGTAGATTAAAGAAATACCCACAGCAGGCTGTGTTTTGTGGCCCTGTTCTCTCTTGGCTCGATGGTGATGGGTGCCCAGTCGAGATAACGTGGAACGGCTCCATCGATTACGACAACACCAATCTATAACTATTAAAAAAAAAAACTCCTCGCGTGGTTTGGTTACTTTCAGGTATTGTATCTCGAAAATGATAGCACTGTCTCAATGGAGCAGCACGTCGGAATGTGTGCGGCGCCCTTGCTTGTCTTGAAAGCAATTGTGTTCATTGTCTGTTGATCTCCTTCACTTATAAATGTAGCGACTGTACCACTCGATAGCGGTATGCCTCCATTGATCTGAAATAACCAAAAGTCCCTTGCGTGTTCGCAATAGACCCTTCAGTTTACTCGAACTTGCTTACTGTAGTTGTTATGCCCAATTTGAGAACGGTTATTCAAACGTTAACAAATAGTGTCTTGAATCATCATTCCATCACCCAAGCTGAGGCCACATAGTGAATTTTGCAAGGATATTAAGTTGTTAATTACTATTCCGTCGTCAAGGCGTCGCTACGTCGCGTATTCAACAACTGCACAACATAACTCCAGAGATAATATTCCCTTGAGCAATGTTAAGAATGTGTCATAAATTTGGTGTAAGGTTATTGCTGTTCACATTTAAATTATTACTAATTCACTTTGCACTCTTATGTTATCGGAATAATCAGTTAATTTCACGAATACACTTTAAATGTCCATGAAATGATGTAGGCAACACAGATAATTAAAGTTGAATTAAGGTTTATTATTCTTCGTAATTATTGTCTGTCCCTACGCTGAACATACACAGTGATATGTCATTTAGGGCATTATGTCCATCAACATTAGTATTCCTGACTTTGACGATAACTTCTGACAATACGGCAAAATTGTAATCTCTTCGTGATTGCGTTTAGTTTAATAATCGAGTTTATGTCAGCCATCAGTCTCTTTCTGTGTCCTTTGATGTTCGTGACTATTAACTATGTTGAAGGCTAAGTACCATCACAAATTGGTAATCACATGATCCACTTTTCTGTCACATACATCAAAATCCCATTATTTGTCTAACGCTAAAGATGATCTTACTTTAGTCAGACTTCTGACTAATATTTCCGGTCTATATCGTAAAACTTCAAGTCAGTTTTAAAACAATCTAGCTGTGCTTAACATGCGTACTACTGTTGCAGAATACAAGAGAGAAGTTAACTACTCCATTGCTGAGTTACATTGTAGTCACAGCGAACTTACAGCCCAATGCGGCTACAACTCTCTTCTAGGATAAATGTTATCTTCGGTCGATTTATGGTATGGGGTTTAACCTTCATAAATAATAACTTTTCAATTCTTTCTTTAAAGTTTCTGTTTTGTATCACATGGTATTCTTTCATTCAGTCCTTTCTTTATGATAATTATTAGTATTTATATATCATCCCTGTTAATCAAACTGAGAAGAGTGTAAATGTTGTTGTTAGTAGCTGCCATCACTGTCAGGATGACTAATTTTACTATTTCTTTTGCATCAAAAGGGTGGTCATTATGGGTTCTATATTTGGGGTGTTACACTTTGTCACACATCATTTTGTACAGACATGTCTGTAGCAGAGCTGCAATCATTGAAAGTGTGTAATGAACTCAAAAGACAGGAAATTAGAATGCAAAAGAACTACAGCTGAAAATATGTGTAAAAAACATGTGCCTTGCTTATGTCAGTTAATTACTGAAAGCTTGTCTATGTAAGTTACACATTAGATATGAAAATAGAGGTACGAGCATTCTGCCAACCCATGTAGTGTGGTAAACGATCACCGTTATGAGGTTACGTAGGTTGTTGTTGTGCAAAGGTCATGGTAGTAGACAAAGTTATTCTTCCTCCTCAGAATTGCATGCAACAAGATTTTATGTTTGTAGAACAAAAATCTGCTTCAGTTGCTGGTAATTTTCTTAATTTATTTCATGACCAGTTTCAAAGCTGAAAGCTTTATTTTAGAGTGCCACCAGCTGTGAACAAGAAGGCTGCTAGTGTACAAGTATTATGTGGTTGACATCCAAAATGAAAACCACTGTTGTGGAAAGTGGTGTACTAACAAATTATGGTAACATAAATGTGTCATGATTGGGTTAGTCAATCAGGGGGATCACACCAACATCAAACAAATGCATAGGCAAGGAACGAAAATGCAAACCTTGTGGATGTGGAAGGTTCTCTGCAGAAATGAACTTCAGTAAATAAACAACTGAACTGATGCTTAGGACTGGTCGGAGTGGGTGGTATCGGGGCGGACGTTTCGCAGATGAAACGTCAACATGTATCAGGTCGCTCTGCGGCTGAGTCTTTTAAAAAGAAAGGTACTGTCTCTGGTTCTGGTTCTCCTGCCCTTTCCCCCTTGGCCACTCCCTGGGAGGAAGGACAGGCCCGCCGGCTTGGGGCGAAGTACTTCCCCCGCTATTTGGTCTGTTCTCGGACCGATGGGGGGATGTTCGCCACCTCCAAGCCCATGTCCTTTGTTCAACACGTCGAGGACATCTTTGGGGAAATCGAGGCTCTCAGTAAAATGCGTTCGGGGTCCGTTCTTATAAAGACCACCTCCGCCACACAGTCGGCGGCGCTCCAGGCGTGCGACCGACTAGGGGACATCCCAGTGTCCATTGTCCCGCATCTGGCACTGAATAGGACGCAGGGGGTTATTTTTCATTGGGAACTCCTGCTGCAATCTGATGAGGAGCTCAGGGCCAACCTGGAGCGCCGAGGCGTGCACTTCGTCCGGCGAGTCCAGCACGGCCCCAAAGACCGTTGCATCGACACCGGGGCCTTTATCCTCGCCTTCGAGGGGGACGTTCTCCCGGAGAAGGTAAAGGTGATGAGCTACCGGTGCGACGTGCGACCTTACGTCCCGCCTCCTATGCGCTGCTTTCGGTGTTTGCGCTTTGGGCACATGTCGTCACGGTGTGAGGCTGAGCCCCTTTGTGGTGATTGTGGAAGTCCTCTTCGTGAGGGACTTACATGCACCCCACCACCTCGGTGTGTTAATTGTCCTGGCATCCACTCGCCTAGATCTTTAGACTGCCCCGCGTATCAGAAGGAGAAGATTCACGAACTCAAAACTTAGGATCGTCTCTCTTATTCTGAGGCCAGGAAGAGGTATGACCGCCTCCATCCCGTGACGTTGACAACTTTGTTTGCCTCAGTCGTGTCCACTCCTTCCACAGTATCCTCACCCCTACCATGTCCCCCCTCCACCTCCTCACCCCATCCGCGGGGTCTATGCCTCCTCCTCCTCCTCCCAAATCCCTCCCTTCCAAATCATCCTCCCCCGCAGCCCCCGCCCCCTCTGCCCCAGGGGCCACCCTTCCTCCCCCCCCCCCCCCCCCCCCTGCCCCGCCACCTGAGAAGCGATGCTCTTCTCATGCGTCCATCGGGGAAACGTTCCGAGGTCCGGCGTTCCAAAACGGACCCCGTGCGTGAGGAACTTCTTCGGGTCCAGCCCACCATCCCTGTGCCTCCTCGGACTTCCAAGAAGGCCTCCAAGAAGAAGTCTCTATCCCCCTCTCCACCCCGGCGCATTTCGTCTGACGCTCCATCCGTGAGTCGCTGCTCCCGGCCGTCCTCAGTTTCGCCGGGACGCTCTGCTGCCAGGCGCTCAGCTGGCCTCTTGTCGGCAAATGATGCTGCCCCTCCTACGCAACCCGGGACAGCGGCCGCAGCTGGCGATGACTCGATGGAACAGGATCCGCCTCCCGCCGGTTGTAGCGTTGTTCCCTCGAAACCTGGCCCTCCGCGGCCGTCGAGGTGACCAGCTCTTCCCCCGTCTCGTTCCCCCCTTTTTTCTGACTAGCGATGGCCTTGTTACATTGGAACATAAGAGATATTCGATCTAATCGGGAGGAATTACAACTGCTCCTCCACCTGCACTGTCCGCTCGTCCTTGGTCTCCAGGAAACCAAGTTGCACCCAACTGACCGTCTTGCTTTTACCCACTATACCTCGGGGCGGTCAGACCTCACCCCTGTGGACGGTATTCCAGCTCATGGTGGGGGTCATGTTGCTCATTCGGGACGATGTCTATTACCATCCCATCCCATTGACCACCCCACTCCAAGCAATAGCTGTCCATCTTACTCTTTCTGCCTTTACTTTTTCCGTTTGTACGCTCCATTGTCATCCGCAGTTAGTCGGGCTGACATGATGCACCTGCTTGTTCAGCTTCCTCCACCGTTTTTATTGTTTGGCGACTTCAATGCCCATCATCCCCTTTGGGGCTCTCCTGCATCCTGTCAGAGAGGCTCACTCTTGGCGGATGTCTTCAACCATCTCAATCTTGTCTGCCTCAGTACTGGTGCCCCGACTTTCCTCTCGGACTCTACTCATACCTACTCCCACTTGGACCTCTCAATCTGTTCTACCACTCTTGCCCGTCGGTTCGAGTGGTATGTCCTTTCTGACACCTATTCGAGCGACCACTTCCCCTGTGTCGTTCGTCTCCTGCACCACACCCCATCCCCACGTCCTTCGAGCTGGAACATACCGAAAGCTGACTGGGGACTTTACTCCTCCCTGGCGATCTTTCCGGACCACGATTTTCTCAGTTGTGACAGTCAGGTCGAATACCTCACAGCTGTTATCATCAATGCTGCCGAACGTTCCATTCCTCGTACTACCTCTTCTTCACGTCGCGTTTCCGTCCCCTGGTGGAATGAGGCTTGTAGAGACGCTATCCGTGCTCAACGACGTGCTTTACGCACCTTTTGCCGCCATCCTACGTTGGCGAATTGTATTGGATACAAACGACTCCAAGCGCAATGCCGTAGAGTCATCAAAGATAGCAAAAAAGCTTGTTGGGCCTCTTTCACCAGCTCCTTTAACAGTTTTACTCCCTCTTCTGTCATCTGGGGTGGCCTGCGCCGGCTGTCGGGCATTAAGACCCACTCCTCGGTACCTGGCCTGACTTCAGGTACTGAGGTCCTTGTTGATCCTGTGGATGTCTCCAACGCCTTCGGCCGCTTTTTCGCGGAGGTTTCAAGCTCCGCCCATTACCACCCTGCCTTCCTTCACAGGAAAGAGGCAGAAGAGGCTCGGCGACCTTCCTTCCACTCGCTGAATCTGGAAAATTATAATGCCCCCTTTACTATGTGGGAACTCGAACGTGCACTTGCACTGTCCCGGTCCTCTGCTCCGGGGCCAGATACCATTCACGTTCAGATGCTGGCCCACCTTTCTCCGGCAGGCAAAAGCTTCCTTCTTCGTACCTACAATCGCGTCTGGACCGAAGGTCAAGTCCCCATGCGTTGGCGTGACGCCGTCGTTGTTCCTATACCCAAACCCGGGAAGGATAGACACCTTCCTTCTAGTTACCGCCCCATTTCTCTTACAAGCTGTGTCTGTAAGGTGATGGAGCGCATGGTTAATGCTCGGTTAGTTTGGATTCTTGACTCTCGACAGCTACTTACCAATGTTCAATGCGGCTTTCGTCGCCGCCGCTCCGCTGTTGACCACCTTGTGACCCTGTCAACATTCATCATGAACAACTTTTTTGCGAAAGCGCCAAACGGTAGCCGTGTTCTTCGATTTGGAGAAGGCTTATGATACCTGTTGGAGAGGAGGTATCCTCCGCACTATGCACAGGTGGGGTCTACGCGGTCGCCTGCCCCTTTTTATTGATTCCTTTTTAACAGATCGCAAGTTTAAGGTACGTGTGGGTTCCGTATTGTCCGACGTCTTCCTCCAGGAGAACGGAGTGCCTCAGGGCTCCGTCTTGAGTGTAGCCCTTTTTGTCATAGCGATCAATCCAATTATGGATTGCATTCCACCTAATGTCTCAGGCTCTCTTTTTGTCGATGACTTCGCGATCTACTGCAGTGCCCAGAGAACATGCCTCCTGGAGCGCTGCCTTCAGCGTTGTCTAGACAGCTTATACTCATGGAGTGTGGCAAATGGCTTCCGGTTCTCTGAAGAGAAGACGGTTTGCATCAACTTTTGGCGATATAAAGCGTTCTCCCATTCGTGGAATCAACTACGTTTCTAGGGCTCACACTGGACAGGAAACTTTGTTGGTCTCCGCACGTCTCTTATTTGGCTGCCCGTTGTACACGTTCCCTTAATGTCCTCAGAGTTCTTAGTGGTTCATCTTGGGGAGCGGATCGCACTGTCCTGCTTTGCTTGTATCGGTCCATAGTCCGATCAAAGCTGGATTATGGGAGCCTCGTCTACTCGTCTGCTCGGCCATCCCTCTTACGCCGTCTCAACTCCATCCACCATTGGGGGTTATGTCTTGTGACCGGAGCATTCTACACTAGTCCCGTCGGGAGTCTTTATGCTGAAGCTGCCGAATTACCATTGACCTACCGGCACGACATACTGCTTTGTCGGTATGCCTGCCGGCTGTTGTCAATGCCCGACCACCCCTCTTATCAGTCCTTCTTCACCGATTCTCTCGACCGTCAGTATGGGTTGTATGTGTCTGCCCTGCTACCCCCTGGAGTCCGCTTTCGTCGCCTGCTTCGACAATTGGATTTTGCCCTCCCTACCACCTTCAGAGAGGGTGAGAGCCCGACACCACCGTGGCTCCAGGCTCCGGTTCATATTTATCTCGACCTCAGCTCGCTCCCGAAGGAGGGTACTCCGGCTGCAGTGTATTGCTCACGGTTTGTCGAACTTTGTGCGTGACTTGCCAGTCACACCTTTATTTACACTGATGGCTCCAAAACTGACGATGGTGTCGGCTGTGCCTTTGTCGTCGGGGCCGGCACCTTTAAATACCGGCTCCTCGACCAGTGTTCCAGCTTTACGGCCGAGCTTTTTGCTCTCCATCAGGCCGTTCAGTATGCCCGCCGCCACCGCCACTCATCGTATGTACTCTGCTATGATTCACCCAGTGCTCTTCAGAGCCTTGGAGCTCCATATCCGGTCCATCCCTTGGTGCAACAGATCCAGCAGTCCAGCCATTCTTCTGCTGCTGGTGGCTCTCCTGTCAGCTTTCTGTGGGTTCCCGGCCATGTAGGAGTGCCTGGGAATGAGGCTGCTGATACTGCAGCCAAGGCTGCAGTCCTCCTGCCTCGGCCAGCCTCCCATTGTGTCCCGTCATCTGACATTAGTGGGGTTGTTTGTAGGAGGCTTGTGTCTTTGTGGTGGGATACGTGGTCATCACTTCAAGGAAACAAGCTCCGGGCAGTAAAACCGTTCCCAACTGCTTGGACAACTTCCTCCCGACCATCTCGGCGAGAAGAGGTCCTTCTGACCAGGTTGCGGATTGGGCATTGCTGGTTTAGCCACCGCTACCTGCTCTCCAGTGACCCAGCCCCGCAGTGCCCTTGTGGTCATGCATTAACAGTGCGCCATGTTTTATTGTCGTGTCCCTGTTTTAGTCAATCTCGTGTTGTCCTGTCTCTGCCATCTACTTTACAGGATATTTTAGCTGATGACACTCTAGCAGCTGCTCGTGTTCTTCATTTCATTACTTTGACTGGCTTGTCCAAAGACATCTAACTCCTTCACTTATTTTATCTGCATCTTTGTCAGAACTTTCTGGTGTCTCCCCCCTCCCCCCTGAGTTTTACTAGATTCTATGTGCTCTAACAATTGTGACTGGGCGCTAATGACCTCAGTAGTTGAGCGCCCTTAAACCCCAAACAAACAACACAGTACCAGGCATAATACAAATAAACGAGGAGTAAAGGTATTGTAATATTTATCCATGGAAAGCATGTAAAGAAATTATGCCTATGTGTGGTGGGGATTGAAATGAAATAACAAACTAACTTCGATACATGGGAGCATCACCTTTAAGACACTAAATATGATAGTACATAAACATAAGTGTCTGGGGAAATGCCTAAAAGTCAGTGTGACAGAATGCATGACAATAAAAAGATAAAGGATAAAAATGCAACAAGAACAGGTGGTGCTGATAGTGTACATGAAATATATCCAAAAACTGAGCAATAAAATGACAACAGCTGAAGGGTGGCAAGAAAAAGGTGGCAACCACTAAGCTTGGTAATCATGTATGGCCTCATCTTTAGGAGCCAAAACAAGGTCTTAATATAAAAAGCTCAGGAGGGATAGAATTGATATACCTAACTGAAAAATCATTGTAGACAATAAAACAGAATGGTACATCACAAGGCATCAACTCTTATAAAAATAAACAAGACACAAAAGGGCCTCCCAACTACGAGGCGTGTTTTTTAAGTAAGTGCCATTTTGAAATTAAAAAAAGACATGCTAAGAGATCTCAATAATTGTATTTTTACATGAAAGCCTGTACCTTAATCTACTTTTCTACATAATTTCCGTCAATAATGAGGCATTTGTCATAACGTTGTACCAGTTTTAGAATACCCTCCTCATAGAAGTCTGCTGCCTGACTTGTTAACCACTGCATCACCACTGTTTTGACTGCATCATCGTCTTGAAGATGCTGACCGCCCAGGTGTTTCTTCAAGATGAAATGTGGGTGGCCTATATCACACCAGAATCAAAGCAACAATCCATGGAATGGCAGCATTCAGATTCACCCAGAAAAGTGAAGTTTAAGCAAACAATTTCTTCCCGGAAAATCATGTGCCCAGTTTTTGGGACAGAAAAGGAGTATTGCTTGTGGAATTTCTGCCTCGTAATGAGACAATCAATGCATCAGCTTACTGTAAGACATTGCACAATCTGTGCCGTTCAATTCAGAACAAAAGATGTTGCAAGTTGAGCAAGGACATCGTTTTGTTGCAAGACAGTGCCCATCCACATGTGGCGAATCAGACCAAAGATATCATCACATCTTTTTGATGGGAAACCCTAGATCATCCTCCGTACAGCCCCGATCTTGCGCCCAGTGACTACCATCTGTTCCTGCACTTGAAGAAACACCTGGGCGGTCAGCGTCTTCATGACGAAGTCAAAACAGTGGTGATGCAGTGGTTAACAAGTCAGGCGGCAGACTTCTATGAGGAGGGTATTCAAAAACTGGTACAACTTTATGACAAGTGCCTCAGTATTGACAAAAATTATGTAGAAAAGTAGATTAAGGTACAGGCTTTCATGTAAAAATAAAATTATTGAGAAATCTTAGCATGTCTTTTTTAAATTTCCAAATGGTACTTACTTAAAAAACACCCCTCATAGAACTAAGGCAGGCAAGTAACAAAACTGTCTACATGTAGTGGACAAGAAGAGTAAAATCCAGGTACAGTAGAATCTATTTACGAGGGTAATCCCAAAAGTAACAGAACTCTGTTTGTGTGGCAGTTCGTCATACTGCTACGAAGAGTGCTTCACGTGCTGTGTGTAAACATGCGCACGCCGCGCTGAGGCACTCAGTCTTGGCTTGGCAGCCGTTGATAATGGAGCTCCCGTTCCATGTTACCGCCAAGTGTGAATTGCGTGCAGTTATTTGATTTTTGAATGCAAAGGGCACTGCGCCAATTGAAATCTATCGCTAATTGACGGAAGTGTATGGTGAGTCGTGCATGGTTGTCAAAAATGTTCGTAAGTGGTGTAGAGGGTTTGCAGCTGGTTGGACCGAAATTCACAATGAATGAAGGAGCAGGAGACCGTCAATTTCTGAGTAGTCAGTGTTGAAGGTTGAGCAAAGCATGCATGAAGATCGGTGGATCACCTTGGATGATCTCTGCACGTTGGTTCCTAAGGTTTCCCGAAGCAACGCTCACAAAATTTTAACGAAATGAACTACTGGAAGGTGTGCGCAAGATGGGTGCCACACATGCTGACTAAGGACTACATGCGGCAACGAGTTGATGCTTCCCACGCATTTCTTCACTGCCTTGCAGACGAACAGGACAACTTTCTGGACTCAATTGTCACGGGTGACGAAACCTCGGCATACCACTTTACACCTGAGACCAAGCAACAATCATGCCAGTGGCGGCATCCTTCTTCGCAGCATGATGGCGAGCTGGTATAACATGGGCTTACAAAAACTGCCACAGTGTCTAAAAAGAATGCATCGACAGAAATGGTGATCATGTCGAAAAATAGCTAAACGTTCAAGTTGTAAACTGATGTAAACTATTGTAGGAATAAACAGGTTTATGTACTTATAAAAAAAATAGAAGTCCTTACTTTTGGGATTACCTTCGTAACAACAGAGTCATTACAATAGCAGAAACTAATGTTAAATATATGAAAATGTCAATGATAAAACAATTTATCTGTTATTAAAGAATGGAAGCTTGGAAGACTTAGAACAGTTTGCATCATTTAGTGCTTAAGGAGTCATAGTTATTTAGAATAAACTTTGGTTTATACGTAGTTCATTAATTTAGTGTAAACTTGGGGTTCTGGTTCAAATTTTGCAAAATTTCAGTTTCTTAAAGGCAGTTGAGGATATGTCCTTTTGGGTGGTGGTGGAAGGTTCTGAGGTTTGTGTTGATGACTGGGATTGAGTGTTTACAGGCCTTAAGGTGCCTGCTTAAAGCTGATTTCGAATTGCTTGGTTCCTGATGTTCCTTAAATGTGACAGCAAACATTTACCGTGTTTGGTGGTATGTATTGGCAATAACAGTCCCCAAACTTAATTTTATATATAATGGACTGTATGTGTGGTTTTTTGCTGCGGGTTTCCTGCCATCTGAATTGAAGACCTACTTGATTTGCTATATCGAAAGCTGGTGCATCGTCCAATTTTCCTTAGCCATTTACACACTTTCACAGATACTTTGTAGTACTTCATACTGTTCACGTCTTGATTCACTGGTGCAAGGTAATCTCCTGGTTGATACTAGTGCACTTCTTTTGCATAACTGCTGCTCGAGAGAATCAACAATTTGTGTTGAATAAGTGTGGATAGTGCATGTAATCATTTGGAATTTTTAGTTATGATTTTGTACACTCAGAGGTACATCATGTAAATAATGTACTATGGCGCACAATGTGGTTACCTTGTACTTCTGTGGAAGATTAGATAACTTGTGAATAATGCTGTTGGTGGTCGACTCCGTTCTGTAAATGTCATACATGATATTACTGCCCAGTAAAACAGAAAATGTATTTGGGGATGCATACCATTCAAATCTTGTTGGAATTGGATCACTTGTTCCTTTGAGCTGTTACAAAGAAAAAAAATCATCATCTACAGAACACCAGTGATGTATAATTTTGTTTATGGGTGGTATTTGTTTGAAAAAAATTTGGGATGCAATGTGGGTGATTTAAGTATTAGCAACTATGTTTGAAAGGTTGTGTTGTCCATAGACAGCATCCCCAAATCAAAAGTAGTTGCATCAAGGACCAGCTGGAGGAATATAATGAGCTCATTAATGACTTCTGTACCAAAATTAGTGTATTGTTTCAAATTATTCTCGATGATGAGGGTCATTTCCTTTCTAGGGATGTTAGTGTACACATTGGTGACATTCAAGCTGGCCATATATGTTGTTGGGAACACAAATATCATTTAAGCAGAATGAGATTTTCACTCTGCACCGGAGTGTGCGCTGATATGAAACTTCCTGGCAGATTAAAACTGTGTGCCCGACCGAGACTCGAACTCGGGACCTTTGCCTTTCGCGGGCAAGTGCTCTACCATCTGAGCTACTGAAGCACGACTCACGCCCGGTCCTCACAGCTTCATTTCTGCCAGTATCTCGTCTCCTACCTTCCAAACTTTACAGAAGCTCTCCTGCGAACCTTGCAGAACTAGCACTCCTGAAAGAAGTTTGGAAGGTAGGAGACGAGATACTGGCAGAAATGAAGCTGTGAGGACCGGGCGTGAGTCGTGCTTCAGTAGCTCAGATGGTAGAGCACTTGCCCGCGAAAGGAAAAGGTCCCGAGTTCGAGTCTCGGTCGGGCACACAGTTTTAATCTGCCAGGAAGTTTCATCATTTAAGCAGACAACGGGCTCATGTTGATTTTTAAATACATAGGTGGCTGGCTAATGGTAATACTTGTAAAGAAAAGAGTAATCAGTGGAGTCTGTGGCTATAACAGTCGCTCTAAGGGGAGCATTAAGCTTATGTATTTTCGATGTACCTCTTAATGTGGCAGTTTCAGGATTCATTGGTAATAACACACTTTTTTGAAAGGGGTCAAATATTTTTATAAGTTTTTAAATGCGATTTTGATTTGATATTCATTAAAATTTTTGAAGTTAAATTTGAAATAATAAGCTTCAGTGTTATTACTGCTAATGAAATTGCGAACTTTCTGTGTGTATTCCGTGTACAGGATGACAACCGAGGTGCAGCCTTTTTGTCTGTTCACATGATCATGGCTCAATTGTTTTCCAGTTTTGTATTAATATTGCAGACTAGCAATTGATCTGTAGTTAGGATGTGATGCCTCTGTGTTACTGACTCAGCGAGTACATGAGTATGTTTCTGAGGTAACTCATGAGGAGTGGTCATATTTAACTTCACAGAGATTTAGTTTTTGTCAGCTATAATGCACTTTACTTTGTCTAAATCAGCAGTTGTGTAAGCTACTAAGTCTATTTTTGTATGGTTGAATGTAGGGTACGTGTTATATGAGAGGCCTTTGTTAAAGTAGTTCAATCTCATCAGCACTGAAACAAGAATTAGTGTGATTCTCTACCTTACTATGGAATTGGAAGAAACGTTTGGGGGTTTATCTGAAGTAGATGTATTAGTTCAAGCTTCCATTTGTGGGTGCTTATTGTTTTGTCACCAAAGACTTTTGTAATGTACATATTGTGCTTATAAGCATAGTCGAAAGTGAACTAATTGAGCCCTTTAGCTAATTGTAGGTGAGCTACGTATGCTTTTTTATTCCAGCAGTCTTTCTTGGAATACAATGATCGAATTTGTTTACTCTCAGCTGCTCTCATGAGCTGCTGTATATATTTTGAGAAGTGCGCATTAGTTATGTTAAAGCACTTTTTGACGTAATTAGGAATAATCTTATCGATAAACATGCTGGTGGTTAACTTAAGCAATTTCTTGCACGTTTTGAAGAGATGGTAATATGTTCTGACTGCCCATACAGCACTTCAGTACAAAATATTTGAACAGGTGAACATCCACAAACTAGGAACATATTTATAGAAAAAAAATCTACTTCAGTCGCCAGGAATTTTCTTAATTTATTCCATGACTGGTTTTGAAGGTCAAAGCTCAATCTTCAGCAACTGCCAACAAGAAAAGGGGCTACTAATGCACAATTACTGTGGGACTGACATACAAGAATGAAAGCTACAGTTGTGGAAAGTGGTGTACTCACATAATTATGGGAACGTAAATGTGTGGCAATTGGGCCAGTCAGTTTTGGGGAATCACATCCACGTCAAACAAATGCAAGGCACCGGAACAAAAACACTAACTTTGGCGAGGGTTCCGGACAGAAATGTACTCAATAATAATGTAAACAAATAAGAAACTTCACTCGCACATAGGAGTAGCAACCACAGTGACCGTCTGGACAACACAACGTGGAAATGACTAGTGCAGATGGCCCAGAAGTCTGCTGACTGCGGTAGCAGAAGTGGCTGACGTAGGCGTCAGTGAGGTGGGGAACGGAAGTTAATGTCTGTGTGTTGGACAGTAGTTTGTATAGCAAGCATTGTTTGATGATTCTACAGTGAGTTTGACAAATAATATTTATTGCTGTCTCACCACTGAAAGTAACATTCCACATCACTCCAACAGATTGGACGCTATAGGCAGCCGTACTGAGTGTCCTGGACTGAAGCTGTGACTGCAGCTGCCTTCTGGAGTGTGCGCAGTGGCTGAAGTACTCTGTGGCAGAGGAACATCTGTGGGCTGTTGAGCATCATGTGATCCGTGGATATAAGATAGTCCATAATAGCATCACCACCTTTGTTGCTCCGCGCACTGCTTGTGTGCAACAGAAGTACGTCAGCTGCAGGGTGTTTGTACGTTAGTAGCCTTTCTCTTGCTCGCAGTTGGTGGCACCTGAAGATGAAGCTGTAAGCTTCAAAATTGGTCATGGAATAAATTAAGAAAATTGCTGGCAATTGAAGTGTGTTTCTTTTCTATAAAAATGTTCCTCAGTTGCAGATGTTCATCTGATCAAATGGTTTTGCATGCAACAAGGCTTGCAGTGGGTGAGGGGTTATCACACAGAATGACAGACCTGTACCAATTCACAGATGTTCTTCAATTGTCTCATCTAAATTCGCAGCTTACATGTCAGGTCTAGTGAAGGAAGCATATCACAACCTTCAAAACCTATGTGCAAGTGGGCACTGCTGAGTGTGTGCACACAGTTTATCAGTAACATATTATCAACTCTCTTGCCGTCCTAAGCAACAAATCGTACAACTCAGTTAGTAGTTCCCCATTGAGTTCTGTGTTTAAGTGCAGTAATGATTTCTGAAAAACTAGATCCTCATATTGTTAACATTTCTTTTAGTTGCTGATGGTTCATTGTTGGGCTTAGTGGTTGTTGACCCAGCTGATTCTAACCGAAAACCTATTTCGACAACAGTTGATGGTCGACCACGTTCAAGCTGTGAAGTTCCGAGAGTACCTGGAATAAAGTAAGTGTTTAATTATGTGCATAATATTCCCCTTTAATACTTCTATAGCTGGGAATATGATGTCTGTTCAAAAAATTCTGGAACATTCGTAATTTCGTGCCAACAGTGCATTGGAGTGAAATGCAATTGACATTCCTGCAGATGCGTGTGTTTAATGTGTAACTGCTGGAGGTTTCATTCTTGTATGTAGGTTAGTTATTGTTCACCGCTGTACTGAATAGAACGTTTTGTCACACAATTTGCAAATTTCTGGATGGAATAGTTAGAGGAGCAACGCTTCTGCATTAAATTTTGTGTGAAACTCGATAAAACCACTACGGAGACAGACCAAATTATGCAGGAAGTCTATGGGGATGAGTGCTTAAACCATGCTTGGTGTTACAAATAGTTCACACAGTTCAAAAATGGCCGGATGGAAGTTAAAGATAACCCTCGTTCAGAATGCCCATTGGCGTCTACTGATGACACTCATGTCATGAGTGTCAATGAAATGGTGTGTGCCAATCGATGACTGACTGTCAGAGAGATTTCAGAAGAATGTAACATTTCAGTTGGATCATGTCATGAAATCCTGACACAGCATCTTGGAATGCATCATATTGCTACCAAGTTTGTCCCATACCTCATCACTCAAGACCAGAAGATCTTCACCTCGCAATTTGTGAAGAGCTTTTGGATTTTACAAATGAAAACAAGATGTTCCTTAAGAGAATAATAACTGGTGATGACAAATGTGTCTATAGTTATGATGTTGAGACTAAGGTTCAATCTTCACAGTGGGTTGGGAAAGGTTCTCCAAAACCAGAAAAAGCTTGTCGGGTCAAATTTCACAGCCAGGCTGATAGTTCTTTGACTTTTAAGGATTAGTTCATCATGAATTAGTGCCAAAGAGCAAACTGTTAATCGATGGTACTATCGGGATGTATTGCAACACATGCGAGAAAATATGAGAAGGAAACGGCCTGAAATGTGCGAGACAATTCCTGGCTCTTGCATCACGATAACCCCCCCCCCCCCCCCCCCCTCCCCCTCCGCCATTCATCCCCATTGGCATGTGATTCTCGCACAAAAAATGTGCTGCCTCATCCTCTGTTCTCTGCACACCTGCTCGCTGTGAATATGTAAAGTAAAAGGTAAGCGTAGAAAAATTCTGTGAGCGAAGTTCCTCAATTTTTTGAACAGACCTTGTATGTTTCTTGTTGTGCTGTCTGTTGAATTAGTTTGAGTAATACAAGGTATAGTTAACACAGGTAAATTTATATATTACCTTTCACATTAAGCAGATATTTGCTTTTGGCTTGGTTATTTTCACTTTGAAAGAAATGCTCTCCAAATTCTTGAAATTAACTGCAAAACTTAAAGAGTTTAAGGAAAAAGATACATTTTATGCTTATATGAATGAAAACATGAACTGTGAATGTTCTGCTGTGTTTATTCATAGTTGTAAACAGGCTTTAATCTTAAAAGGTCGCCATCTCGCAATACCTACTTAAACTAAATAAGCAATACTATCCATTGACAGCTGTTTTCCATTTATAAGTATGTAATTACTTTGTTAAGCAGTTAGAGAAGAATCCAGTAATTTGAAAACCACTTTTTACGGTGGCTAACAAATCAGGTATTCCTGCAGAGAATCACGTGGAACAGCAGATCGTGCCTTCAGATTCTGATTGTGTGTATTGTGTTAGAGTTATGTGATTAGTGGTTAGTGCAGTCAGTAAATTTATAATTTTTTCTATTGAGCCAGTTTGCACAGTGGTCAACGAATGGGATTTGCGTTCAGGAAAAAACAGGACGGGAATCCCACAATGACTGTATTGATTTTTGTTTTCCGTGGTTTAATTGCACAGGCTTCTGTCCAGACTCAATTAACATAAAAGTGTTCTGGGATGGCACAGAGTCATATTGTAAATAGGTTGTTTACAGTATGATGTGGTGGCATACCAAGAAAAAACTTTCAAGCTTCTGTGGTTTCCGTCTACCCTCGTCTGCATTTGGGCAGCTTGGATTGACATTGCCTCCCCATGCTTGACAGGTGTGGAGAGTACAAAAATTTGAAATAAGCAAATCTGCTGAAGTTTGTGATCAGTTTCATCAGGTTTGGTTGTGTTCAGTTTGCATTTTTATTGCTCATTAGTTTTAACTACTATAATTTGCGTAAATCCAGTACCACACTTCTGCTTCCTAATTGAAAATGGACACGAAGAATGAGATTGCCTTTAGAACCTCCATTACATTATTTAATGGCAGCAGTGTTCCTTCTTACTGTTTGCAGTAAAAGTATAGATGTTGTGAAGTAATACGGGACGAGTGAAAAGTCCTTGGACACCTTCATAAGTTGGAAGATTAAAGGGAAAATTGAAATGTGATGATGGGAACATAGGTTTGATGTGGGGCGGCAACTTTTGGAGTGAATGTCATTCGTGGCCGCCATATTGAAATCCGCCATTTTGAATTCAAGTAATTTTTTTTTTAATGGATAGGGTGGGGGGGGGGGGGGTGGGGGGGGGTGTGACACATCAAATAACACTCGCTTGAGCTCTGGAATTGGGTGGTGTAATTTTTTCTTGTACAGTTTAGAGGTTATTAATGTTCAAAGTTGGGAAATTATCTCCATACCAACTGCTACAACACATGATCTATGTGTTGTCCATCCCATGCAATGCACAACTGTAGTCGCCGTAACCACTCTGACTGCACATGGAGGAGTGTGTCTCCTGCAATTTGGTCACAGGCGTGTTGTATGTGTTCCTCCAGGTGTCTCAAATCACGGATGCTCTCAGCATACACTATCTGCTTAAGATGTCCCCACAGATAAAAATCAAGGAGCGTTAACTCAGGGGATCTGGGTGGCCACTTCACGGGACCGTGGCGACCAATCCACTTCCCTGCCCGTTGTTCCTCCAACCATTCACGGACACCAATGCCATAGTGTGGAGGGGCTCCATTGTGCTGAAAATAAGATGGGAAAATACTGTCATTGTTCAGTGTGGAAGGGAACGCAAGGTCCTGCAGCAGCCTCAGATACTGTGGTGTAGTTAAGGTGTTGTAAATCAAAAATGGCCCAGTGATGCAGGTGTCCCATATGCCACACCACACCATCACCTTCACTGGACTATGTTCTCGATGTGGGGCAACCCAGTTCGGATGTGCGTCACTCCAGTATCGACAATTATGTCGATTATCGTCCTCGTTCAAAGTGGAATACACCTCGCCACTGAACAGTATTCCCTTGGCAAACGAAGGATCCAGTTCATGTTGTTCAGTAGCCCACAGGCAGAACTCCAACCACCGATCAGGGTCAGCCTCGTTAAGTCGATGTTGCATCTGCAGCTTGTAATGATGCCACTTGTTGGTGTGCAATATCCGGACAACGGAGGTTTGGCTTATTCCACATGCTAGGGCCACATGACGGGTACTTTGTTTAGGACTTTTCACAAATGACGCAACAATCACAGTTGCAGTTTCCTCATTGGTGGCAGTCCTTGGTCGCCCACTATGTGCCCTATTGTGAACAGAGCCCGTCTGCCAGAATTTGGTGATCACATGAGCCACCGTGCTGTGTGATACCGGTTCTCTGTCTGGGTGCCGTCTGTTGTAGTCAGCTGCTATTGTTCGGTAGCTGCGTTCCCCTGATATAAGGATGATTTCTATCTACTGTTCGCGTGTCAGATCCATTTTAGATCACCTGGAAAAAAGAGTGACATGAGTCGGTATCAAGGTAACATTGAACATTAATAACTTCTAAACTGTACAAGATCGACAAAAACAAATTACACCACTCAATTCCAGAGCTCAATCAAGTGTTATTTGATGTGTCATACACCCCCCCCCCCCCTTTCCCAAAAAAAACTCCAAAAGTTGCAGCCCCACGTCAAACCTATGTTCCCATCATCACATTTCAGTTTTCCCTTTAATCTTCCAACTTACAAAGATGTCCAAGGACTTTTGACTCGCCCTGTATTTCATGACCATTTTTGCATATTCAGTAATGACTCAAAATGTTGTATACCGCGTCATGACAGTGTATCATTGGAACGATGCTAATGATGTCATGCATCTAGCTTGTGGAGAAACTAGTGCCACAATATAAAGAGCACTATTTGGCAATATCTGCAATGCTATTTGGCATAACATGATAATTTGTTATGACAAAAATTCTCAAATTTTCAGATTAGTCCGAACGACCCAAAGAATGAGCCTGAAATGTGTAGCATGGAATTTTATTGTGTGGTTAATTGCCAGTAATTTAAAATCAATCTTGAAGGCACTAAGTCTCTCAAAAGTTTTAATTCCAGTAATATAAATGGAACATAGCCATATGAAATTGGACACCCCACAGATCAAGAGCAATTGTTGTAGAATCAGTTATGTAGAACTCATGTAGCTCATCAGGTGGCATTGGATAAAACAGATAGTAACCACTGATGATAAGTGTTTCCATGAATATAGAGGTTTTCTTCTTAGAACTATTCTTTTGTACTAAGTGCCAGTTGGGTCATCATGATAAATTATTCACAAATAGAAATAGTTTGGCTGTTTGGTAATTACTGTTTTTAAACTTTGAGGGAACAAATGTCTTAACATCTATGGATGCAAGCTCACAACCCTCTGACGCTGAATGATTGTACTTATGGTTTTTCTCTCAGTGATTCAACAAGACACCATCATTTGCTATCGATTTATGAAGAGAACTTCACCTATGTGAAATAAATGTAGAATGTAGTATCTGCTAATAGAAAAGAACTTTACATATTCACCAATACAATGGTTGCATTGAACAGTGCAGTGATTCATGTATTTGGATCTGATTTGATTTTATCAACAAAGTTAAACACGTATAAGCAGTGTAATATTATAATTTTTGTATTTTAATGGAAGCAAAACTTTCATACATCACCAAGGACAGAAACTGATAAACAGGAGGCAGTATCATTCGGAAGCAATCTGGTATGGAGAAGCAATAAGTTTTCCATAAATAAGTGAAGAATCCCAATTTCTATGGATCCCCATAGACGGATATGAGAAGCAAAGTAATTGGAAGTGTTAGAAGATACAACAGCTAAAACTGGGTACCAACAAGACACTGCTACAGTGATCCATGACACATATTGTTTTTTAAACTAAGCCTCAAAAAAAAAAAAAAAAAAAGAAAAAGCTTCTTGTCAGATTTGGAAATCATGATGTTAAGGACATGGATGTTGAATATTTAAGGTTGCTACACGAATAATGAACATCAGTTTATATTAGCCATGTGAATTTAATAGACAGCGAACTTCAGTGAAAATCATTTTTTGACAAAACAACATGAAACTGAATAGCGTGTGCCGTACTACGAGTAACTTGTCTGTCTAATATTCTATACGAACTTGTAACTACTTTCAACATCCGTATTATTTTCATAAGCAATAGTGATTTTACACGAATGCAAGATAGATAGAAACTCACTAAATTTCTGTTAGCACACAGCCTGGATAGCCAACACTATTAGACTAAAAATAGTACATGTTTTAGTAATGATTACTAACTTTGCTGGTGTGCTGCTGTTCTTCAATATTATATTTACGCAACATTGAGAACCATACACCAATAAATAGAGAAGTCAGTAAATAAATACTATTGTCAGCTTGGCACGCTCACAACTCTCCACTTATGAAAGACAAGTAAACTGATTTAAATGCATACTGAGGTGGTAGTTTGATGCAATATGTAATGGTCTTGACAAATATGATTTATGTACAACAAATATTTGAAATCTTGGACAGTAAAGGTAGCAGTGATATTTTGTAGAAAATTGTAGGATATTTAATGATTAAAGTATCAGTTTGTGTTTCATCCAAGAACATAGAGTTGAGAGAAGGGAAATGGAACAATCTTCTTATGTTAAGTTTATCGCTCTACTTTGTTTCACAAATGAAGTGAACAGCAACTTCACTCAAGCTCCTAAGTTAAGGGTTCTTTGGGAGCCACAAAACGTGATCAATAGTGATAGTGTGTGACATAAAAGGTACTGCGGCAACACTTTGACACTGTCACAATAATATGATTCAAGGCATCCCATAAACCAGGCATGAGCACAACTGTTGGGAACAGTGTACTCCACGTTTGGTGTGCAGAATGAGAAATAGGATGGGATTAATGTGGCAATACTTCATGCACAATGGCACTCCATGCTGTTTATCAGGTCGCCTGTTGTGGCTAGTGCTATTGCCGCCAAACACTGAACAACTCCACTCGGAAAAACAGCAAAGGTCTATGGCTGCAATGTTGGATCTGGAACACTTTGATCTAGGACTTTCCATCTTCTTCCCGGTTTGTGCCCAATAAGCAAAATAGACATTCTAAACATGGTATCCTCATGTTGCAGCACCAGCTGTGACAAATGACCACAGCCAAGTGCAAGGGTGTCGCCGTACGGAGCCCTTTCCAAATCATTGATAGCTTTGTAACTTGTTCAATGGTCGTACTAGATGAACAAGTTAGTAAATTCCCTAAGCTAACCCACCCATGATCAGGACACTACCCTGTTGTTACTGAATCCACTACCATGGCAGCAAGATGCTACATGCACCAAGCTGTGTGGGCCTTTCATTACGGGAAATTCGTGTAGTGGATCCCAGAGCATACAACTTGACATCTAAAAGTTGATAATACACTAAATAAAACATGTCATATAGAGGCCTCCAAACTGGGCAGATGCTGTACTGATAGGATATTATCAGATGCGTAAAGTTACATATCAGTTCTGTTGTTGCCTCCACTGTTTTTTACTGTTTCTGTTTCCCTGGAATCTTGTCAGCATTTATAAAATAGCATTACAGATAACAGTTAACTCCCAGCTCACCTTATGCTCACTGAAGTTGATCTCCATCTAAAAGTGATCTGGCCACATGTTCCAGATGTGTACAGGCTGCCGACTTGCTTCCCTGTGACACAAAAGCTGTGTATCCAACACACCCAACACACAGTCTGAACCACTAGATCCCGAACCTCTCTCAAAAACCTGGTAGGTTGTGGGAACACGAAGTGGTCTTGTTTGGGTGTGCCATGTATATAACATATCCCCATTCTGCTCCAACATTGTTTGGTCTACAATGTGTCACCATGACTCTTGTTTTAGTGGGTCTTCAGGTGTGTTAACTTATTGGTTCTGACATTTTTGTGGTTGACTTAGTAATCTAAGTAATATGATTCCTGTACACTCTGAAGTAATTTTGAAAATTTGTTTGTTTTTTATGAGGTATTTGTCTTTGACTTTCAGCATCTACCCCTCACAGCATGAACCTGGGACAGTACAAATCCCTATTGGCAACAATACAGGATCATTGCCAGACCTCACGAGTTTCCATTTCCCACCGCCTCTCCCAACGCCTCTTGACCAAGAAGACCATAGCAGCTCTCCGTATAGCACAGTAAGTAAGCTGTTTGCAATTTTACTTCATAAATAGCTAACATTGAATTTAAACATATAATTAGTATTCTGATACTTTTGCTACCTACGATAAAAAGCCAAGAGAAGATACCAGCCTCTAGAATGGTTCAAATGGCTCTGAGCACTATGTGACTTAACATCTGAGGTCATCAGTCCCCTAGAACTTAGAACTACTTAAACCTAACTAACTGAAGGACATCAGACACATCCATGCCCGAGGCAGGATTCAAACCTGCGACCGTAGCAGTCGCGCGGTTCCAGACTGAAGCACGTAGAACTGCTCGGCCACAACAGCCGGCCAGCCTCTAGACTTTCACCCCTCAGCACTGGCAATACCCACCATCCATCAATTGCAGTTCACATCAGTGGCCAACAAAATTGCTCAAGGTTACACAGAAAAATAAATTATGCATACTACAAAAATTTTCACTGCTTTCTCCCAAAGGTGGAAACCACACCAGATTTAAGGTGGTTTATCATGCCTCTCATATTTGTGCACTTACTTCGCTGCTTACAGATGATAGTATCAAGGACCTTAAGGAAAATAAAACATTTATTTTCCGTTTTTAAAATTTTAACTATGGGCTTATATATGTTGTGATTATCATAGATCTAAATAGGGTAACTACTTCAACCATACCCTGTTACCGTGATATAGAGCTACATGTGAGTTGTCAAGATTTCAGTATAATTGTTGAAAGTCTTGTGGAATGCACATAATATACACATGAACAAGAGTGAAAGTGCTGCTGCTAAGATACTACACATTGCCTTTCTTCAGAACTAGCCTGTTCAGCTCTCTCTCTCTCTCTCTCTCTCTCTCTCTCTCTCTCTCTCTCTCTCTCTCTATGTTGATTATATTGTTCTGGTGTGGCAGCTGGACTGGAAGGAGGGGCTGTGTTGGGTGAAGTGGACTTGAGGAGGAACAAAGTAAGTAGGGGAGAGATGGGTGGCTAAGGGGTGAGAAAGAGAGACTACAAAGGAAAAGAACAGAAATGTGTTATGGTGAGGTTGCTTTGGCACAGATGTGGTGAGTTGTGTGTGCTACAGAATGAGGTGGAACATTGTATTGGAGATGTAGATAGATTAGAGGAAGATACTGAAAGCGGAGTGTGTGAGGACAGCCAGTGAAGTCAAGCACACTGTGCTTAGCAGTGTGTTCCAGCATTTCGTTGTCACCGCTGGTCTTGGGCCACATTTTGATTGTGGCCTTTCGTTTGTTTGGACAGATGGTTGCTGATCATGCTGACATGAGAAATGTGCATAAGTTGCGGCAGAGATGGTATATGATGCAGCTGCTTTAATGTGTAGCACTGCCTCTGATAGATAAGGTTGTGCCTGTAACAGGGCTGAAATTGCATATGCTGATGGCACATAGGTCAAGTCTTGCACCTGGGTATTACTTAAGAATATGACCATTTGATTAGGGGTTGTGTGTAGGTGTGGCTTAAGGATGGAGCAGTACATAGGGGTGTGTAGCAGAATTCAAATTTGAAAGAGCACTGAAGGATTTTGGGTCAGATGTTTCTCATTTATAGCCTCAGTGATGATAAGTTAGAGCCTTGTCATACAGCACGGTAAGTTGTTCCAGTCCAGGGCTACAATGGCTACCGAGGAGGGAGCTCCTTTGCATCTGGTTCATGGATGTGACTTGTGGGTAAAGAGAATGTGTAGATATGGTCAAGAATATTTGTTTGTGGATTGGTTTTGAACGGTAGTGCCTGTCTGTCTTATAAGGAAACCTCACCAACTTTACCTCATATTTTAAGGATAAAATAGCTCACTAGCAGGATATCACCCCCACAAAAATTTGTTTCATAATTCTGATAGTGAGCGGCTACAGAAGTACAGCTTTTAAAACTTTGGCATGCGCCATACGTTTGTCATTCACTTCACTACACTGCAGCCACTTAATACCCAAGCACAAAGCACTGTATACTGGAGTGAGTAAAGGATTGTGGAATATTATTTTGACATTGGAAACATGAAGTTTTGCTGTGTCAAGGTGTGTAGGATCTAATCTGTAGCTGGTGCCAGGGATAGATTTCTCTGCTTTGAAAAGTTTTGTGTTGCGATTCACAAAAGCAGTGCAAACATATGAAATGACTCTGTCCTTAAAGATGCAGTGAAGTGCTACTTAATTATCATCATCTAGCACTGTTAATGTGAAGTACATCTGCAGGAGATGTGTTGTTCTTCTGCTTGATTGGCATGATTAAACTGTAAACTGAAAATAATTAACTTCATTTCTTAACAATTCTTCTGCTTCTTAGGCTGATTCATTTTGTTTTTGAGGCATCTATATAGCTGCAGAATTTCAGTACAAGAATATTGTTAAAATAATGTTTAACTACAGGGTGTATATGCTCCGGGAAATCCCCCCTGCGGGTCCGGGGATTAGAATAGGCCCGAGGTATTCCTGCCTGTCGTAAGAGGCGACTAAAAGGAGTCCCTCCCCCTCAAGGGGGTAGTTAGCGCCTGCGTCCGGAGACGGACGGTTCCACGACCTCTATTTGCGGTCATTTTGCTTTTTCACTTCTCGTTTCTTCCTTCCTTTGGTTGGTTCCTTCCTTTGGTTGGTTCCTTTCTTTGCTCTTCTCCATCTCACTGTCTTCCGTACTCTTTCCCTTGTCTTCTTCTCCTTGCCTTCACATTGCCTTCTTCTCCTTGCCTTCTCTGGTCTCCACCTCGGCGTTTGAGACAGTCTGTCCTCTCTCTCCCTCTCTCTCTCTTCTTTTTCCTATTCTTCCTTCCTCCCTGTGCGCGCCTGAAGGCCGACCCACGCGTTCGCACGCGTAGCCAGTGACGGGGTAACGCGTTTTCCCCGCCCTGGGTAGACAAGTAAGGCACGCACGTACCCCATGGTAAAGTCCAGGCCCAGGGAGGGGTGATTGCCTGAGCTGATACCTTCTGAACATGCCGATTGGTCCCTCTGTCTGTTTCTCGGGAGGTGTGACCTGAGGTGTAAACATTCACCTAAGGCGGGAGTGCCCTCTGAGAGGGTCCCCACAAGGAAGGAGCGCGCCATCGGAAACGCTGGCAATCATGGGGGATTCCTCCGCAGTGGATTTCTCTTCTTCTCTCTCGACTTCTGCCCATAAACGGAAACTTGACCAGCCACCAGTGACAAAAGTACTACCGCCTGCCCCACAGTTCCTCGTAGTTTCTCGATCTGAGGACGGCAAGGATTTTTCCTCTGTCAACCCTTTCATTATCCAGAAGGGCGTAGATGCCATAGTCGGATCTGTCAAGTCGTGTACCAGGTTGCGTAATGGTACCTTGTTCCTAGAAACTGAGAGCACCTTTCAGGCACAAAAACTGGTCGGACCACACTCCTGTACACGTTCCCTGTCCGGGTGGAGGCTCACCGCACTTTGAATTCGTCTCGTAGTGTGGTATTAACTCGATCACTTGACGGATTGACTGATGAGGAGATTCAGTCTTTCCCCGCTGAGCAGGGCGTGACGGCTGTCCATAGGGTCATGAAAAAGGTCAACAATGACCTTGTACCGACCCAGACACTTTTCTTGACCTTTGACAGTGTTCAGCTGCCGTCGCGTATCAAAGCGGGCTACGAGGTTATTTCTGTTCGCCCCTATGTCCCGACACCTACGCGCTGCTACCAGTGTCAGCGTTTTAATCACACTCGCCAGTCTTGTTCCAATGCGGCTAAATGTGTCACTTGTGGCAGGGATGCCCATGAGGGTGACTGTCCACCTCCGTCTCCTTGTTGTGTGAACTGTTGGGGTGACCATGCAGCGTCCTCCCGCGACTGTCCCATCTACAAGGAAGAACGCTGTATCCAAGAAATTCGGGTCAAAGAGAAAGTTTCCACCTCGGCTGCTCGCAAGCTATTTGCTAGTAGGAAGCCCGCGCTGCTCCCAGCGGGAAAGTACAGTACTGTCCTCGCCTCTCCTCGGACTACCAGGGAGGTGGCGACGCAGACATGCGATCTGACCTTCGGCACCACGGTCGTCCGATCGGCCAGTGCTAAGATCGCGCGGTCGACGTCTCCTCTTCCTCCCGTCACCCCTCCAACACAAGCCCCTTCATCAGCTTCTGCCAAGACGAAGACCCAGAAATCAGATGCACGGGCCTTCAAGAAGGAACTGTCCCGTGCAGACTTCCTACGCACCTCGCACTCCCAGCCGTCGACCAGTACTTCCACTAAAAGACCTTCCAAGAAGGCTCATAGGAAGCACAGTTCTCCTTCTCCTCCACGGTGCATTTCTTCTCCTGCGCCACCCAGCGGTTGCCGCCCCAGGCTGTCATCCGTTTCGCCTGGTCGCACCGCTGGTAGCCGAACATCTGGCCGTCCACCGGCGGAGGAAGCTCCCCCTCCCAGCCATCTTAACGAGATGGCTGCTGAACCTATAGAACCAATGGACGATGACTGTCCGCCTACAGATAGCGGCAGCAGTACTCGCTCGAAGCCAGGCCCTCAGCGGCCTTCGAGGTGACCCCTTCTTTCATCTTCCTTTTCTTCTCACGATGGCACTTATTCACTGGAATATTCGCAGCATTCGCTCCAACCGAGAGGACTTGAAGTTGCTGCTCCACTTGCACCGTCCACTTGTCGTAGCCCTCCAGGAAACGAAGCTCCGCCCATGCGATCACATTGCCTTGGCACACTACACCTCTGTGCGTTTTGACCTACCCCCTGTGGTAGGTTTTCCGGCTCATGGAGGGGTTATGTTGCTGGTCCGGGATGATATTTACTACGATCCCATCACATTGCACACCGGCCTGCAGGCAGTTGCCGTCAGAATTACTCTCCCCACTTTTACATTTTCTATTTGTACCGTTTACACTCCATCGTCATCTGCCGTTACCAGGGCAGACATGATTCAACTTATTGCTCAGCTACCTGCACCATTTTTGTTAACTGGAGACGTCAATGCCCACCATCCCCTTTGGGGCTCTCCAGCATCCTGCCCGAGGGGCTCCCTGTTAACAGACCTTTTCAACCAGCTCAATCTTGTCTGCCTCAATACTGGCGCCCCTACTTTTCTTTCGGACACATCTCACACCTATTCCCATTTAGACCTCTCTATATGTACTACCCAACTTGCACGCCGGTTTGAGTGGTATGCCCTTTCTGATACATATTTGAGCGACCACTTCCCATGTGTCATCCATCTCCTGCATCATACCCCCTCTCCGTGCTCAGCTAGTTGGAACATCTCCAAAGCCGACTGGGGGCTCTTCTCTTCCAGGGCGACCTTTCAGGATCAAACCTTCACAAGATGCGATAGTCAGGTCGCACACCTCACGGAAGTCATTCTCACTGCTGCTGAATATTCCATCCCTCACACCACTTCTTCTCCACGTCGCGTGCCGGTCCCCTGGTGGACCGCAGCATGTAGAGACGCTTTACGTGCTCGTCGACGTGCTTTACGCACCTTTAAACGCCACCCTACAATGACGAATTGTATCACTTATAAACGATTACGTGTGCAATGCCGTCGTATTATTAAAGAAAGCAAGAAAGCCAGCTGGGCTGCATTCACAAGCACCTTCAACAGTTTTACTCCTTCTTCTGTTATCTGGGGTAGTCTGCGCCGTCTATCTGGCACTATGGTCCACTCACCAGTTTTTGGCTTGACGGTCGCGAATGATGTCCTTGTGGCCCCTGAGGATATATCCAATGCCTTCAGCCGCTTTTTCGCAGAGGTTTCGAGCTCCACTCATTACCACCCTGCCTTCCTCCCTCGAAAACAGGCAGAGGAGGCTAGGCCACCTAACTTCCTCTCCTCGAATTGTGAAAGTTATAATGCCCCTTTCACCATGCGGGAACTCGAAAATGCACTTGCCCGGTCACTGTCCTCCGCTCCAGGGCCTGATTCTATTCATATTCGGATGCTGAAGAACCTTTCCCTTGCGGGTAAAGGTTTCCTTCTTCGTACTTATAATCGCATCTGGATTGAGGGACATGTTCCCGCATGCTGGCGCGAGTCTATTGTACCGATTCCTAAGCCGGGGAAGGACAAGCTCTTGTCTTCCAGTTATCGACCCATCTCGCTTACCAGCTGTGTCTGTAAGGTGATGGAGCGAATGGTTAACTCTCGTTTGGTTTGGCTGCTCGAATCTCGGCGCCTACTTACCAATGTACAATGTGGATTTCGTAGGTGCCGCTCTGCTGTTGACCATCTGGTTACCTTGTCGACCTTCATTATGAATAACTTCTTGCGGAAGCGCCCGACCGCGGCTGTGTTCTTTGATTTGGAGAAGGCTTACGACACCTGTTGGAGGGCGGGCATTCTCCGCACCATGCATACATGGGGCCTTCGCGGTCGCCTCCCTCTTTTTATTCGTTCCTTTTTAATGGATCGACAGTTCAGGGTACGTGTGGGTTCTGTCCTGTCTGACATCTTTCACCAGGAGAATGGGGTGCCACAGGGCTCAGTTTTGAGCGTCGCTCTCTTCGCCATAGCGATCAATCCAATGATGGATTGCCTCCCAGCTGATGTATCAGGCTCCTTTTTCGTGGATGATTTTACCATCTATTGCAGTGCGCAGCGTACATGTTTCCTGGAGCGCTGTTTTCAGCGTTCTCTTGACCATGTTTACTCCTGGAGTGTCGCCAATGGCTTCCGTTTTTCTGCCGAGAAGACGGTCTGTATTAACTTCTGGCGCTACAAAGAGTTTCTCCCACCTTCCTTACGACTCAGTCCCGTTGCTCTCCCATTCGTGGAGACAACAAAATTTTTAGGTCTTACATTTGACAGGAAACTTAGCTGGTCTCCACATTTGTCTTATTTGGCTGCCCGTTGTACCCGTTCACTAAATGTCCTCTGTGTTCGCAGTGGTATGTCGTGGGGAGCGGATCGAACCGTCCTACTTCGCCTATATCGGTCGATCGTCCGCTCAAAGCTGGATTATGGGAGCTTCGTATACTCCTCTGCACGGCCGTCCATCTTACGCCGCCTCAACTCCATACAACATCGGGGTTTACGTCTTGCGATTGGAGCATTTTATACTAGTCCTGTCGAGAGTCTTCATGCTGAAGCTGGTGAATTGCCACTGCCCTACCAGTGCGATATACTGCTTTGTCGGTATGCCTGTCGGCTACTGTCAATGCCCGACCACCCGTCTTATCGTTCCTTTTTTGACGACTCTCTCGATCGTCAATACGGGTTGTATGTCTCTGCCCTGCTACCCCCTGGAGTTCGCTTTCGTCGCCTCCTTCAACACCTTGATTTTTCACTCCCTGCAACCTTTAGAGTGGGCGAGAGCCACACGCCACCTTGGCTCCAGGCTCAGGTTCGCGTTCACCTTGACCTCAGCTCGCTCCCAAAGGAGGTTACCCCCAGTTCGGTATACCGCTCCCATTTTGTCGAACTTCGTTCGAAGTTCATTACTATGACCTTCATTTATACAGATGGCTCTAAGACCAATGACGGGGTCGGTTGTTCTTTTATTGTCGGGGCACAAAGTTTCAAATACCAGCTCCATGGCCATTGTTCGGTCTTCACGGCTGAGCTCTTTGCCCTCTACCAGGCTGTTCTTTACATCTGCCGCCACCAACATTCTGCTTATGTCATCTGCTCCGATTCCCTGAGTGCCATCCAGAGCCTCAGTGATCCGTATCCGGTTCACCCTTTCGTGCACTGGATCCAACGCTCTCTTCAGCAGCTGGTGGACGACGGTTCTCCGGTTAGCTTTATGTGGGTTCCTGGCCATGTAGGTATCCCTGGGAACGAAGCTGCAGATGCCGTGGCCAAGGCTGCGGTCCTCCAGCCTCGGACAGCTTTTTGTTGTGTCCCTTCATCAGATTGTAGCAGGGTCATTTGTCGGCGCATTTTATTGCTGTGGCATGCCGATTGGGCTGCACTTACGGACTACAAGCTTCAGGCCTCTTCCCGCGGCTTGGACGTCCTCCTCACACCCCTCTCGGCGGGAGGAGGTAGTTTTGGCCCGGTTACGAATTGGACACTGCCGGTTCAGCCATCGCCATCTGCTGACGGCTGCGCCGGCGCCGTTCTGCCCATGTGGGCTTTTGCTGACGGTCCGCCTCATTTTAACGTCCTGTCCGGATTTTACTACACTGCGTCTTGATCTTGGCCTGCCATGTACTCTCGATGCTATTTTAGCGGATGACCCAGGAGCAGCTGCTCGCGTTCTTCGTTTTACCAAACTGACCAACCTGTCTAAGGACATTTGATTATGCTGTCTTTTTAATCCTATGCCTGTCGATCTTTTATCGTGTTTTCCCTTTTAGTTGCTGTTTTAAACTTGTGCCTCGCGGTGCATTCCTACCGTAATCTGGGCGCCAATGACCGTTGAAGTTGTGCGCCCTAAACCCACAAAAAAAAAAAAAAAAAAGAAAGAAAGAAAGAAAGAAAGAAAGAAAGAAGAAAGCTCCGAGAAATCCAGGAAAAACCTGGGAATTTTATCGTCCTGGAGAAAATCAGGAAAAACCCAGGAATTTTTTAGAATTTCGAGAATTTTTCATTGTCGTAGACTT
Source organism: Schistocerca americana (assembly GCF_021461395.2). NCBI lineage: Eukaryota > Metazoa > Arthropoda > Insecta > Orthoptera > Acrididae > Schistocerca > Schistocerca americana. The sequence goes on from NC_060122.1 coordinate 452,122,673, forward strand.
CAGTTAAATGTTTGAAATTTTGACTGGTAAGAACTGATTAACAGCAAAATGTGTCAGTCTTTAGGAGAAGACTATGGAATACTTCATAACAATAAACTGCTGCCAATGAGCGTGACATCACAACCGTTTACATTAAGGTCTTTTGAGCAGTTGCCCGCAGGCTCACTTGAATGTGCAGATGAGTTGCATATGGGCAGTACTTTTCTCCTGCTTTCGGTTAATTGAACTGTGGCTGTTAGCTGTGTTAGCAGTAGCAACAGGCAGTCAGATTCTACCCAGAAAAATTTTTCTGGCACGCCCAAGCTGCTGGATTGCCGCATGTGCATAGCAGTCTGCGTTATAGTGGGAAGAGGGTTAGTCTCCACGTAAGCTGTGTTTATGTTTAGTGATTTTACTGTTTCCTCTTCATTTACTCTTCTCACATCAAATGAAAACATAATGGATTTCTGTGGTTGGGAGCTATCACATGAATTAAAATATATTCCCATAATTACAGAAGGGTAACATATGTTATTAGTTTCAGTTTTCTGATTTTGTTTCATTTCCACATTTTTGGCAGTCAATTACCTTGCAGAACAATGAAGTTATTTGTATAGTTTTGCAAAATAAATGTGGCTTTTATTAATCCTTTCGCCAGAGGCAGTCAGTTTACTAAAAACGAAGTGTTTCATTCTGCTCTATTGGCTATTTTCACTGAATTTGAAGTGCATATTTTCATCTTCTGGCACATATGGGCATTATGCCACAATAAAGAACCAAACATGAGATAATAGAGTACCAGCACTCCAAAAAAATTTGCATCCCGAAAACTGCACTGAAATCTTATTATCATGTTGGGGCCTTTCTTATGGTGGATATGGACATATGAATGTGCACTATAAGCCGAATTATGCGTTTTAGTATGGCGTACAAAATCCCGCTGCTCTTGGAGTATCCTATTTCTTTTATGGCGTCATATAAGATCTCTTAATACTATACATGTACGAGTATACAAGCTTCCTATATTATCATAGCCGCTCACACACAGTAATGGCTGTATTGTGGCGCTCTTGGGCAGCTGCTGAAACAAAGCAGTTTCTAACAGGTCATGGGAAATTATTTCAAATGGTGCTTTGAAAAGTGCTAGTTTCAAAGTAAATTTCCTTTCACACAAGATGAATTATGTTATGTGTGTGAATGCACAATGAATTTCTTAAATCACGGAGTGTTTGACTCTCGTTTAAAACTTAACACTTTGAGGAATAGCCACGTAGAAGAATTTCAAGCTGAGAAGACAAGACGTTAATGACATTATTTAAAATATTTCTGGCACATTTGTGTGATGCATCTTAAAAGTGTAACACATGTAAAAAAGACCAATATTATATGTGAAAGCTTAGCTTTTCTTGCAGCTTATTAATCTTAAAGACTCAATATTATATGTGAAAGCTTAGCTTTTCTTGTAGCTATACTGTGTGCATTAATTTCAAACTTTAACTTTCCCTATTTGTGTGTTCACACTACTTTACAGGGATGTTGCTATCTGCTGACTACGTCACATGTCCTATGCTCTGAATATCTGCTGTCATCGGCTGGCGAGATCACGTGACATGAGCTATGACTGGCTTACAAAAACGCATTTCAGTCTTTATTTCAATGTTTCAGAAACTAGCATGTGCTTCAAATCTATACTTTCATAATATGAATACAAAAATATGCAGCATATCATAATAAGAAAATATGCAGCATAAATGTTGCTGCAGATCACAGATCTTTCCAAAACTTTATTGCCGAGTGTTTTTGTTCTCTGAAGTTCCACCTCTACCATTCAAAGGATTGATATTTTTACAATCCAAGGGAAAGTACACTGTCACTTATCATGAAAAAAGTGGATTTTTCATCTTCGAAGAGGTATATTTTCACGTGGGAAAGTGTTTTTAACCGGGAAATCTGGGAAAAATCTAGATAACATACATGCATTACTTAATATTTTTCATGTAAAATTATGTCTTCTTGCACAAGATTTCAAAACATGTTGGGAAATTGTGTCCACATTCCCACTCCTCTCCCCTAGCCTTCAACATCTGGTCGTGACCACAGTCTAAAGAAGTGGGATAGGTTGAAGGGTGAAGCCACGTTAGAATAACTTTAGAGGCTCCTCAGTCTTCAGGAATTTATTAAGTTTTGTACCGCTGAGAACAACCAAGCCCATTGTAGATGATGTGTAAATGTGACTGCTGGTGATGTGATTATTAAAACATTAATCTTTGTAGTTTTGTAAAAAGAATGTTAAGTAGCTAGGTCACCACCAGTGAATAGGGTTTGTGAATCCAGTAATTTCGTGAGTTAGTACCGTTATGAGTTCAGGAATCGCAGACGCTTTAACTCATACATAACCTTATAATTGTTTAAAAAAAAGAGGGAGGGACAATTGCAGTGACATTGAAGTTTCAGTGGCGGTATCAGTATAAAATTTTCTTTGGTTTCCAAGCCACAATATGTCAGAGATAAAATGCTGGTTTTCAATGATTGTGACAATCTTCTTCAGCAGTCAGCTACTGACAGAAAAGATAGTGAATATCGTTAAAAGGTCGAGCTTTGCTTTAACGCGTGCATGACATGACATGAAAACTGAGAGAATTTTCAGAATGAGATTTTCACTCTGCAGCGGAGTGTGCGCTGATATGAAACTTCCTGGCAGATTAAAACTGTGTGCCCGACCGAGACTCGAACTCGGGACCTTTGCCTTTCGCGGGCAAGTGCTCTACCATCTGAGCTACCGAAGCACGACTCACGCCCGGTACTCACAGCTTTACTTCTGCCAGTATCCGTCTCCTACCTTCCAAACTTTACAGAAGCTCTTCTGCGAACCTTGCAGAACTAGCACTCCTGAAAGAGAATTTTGTTCTGCAGTTGTGTAATGAAGTATAGAATAAGTTCAGAATAATGTAAGATGATGCTAAAACACACACACACACACACACACACACACACACACAGACAGACAGACAGACAGACAGACAGACAGAGAGAGAGAGAGAGAGAGAGAGAGAGCTACTGAACAAACTTTCCACAAATCTGAAAAGGAAAATGGACCACTTGTAAGAGGGCTCCACATATTTATTCTTAACACAAGCATTCTAGTAAAAGATAATCATTTGGTTCCATTACATGCTAATTTGTTAACTGTTGAAACCTGTCATTGTTTCATGATGTATACTACAATGAAGATCTATTTATACAAAATAAGTTGCCCATGAACAGTTATGATGTGGGGAGAACATGCAGTAATCACTTGTGACACACTTTTACAGAGTCCACAGGGTGCCAGCCCTTCAACTCTTTCCCCAACAAGTCTCGCATCGAGGCCCACGGGTCGGTTTTCATTCACTGGTTCGCCTCAAGACTCCCAAGGTCCTAGTCCGGGCCATTCACCCAGTGCAAGACGAAGGCATTATCACCAGCCTCACCTGCAGAACCTTGTCATGGGTGGCCCACAGAGTCCTGGTTCACTAGCGCAGGCTACGGTAAGTGATTAAACTTTACGTATTGAACAACATATTCAAAGGTTTGGAATGCTATTTCAAATGGTTGTAGTTATTATTTGTATATATGAAGTGAGGGTGTTGACATGTAGAACATTTCCACTTCTGATACAGTTGACAGTGTACACATCAGTTACCGCATCAGTGGAGTTTTAGGAAGTGTTTCGAAAACAGTTCATAACTGCAAGTCAATGACTGTAAGCAATACTGGAGACAGAAAGACGAGGGAATGATGGGAAGTGGAGTGATTCATTTGGTCAAAAATTGAGGGTGAAGTTGGTGGTGGTGGTGGTGGTGGTGGTGGTGGTGGTGGTGGTGGTGGGGGTAAAGATACAAGGGGAAATGAATGTTTATGAAGTATCTGAGAAGAAATTAACTATCATTGTGGAGTTGTCATTTGTTACTTTTAAAATTTGTACCATGATAAAGTGTGCATGTTTCTTAAATTTAGGGCTAATGTCTGATGTGAAAACACTCCATTAATATGATTGATGATTATTCTGGCACCCACTTAAGTGTGTGAGTAGCCAGATGCCAGTGTACTGAGATTTGGTGTGTGAGTAAGTTGGGCACAGAAATCCCAGAGATATGTGCGAGGCTTGGTCAGATTGAATGTTAGTGCTACAGAAGTGCTGTTGTTATGGTCTTCAGTCCTGAGACTGGTTTGATGCAGCTCTCCATGCTACTCTATCCTGTGCAAGCTTCTTCACCTCCCAGTACCTACTGCAACCTACATCCTTCTGAATCTGCTTAGCGTATTCATCTCTTGGTCTTCCTCTACGATTTTTACCTTCCACTCTGCCCTCCAATACTAAACTGGTGATCCCTTGATGCCTCAGAACATGTCCTACCAACCGATCCCTTCTTCTAGTCAAGTTGTGCCACAAACTTCTCTTCTCCCCAATCCTATTCAATACTTCCTCATTAGTTATGTGATCTACCTATCTAATCTTTAGCATTCTTCTGTAGCGCCACATTTTGAAAGCTTCTATTCTCTTCTTGTCCAAACTATTTATCATCCATGTTTCACTTCCATACATGGCTACACTCCGTACAAATACTTTCAGAAACGACTTCCTGACACTTAAACCTATACTCGATGTTAACAAATTTCTCTTCTTCAGAAATGCTTTCCTTGCCATTGCCAGTCTACATTTTATATCCTCTCTACTTCGACCACCATCAGTTATTTGCTCCCCAAATAGCCAAAGTCCTTTACTACTTTAAGTGTCTCATTTCCTAATCTAATTCCCTCAGCATCACCCAACTTAATTCGACTACATTCCATTATCCTTGTTTTGCTTTTGTCGATGTTCATCTTCTATCCTCCTTTCAAGACACTATCCATTCCGTTCAACTGCTCTTCCAAGTCCTTTGCTGTCTCTGACAGAATTACAATGTCATCGGCGAACCTCAAAGTATTTATTTCTTCTCCATGGATTTTAATACCTACTCAGAATTTTTCTTTCATTTCCTTTACTGCTTGCTCAATATACAGATTGAATAACATCGGGGAGAGGCTACAACCCTGTCTGACTCCCTTCCCAACCACTGCTTCCCTTTCATGTCCCTTGACTCTTATAACCACCATCTGGTTTCTGTATAAATTGTAAATAGCTTTTCGATCCCTGTATTTTACCCCTGCCACCTTCAGAATTTGAAAGAGAGTATTCCAGTCAACATTGTCAAAAGCTTTTTCTAAGTCTACAAATGCTAGGAACGTGGGTTTGCGTTTCCTTAATCTAGCTTCTAAGATAAGTCGTAGGGTCAGTATTGCCTCACGTGTTCTGATATTTCTACAGAATCCAAACTGATCTTCCCCGAGGTCGGCTTCTACTAGTTTTTCCATTCGTCTGTAAAGAATTCGTGTTAGTATTTTGCAGCCGTGACTTATTAAACTGATAGTTCGGTAATTTTCGCATCTGTCAACACCTGCTTTCTTTGGGATTGGAATTATTATATTCTTCTTTAAGTCTGAGGGTATTTCATCTGTCTCATACGTTTTGCTCACCAGGTGGTAGAGTTTTGTCAGGACTGGCTCTCCCAAGGCTGTCAGTAGTTCTAATGGAATGTTGTCTACTCCCAGAGCTTTGTTTCGACTCAGGTCTTTCAGTGCTCTGTCAAACTCTTCACGCAGTATCTTATCTCCCATTTCGTCTTCATCTACATCCTCTTCCATTTCCATAATATTGTCCTCAAGTACATCGCCCTTGTATAAACCCTCTATATACTCCTTCCACCTTTCTGCCTTCCCTTCTTTGCTTAGAACTGGGTTTCCATCTGAGCTCTTGATATTCATACAAGTGGTTCTCTTCTCTCCAAAGGTCTCTTTAATTTTCCTGTAGGCAGTATCTATCTTACCCCTAGTGAGACAAGCCTCTACATCCTTACATTTGTCCTCTAGCCATCCCTGCTTAGCCATTTTGCACTTCCTGTCGATCTCATTTTTGAGATGTTTGTATTCCTTTTTGCCTGCATCATTTACTGCATTTTTAAATTTTCTCCTTTCACCAATTAAATTCAATATTTCTTCTGTTACCCTAGGATTTCTACTAGCCCTCATATTTTTACCTACTTGATCCTCTGCTGCCTTCACCACATCATCCCTCAAAGCTACCATTCTTCTTCTACTGTATTTCTTTCCCCCATTTTTTGTGAGTTGTTCCCTTATTCTCTCCCTGAAACTCCGTACAACCTCTGGTTTAGTCAGTTTAAATTCCCACCTTTTTGCAGTTTCTTCAGTTTTAATCTACAGTTCATAACCAATAGATTGTGGTCAGAGTCCACATCTGCCCCTGGAAATGTCTTACAATTTAAAACCTGGTTCCTAAATCTCTGTCTTACCATTATATAATCTATCTGAAACTTGTCAGTATCTCCAGGCTTCTTCCATGTATACAATCTTCTTTTATGATTCTTGAATCAAGTGTTAGCTATGATTAGGTTGTGCTGTGTGCAAAATTCTACCAGGTGGCTTCCTCTTTCATTTCTTACCCCCAATCCATATTCACCTACTACGTTTCCTTCTCTCCCTTTTCCTACTGACGAGTTCCAGTCACCCATGACTATTAAATTTTCGTCTCCCTTCACTATCTGAATAATTTCTTTTATTTCATCATACATTTCTTCGTTATCTGCAGAGGTAGTAGGCATATAAACGTGTACTACTGTGGTAGGCGTGGGCTTCGTATCTATCTTGGCCACAATAATGCATTCACTATGCTGTTTGTAGTAGCTTACCCGCATTCCTATTTTCCTATTCATTATTAAACCTACTCCTGCATTACCCCTATTTGATTTTGTGTTTATAACCCTGTAGTCACCTGACCAAAAGTCTTGTTCCTCCTGCCACCGAACTTCACTAATTCCCGCTATATCTAACTTTAACCTATCCATTTCCCTTTTTAAATTTTCTAACCTACCTGCCCGATTAAGGGATCTGACATTCCACGCTCCAATCCGTAGAACGCCATTTTTCTCTCTCCTGATAACGACATCCTCTTGAGTAGTCCCCGCCCGGAGATCTGAATGGGGGACTATTTTACCTCCGGAATGTTTTACCCAAGAGGACACCATCGTCATTTAACCATACAGTAAAGTTGCATGCCCTCGGCAAAAATTACGGCCGTAGTTTCCCCTCCCTTTCAGCCGTTCACAGTACCAGCACAGCAAGGCCATTTTGGTTAGTGTTACAAGGCCAGATCAGTCAATCATCCAGACTGTTGCCCCTGCAACTACTGAAAAGGCTGCTGCCCCTCTTCAGGAAACACATGTTTGTCTGGCCTCTCGACAGATACCCCTCCGTTGTGGTTGCACCTACGGTACGGCTATCTGTATCGCTGAGGCATGCAAGCCTCCCCGCCAACGGCAAGGTCCATGGTTCATGGGGGGGAGGCACAGGAGTGCTATGTGTGTGTAATATATGCTGCTCAGTAAAACTTGAGAAGGACAAGATATATAAAGTAACAAAACATATTAGCAACTCGGTGGAAATGAGTGAAAGTGCAGGGGCATGTTTCCAGAGGTCTCCCAGCTGGGCACAGCAAACTGGACATCACATTGCATGAGGTCAGTTTGACTGTAGGGCCTAATGAGGCCAGCTTCTCAACATGAGGCAGTTATAGGAACAGGAAAGACAGTGTGTATTAATGAGCAATTATGGTGCACTGTGCTGGTGGTCTTCATTACAACTTGGCCTAGAGGCAATATTTGGATGAGATGTCTGGGGGAAGAATATCGAGGAAACTGGAAGGAGGGTGAAGCGTGACGAGTGTGTAGCTGACGAATTAGGTATTGCCCACAGCATTGTTTCATGTACATAGGGAGCAGTGCTGCCAGAAGGAGAGGAGATTGGTCAGCCATAGTCAACTACAGCAGCAGATGACCATTACATTGTGTATTAGGCAAGAAGGGACTTGATTCAAATAGCAGCTGCTGTTACAATCATGTTTAACAGGATTACAAGGATACAATTCATGCACCATGGTGGTATGACTGCATGAATGTGATCTCTCAGCCCGATGACCAGTATGTAGTGGTTAATAAAAAATAAATGGAGAAGAGAGACCGTGAAAAAGGGAAAGAATGAAAAGCAAATCGGACTTCGTATTGCAGAAAAGCTGTCGTACTTCGTGATTCAGAAGAGCTATTGTTGGGGTGGTCCTTGTGGTGTTTTCGAGCAAAAATTAAACCAATTTCCACTACAAAAATTATTGAAAAAGAACAGAGAATAACAAAATGTAACTGACAGGGGGAAATGGCCTAGATAAGAGTTCATCCTTTACCATGTTAACATGTCTCCTTTCGTGCGGCTTCCAGGTCTTCAAAAATCTACTTCATTTCTGCGTGAAAAGCCTGCTCCGAAATCTTGCAATCGTCCAGGAATCACTAATTTATACAAATAAAAATAATCTTGATACTGAATGCAATTTAATTTACTTTGCTACTTCCATCCTCCGAATTTCATAACTTCCACAATATGTCTACACATTAAAATCAGATCAAGACTAGCTAATAAGTTTTTTTGACGTCTTCATCAGATCACGTCTGCCTTAAGCTCCGGCTATCAAGAGACCAACAAGAAACGGATAGAAAAACAAAAAAGAGTTACAATTTTAGTATTTTCTCTGCCGTCGAGTGCTCATATCGCTGCGACGGCACAATTCATGTCTGAGGGAACGAGTGCAGCGCGGCGAAATTCAAAGTCCCGCTACATCGCCCCCTCGACTGTCACGCTAAAACATTTAGCGTGGCAGGCTAGCAAACCTAAAAGTCAATACATGTATATTTTCATTGGAAAGGCCACGTGCATCCATAGGGGATAAACTTTGCCAACACTTACTTTCTAAACCTATATACTAAATACAATTATTACAGTTTTGATCCTTTTTACACAATTAATATATATTTACATACAGTTTGTTTGAACAAGCTGTTCGCCAGCGCAGTTAATGTTGTGCGCTGCCAGCGTTGGTTTCCCAATGCATCTCTGGCAGTACGTAGTCTTTGCGCATGCGCAATAGCATCACTGAATTTCTCGTGCTGCAGTTTCAAAATTGCTGTGTTATGACAATCTTGCACAGTATTCACTTTCACATAGTGTTCATTACAAGTTGTTATTCCAGCATAAATGGCGTGTTAAGTCCGGTGACACCATAAGATTGAGCATGTGCGTGATCTGAAGCAACGTCCATATCTTCTGTTACGACACAACACTCCATGTCCTTGTGCGTTTTCATGACTATTGTTCCCGGGGCATATATGGTCGATGTAGTTTTTATCATCCACATCGCCTACGACAGGTGCTGAGTTTATTGTCTCCAAAGCATCTGAAGGCCGGCCAGGAACAACGGCGTCGATGCTCGCAAAGGTAGGTGTATCATCACGTTGTTTACACTCGCCAACAAACGTTCATTTGCAGTGTGAAAATCCTCATTATTGTCGAAGTAAATTGCAGTTTATATTGGTTTACAAAGAGTTATTTGGTTTATGCACCATAAGTTTCACAAATAACACAAAAATCGTCGTTTATAACGTTGAAAGTTTAACACAGTTTGCAATACTTTTTTGCCATATTTACATTTTAACAAAGTTCACTGTGTTACATAGTCACTGTGTTTACATAGTTAATTATGAAAGCTTACATTTCGTGGTCACATTTCAAAATATGTTGGCAGTATGCAAAGTTTTAACACATATACAAATACATATAAATTTACAAGAATATGCATGTGAAATATTTACACAAAAAAAAATTATACTAAGTCCCATTAGCTTTCTTTTATTGGGGTATTAATTTTTTTTATTCAGGTTTGGGCGTGCCAAGGGATATCAAACTTAATATATAACGCACGGGCTTTCCTTCATTTATTATTTATCTATTTCTTTTGATTCCCTATCTTGGCTAGTGGTTGGCCAGGCTTGTAATGCCATCAATATTCATGTCTTTTTTATTCATACCTGAAAGTTTACTGTCACACAATATATTCTTACATTCCACAAACAAACAATACCCAGCTGCAGGAGGTAGTAGGATAATGGAGAAAGAAAAAAAGGTAGAATGGAAGAAACTATTCACTACCTATAAACTACCAAATCCTACAGCTAATACATAAAAAGAGAACATAATACATTATAACGTTTGCATCACCTTCAAGGGGTGTGTGAAAGGAGGTGCTTACCATTTACCAAATCATGTCCTTACGTCAAGTCTGTGTAGTGTAACATCATGATTCTCTGTTTGTGTTCTGACTGTTCATATGACTAAGTGTATTATACATTAACATATCCTTGCATGAGTAAATCACATAGCTGCTCAGTACTTCCTCGATATCTCCACTTCTTGTGGATACCGTCTATACAAATGGAAAATATATCTCATAGAGATTGTCTCTCTCATAATGTGTATTATACAATGACATATCAAATTTCCTCTCAAGAGTTCAACCATGAACTTTCTTCTACTTTAATGAAGGTTAAACATCATGTATGTTGTGTGTGTGTGTGTGTGTATATATATATATATATATATAATCATTTCTTTCTATAAAACATAAATAAAGAACATAGTATTATAATTGACAGTAAAATGTCTCTTTCTCAGTGTCCGTTGCTCAACGTTGGTTGCACGGGTGGTCACTGCTCCTTTGCACTTACCTTGCATACCTGAAAAGTCAAATGTTGTCTTCAAAGTAGATGTAATTTTGTCATCTGTTCGCTTAAGTGGAGGTGTTGTACGAGTCGCAAAAACGGCCTTAATAACTCTCCTATCTTTTGCTTCCTCAGGGTTTTCTGTTGTGTGTAAGTATAATAAAGGCTAACATGGCACTAAATTTCACTTTCGTAAAAAAAATGTTATACAAATGTATCCACATGAGGGCTGTGTAAAAACTATATTTCAACTGAAGTTCCTTAAAATATCATTCTCCTGTCTGAACACGAACTATAAATGTTTTCTTCCACACAATGGCTTAACAAAACTTAATGAAAGGTTACTAAGTTACACTTCTGAAATGAATTAAAGCTAATTTGTTTCCAAGTTACATTCTTACTACACTTCTTTCAACAGCTGTAATCATCATTACGCTCACTCTGCTTTTCTTGCATTCGTTCATTTTCAAGGGCACTGTGAATAGATTCACATTTAATGTCTTGTACTCACGTGTTCTAACTCAACACAAATGTTTTCTTTCAAACTGAAATTCTTATGTAATCATAAAGATGTAGGCTGTTTACTCACTTCTCTATGTTGCACAATATTACCAAAACATTCTCACTCATTCCTTACTCACATATTCATCATAATATATATATCCTTATACATTAAACATATTCTTCATCAGACATTAATATATCACATACGTCGGGCCATTTGGCACTTCCATTCTCATAAAACTCCCATAATATTTTCCTCAAATAATCTCTCTCCATCAACTACTTCACAGTAACGTACCTTCTTATATTAACTTAAATATTAACTCATTCATACTGATCATTCATTCTTACATCCTCATTAATTCTGCTACATACCTATGTCATTACTGATCACAATAGCTATTATCTCCTGTCATTAGAGTGCCTTGAAATAACTAACTAATTGTTGATTCACCTTATAATTTACAATTAACAACAAATGTAACCTGTGTAGATCTCATTCCTATATGAAAATCTTTTCTCATTCAGTAAGTGTACTCACCTGGGTTTACATTCTCTTCATAATTATGTGTACAAGTGTAACTGCAGTATATAATTTCCATAAATTAACATTTGTTTTCTTAGGCTGTATAACTTAATGTTCGTGTATTCAATACAAATATTTACGATCTCGTTTTCACAGCAACTTGCTCATGTTCAACTTAGTTATCATTATATTATGTTGTTTTATTGCACAAAGGGTTTCAAATGTCTGTGGGGATGCAGCTCCCTCGGCTTGTGAGATAACGGGTATTCTAGGGAGTAACAACCTGGGTGAGGTATGCTTGCTATTCTGAAAGGACCTGAATATAATAGCTGCCATTTTCTGTTCAGTTGTTTTAATTTTGTAGACTTGGGATGTGAACGCAAAAGAACAAGGTCATCAACCTGATAGGTTTGTTAATTCCTGTTTTGCTGTCATTTTGTCGTCGTACCTGAGGAAACAAACCGTCTCAGCCGTTGCGCTCTTACAAAACCTCACGACCAATGCACGAGCGCTTAGCTCGGTCGTCGACTGTTTTCCGTCGTCTGCTGTGTTTGGCCGGTTCATTGACCAGCTCCACTGTCGGTGATTGTTAGGATTGTTGTTGTTTTGGTGGTAATTATGTCTGTTATATGGCATGTTCCTGTCAAAGTAGCCCGGGTTGTACCGGTTATTCTCACGTCTCCTATTGCGGTTGTTGTTGTACTGTCTGTGATTTTCATTTTGCCTGTAGTTACCATTTTGATATGGGTGATAATTATTGTTCTTATTATTATTCCATGAATTTCTGCGGTTGTTCCTACCGTCATACACGTTTCCATTTGAATATGTTGCGCGCGCAGGCATTGTATTGTGTCGCAGCGCGGACGGATGGTTCCACCAACCACCGTCCCTACGGTTCCTTTGGGGTGGGTGCTGATTTTGGTTACTAATATGCGTAAAATTTGAATGGCGTGAATCGCCTCTGTAAACTACGTCCATTTGATCTAAGAAGTTTAAGAAAGTCTTAACGTCATTCTCCGGTACTCCTATTAATCTGTCTCGGTATGGAAAGGGTAAGTGGCTCTTTAAAGTGTCAATTATCGCTGGCAAGTCAGCTGGTTTGGACCAGTACAGTGTTTTGTCTAGGTACCTCTCAAAGTATTGTCTTAATGTCTCTTTTTTAGGGTCATAGGTCTCGGGGTTGCACACTTCTCTCCTTAGACTCTGTTGCTCATTCTCGGCCCAGAATTTGTCCAAGAAGGCTTGTTCGAACTGTTCAAACGTAAGGCACCGCCGTTTCATAGCGGCACTCCACTTAGCTGCTCGTCCTCTGAGATTGGTGACGTATCTGATTTTATCGACTTCTGACCAACTACGTAGAAAAACACCGTCAAATGATCTAATAAACACAATAGGGTGGACTTTGTGCTTGTCCTCACTGGAAAATGTCTGGAAATACCCATGTCTTACAAACGTGTCATCGGCCATGCCGGTTGGCATAACTGTATTGATGTGGTTTGTGTCAGTTGCTACTCTAGGTGTTGTATCGTAATATTGCTCGTTTGGTGGAAAAGAAGGTGGCACATTGTAGTTTTGATTGGAAATAGGTGATTCCACAATAGGTGTTCTGTCTGTGTCATTAGCCATGGTTTTAGCTGTTCTGTCGTTCCCTGACGATGCGTTTGCACCAATCGCCAAACACGGCACAACATTGTCTCGTAATTTTGTCACTTCGTCTTCTGTGTGTTTTGTCTCGTCTTTAACATGTGTCTTTGTTTTCGAAAGTATGTCCTGTGTAATTGTTTCACGTTTCTTGCCCAGATAGTCGTCACACAATTTACATTCATGTACAATTCTCTCGGCCATGTTGGTGTCGTCGTTTAGTGACGCGAGGTCCGCTCGGTCTTCTAATTTTTCTATCTTTTCTTTGAGGTGGGTTTGTTCAAGAACTACCATTGTGAGTTGTTGGGTAATGTTTCCCACTTCTTCAGTCAGCTTTTCTTGGGTGGAGCTAGCTGAAGTGTGGGCCTGAGCTAACTCTTCCACACGGGTGTTCACTTCCTGCTGCACATTAACTATTTGAGTTAACTGATTCTCACATCGGGCGATATTGTTTTTTGTTTCATGTGTGAATGTAACCAAAGTTTCTTCCTGTTTAGTGACTTGGTCGGACAATGTCTCAAATCGCTGGCTGAGCTGTTGAGTGGTGTTATTTAATTCTGTCATCTGTTTTGTCGTTCGTTCAAAATTTTCGGTCATAGTACGGTTTAATACGTCAAATTTTTCGTCGCTTTTATCTAGCCTTTGTTTAAAGTCCTGACCAACTGCGTCCAGTTTTGCGTCAATTTTCTGACTAATGTCTCGTTTCATGTCTGCAAATAACTCTAATAGTCGGTCCAATTTGTCAGTTTCCTGCATCCGATTTGTGTCACATTGCTGAATTTGTCTCATATTCGGTTCTGACATTGATGTTAACAATGGTGCTGACGGTCTAGTCTCGCGTCCATTCCACATTTCGTCATTTAAAGACACCATCTGTGTATTATCACAAATGTTGCGAGTTTGAGGCAAAATCATTGCATTGATCTGTGAACTCATCCATGGAGGGAAATGCGGACTTTCTTGTTGGTTGAAAGATGAATCTACTTCTCTTAACTCATCTGCCGAAACTCTCTCTACCTTACCGCGTTCCGTTGTAATAGGATGTATAATCGTAAGTCAAAAAGGGAATAATATAAGTCTGGTTAATAAAGATTTGACTCAAATTTAGGATTAAATATTTTCTCGTCAAATGTAAATGATTGCTCTATTGCAAACAATGGTTGAGAAAGATGCAGCAGGGCGGACAAAATTTTTCGTAACAAATGACTGTTTGGCAGTCAAATTCATGATCTTCATATGCTACAACAATACTATAATTACCACAAACTACAATAGAGATAGATAATTTTGGAAAAATCTAGAAGAAAACTACAGGATGTTTGGAAAAGGAAAAATGGATTCTGCAGTTGGCTATTGAATGTTTGAATGAAACATAATTGTGTGACTCACCATTAAATTTTCTGGCCTGCAGCGGCTGGTCAAACACTTCTGCGTAAATCGTATTCGTCAAAATATGGATTTTCTTAATACATCTCCATCGGATAATCACCAAAAGGTCTCAAAATAACAGTTTTGCATCAATATATGCCATGAAAAGAAAATAGATTGAATTAGTTACAAAAATTCTTTACAATATTGTTGTATAATCATTTGCTTAGGTACAACAAAGTTGCTGTTTTCGTTACCCTTTAAACTTCAGGGTTTTTGTTTATTCTCTGTTGGGGAAAAAATACAAATTAAAGTTTCAAATTTGCTCAAAAACTACACATCCGAAAATTGCGTCCTGTCACGGTCGCCAGTTGTAAAAAGCAAATCGGACTTCGTGATTCGGAAAAGCTATTGTTGGAGTGGTCCTTGTGGCGTTTTCGAGCAAAAATTAAACCAATTTCCACTACAAAAATTATTGAAAGAGAACAGAGAATAACAAAATGTAACTGACAGGGGGAAATGGCGTAGATAAGAGTTCATCCTTTACCATGTTAACATGTCTTCTTTCGTGCGGCTTCCAGGTCTTCAAAAATCTCCTACTTCATTTCTGCGTGAAAAGTCTGCTCCGAAATCTTGCAATCGTCCAGGAATCACTAATTTATACAAATGAAAATAATCTTGATACTGAATGCAATTTAATTTACTTTGCTACTTCCATCCTCCGAATTTCATAACTTCCACAATATGTCTACACATTAAAATCAGATCAAGACTAGCTAATAAGTTTTTTTAACGTCTTCATCAGATCACGTCTGCCTTAAGCTTCGGCTATCAAGAGACCAACAAGAAACGGATAGAAAAACAAAAAAGAGTTGCAATTTTAGTATTTTCTCTGCCGTCGAGCACTCATACCGCTGCGACGGCACAATTCATGTCTGAGGAAACGAGTGCAGCGTGGCGAAATTCAAAGTCCCGCTACAAGTATGTTGTGTTCCGTTGATACCTACACATTGACAGAATGGTTTGCAATGGTATCAAGAGCATAGGGACTGAACCAATGAAGAATGCAGTTGCGTGTTGTTCTCAGATGAGAGCATATTTAATATGCGTAGTGATGCTGGACATACCTTTGTATGGTGAGAGATGGGAGCAAATAACACACCCTGGAACACTGTCGAACATAATCATTTTGGTGGTTCAGGTGTTATGGTGTGGGGAGGCATAATGTTGGATGGGCACGCTGACCTCCAAATCTTTGAACACAGTGCAATCACCGGACAATTTTATTGTGAGACTGTACATATTCCCCATGTGTGTCTTTTCAGAGGTGTTTTGAGCCCGGGCTTAATTTTTTTTTTTTTTTTTTTTTTTTATGACAATTGGCGGACCACATTGAGCAGTACAGGTATAGGAGTTTTTGGAATGAGAGGATATTTGGCAAATGGACTGGCCTGCCCATGCCCCCAACTTACAGAGCACCAAGCACACGTGGCATGTGTTGGAGAGATGTATTGCAGCGTATTCATGTGCCCCAATGATTATCCAGCATTTGTCAACCATCTGGTGGAGCAAGTGAACACCTTACCCCAATATATCTGTACCAACTTTCTCGACAACATGAGAGCATGTTGCAGAGCATGCATTGCATATCAATTTCTGTTACATTCTCTATTGTACTGCAGTAGTTCTTTTTATGTATGGAGAAAGTTTTATTGGTCTATGTTACTTGGCAGCAGTGCATTGTCTGGAAGTTACTTTTGCACTTAAGTTTTGCGCACCAGTGTGTGTGTGTGTGGGGGGGGGGGGGGGGGGGGCGGGGGGGGGGTTGTCGAGTGGGGATGGGATGGGATGTAATCAGGGTGCTGGCTCAGAGAAATTTATGACTTTATTGAGGTATCTGTAAATATCTGTTTCACATTTAAAGAAGATGCATGTTCATCAATAAATATGATTATTGGTTGACTGCATTGGATTTATTTAAAAGCTTGACACATTTTTAAAAATGTGTTAGTTGTCACAGTAATTCGAGACTTCAAGCAACTTTCCAAACACATGAGTAATGAACAAGAAATTAAATAAATTTCATGGCACTGAAAGACTTATTAACTCTTCAAAAAGTATCCAGCAGCTGAGAGAAGATGTACTTCAGTGACAGGTACATGAAAAAGCAAAATTCTAAACTCCAGCTTGCTGTGTATACAAGTGCTGGCACATCTGATTCTTCAGTGTACCATCACGTGTAAGACAGGGTTGTGTCCTCCATCTCCAACTGCACAATATCTATCCCGAACATATCATTAAGGGAGATCTTGATGGTTGGACTAATGCCGTTGGACTAATACATCTGCTATTCAGCAACTCGGTATTTACAGGCATCCTTCTTCTTGTGTCAGACAAAAAATTCTCGAGTTCTTGGCCATATTGTTAAAAGAGGTGGGGAAAATTCAGAGAAAAAAATTATGGAAGCAAAGACAGAGAGCACAAAACCGAGGGGCAGAGCTGTGAGCAGGTTTATAGATCAGATAAAGATCTCCAGTTTACCTCTTCAGCATGCTGTAAAGAAGCTGGTAATCATTCAGGATAAAGACACTTGGTTCATAAGGTTGCAGCACTCACAATGCGCGTGATAACTTGTAGTGGTCATGGTGAATCAGAAGAAAATAGAAATCACCTGTGATACAAATGCAGCTTAAGAATGGAATATAACATTGTTTTCAGAGAATTGTCGTCATTCTATGACTGTCTCTCTCTTTAGTGACAGTTTAATAATCTGATATTACTAACTAGCATTAAGTGTAGAATCTGTTTGGCTTAATAGCTTAACACTGCTGTGGATAGCCTTAGAAATGCATCACTATTAAACACAAATTGCTCATTATGGAACAGTAGTGAAGTCCCACTACATGCTGCTTGGAGTAAACTTCAGACTGATCTGAGAGATAGTGATACATTTCTTCACACTGAAAGTTGCAAGCCAATAAATTCCAGAGTGGATGCCAAGTCTGCTGTAAGCAATATACAAATAGTCCCAGTTTTATAAAATGAAAATGCAAGTCCAAAGTGGAATAATCAACACACTACCGTTCCGGCAAATAAAGAAATGCTTCATGTAAGTACACAAAGGGCTTGTCCATGTGAGGCGTACCTTTTGGCACCCATGTGACTCAGTGACTTTACCCTGCCCCTTATTGTGGCGACTAACAGAGTCCACCTCCTTCTCTACTGCAACTCCATCATCTCTGCTTTGCAGAGGTACAATATATCCCAGGTTGAGAGACAAAATAAATGAGACACGAGGTACCAGTTAATTGACAGGTAGGAGTTGTCATTACTGGCTTATCTATTGAAATTAAAATAAAACTGCCAAATGTCCTTCCTTCACTGCCTAGAATAAGCCAGTGCCATTCATGCAATTTCATTAATGTATTGTTATGCTTGAGGCACAAATAAATGTCTCTCCTTTATTCAAGGGTTTTACTTGTATGAGGGGTGACATTGCAAAACCTGTCCTACATACCCTGTTATTGTCTACACTCATGTCTATGCATATATAATCAGCAACCTTTAGCAATATGAGCTGTAATATGCCCAGTAACTTTGTTACACATTTATATTGGCATAGCCACTGTACAATTATTACTTAGAATGAATTCCTATGCAAAAACACTCTACCAATAATGCAGTATCCTCTTTCAGAACAGACTGCAGAATATAGCAGTATTTACCTTGGTTCTTATTTTATCATTCTCACCACCTGAAGCTCATCTTCCAATACCTTTACATTGGAATCTTGATTTGGTTTGATTTCATTTACATGGGAGACAAAACAAGAGTGAAAATGAGTTTATTGCATGGTTTCTCTCCGTGTCATTCTAGTAAAACCAGACAATGGCCTTAAAGAATAGTGGGAGACCCTTTACAAAGGCTTTATTAGACACAATTTCTTCAGGAATTAATGAACCATATGTTCTGTATATTTTGACCTCCGATGCTTCACATTTGAAGACTAAATGTGGTCCAGTTCCATTCCCCTCACCACATAGTCTACACTTAGAGGCTTCTTTCTGTATGTCCATTGTGTGGGGGTGTTTCCTGAAGTTCCCACGGCCAGTCCTTAGTCCTACCATGACTGACGACTGTTCAAGCCCCGGGATGCAGAACTTCACTTGAAACACGGTTTTGGCATCATTAGCTTTCCATGTTTTTGTTTTTGTTTCTGAATCTTAGTCCAACATTCTGTTTGCTGCTCATGATGCTGCTATGTAGCTTTGATTTTACCATTGCCATTGTGAAGATTAGGGTGGGTTCCAGTCCAACAAATGGAGTTGTTGCACTCTAGTCAGCCTATCAGCTTGTTCATTGCCACTAATTCCTGAATGACCAGGGACCCACTGCAGTTTTGCCATGTTTCCTTACGCTATTCTTCCAAGTGGTGATCTTGTTGCAGGAGCTGATAGAGATCTCAAAATGGCTTGGCTCTTTGAATGAATGTAGATGCCAGGCTCCTTGTAGCACTCATGTAAATTTTCCTCCGGGGACACTCTGATAGCAAATGTCTCTGCCTGGACTACTGTGACCAGTTTCCTTATAGAGACTGTACTCTCTAATGTAGTATCTCTAGTATCCCAGCCACAGCTCCTTCCTCAGTTTTCGATCTTTCAGTAAACCAGACTGTCTCCCGAACGATATTGTGGTTCATGCTTCCACTATTCCCCTGTTCCAGTTGTTACATTGAAAGGTTCGTTGAATCAACTGGAAGCCAGCATTTTCTCAGCCATGTGCTTACCACATTCATTGTATTAGTGTGGTAAAGGTTTCCAGTTTCATGCCCCTTCCACTGCCTCCTTTGTAAACCAGAGGTGTAATGGGAGGCGTGTCCAACATGTTCTCCTTCCCAGCAGTACATGTGCTGCTAATTTGACCGGTTATGGCTAGGGAGGCCAATCTCTTGACCTTCCCAAGCATCTTACTGCTATCTGCTATACCACTTTATTCCACTATACTGTATCCCTACAAATTATCATAGTGCTTAGAGTTCAGTTTTTACCGCAGGCCCTTCTAATGGGCACGAGAGGACCTTTTGTCATGGAACATATATTATTATGTGAGGAGTTCAAATTATTTTTGCTTTCAGGGTTACCCACAAACACTTCTCTTCCCCCCCAGTACTGGTAGAATCTTGTCGAAGAGCTTAAGATTGCAGTACATGTAAGGATATGCTTCCTAGTGAACAGTGCTATAACAGTTTTCCTTGGACTGATCCTTTCATTTTGTTTTGTGCACAAGTTTTGCACACTGTTAATGGTACTTGCAGATTTGGCAAGTATTAGTGTGACTAAATCATCTGTGTAGTGTCTAGTATTTAACTCTTCAATGAGTTCATGTACCATGTTCCACAGTAGTGGGAACAAAACCCCTCGTGTACACCCAATGGTGGTGTTGACCATTTTTTTCATTCATTGTGATGGCTTCTACTATTTGTTTACTCACCATGGTCTTAATCCACCTGTGTATGGTGATCTCAATGTCATGGTCTTTTACAGCTACAGAAGATGCAGAGAGCAATTTCCTGGAAGTGTACAACTTGTACCATTTTTCCGACAAGTTGATGAAGTTCTATTTCACTTGATTCACATAGCAAATATACATGTTGGTTTTCATGGAGAGGAACATCAGTTACTTTCCCTAATATGCACATAACCAGTTTTTCTGACATCTTTGTAAGAATGGAGGACAGACTGATAGGCCTCAGGTCCTTAGCCTTGGCATGACCACTTCTCCCTGGCTTCTGAATGAAAATACCTTCTCTGGCCGCCAAGTGCTAGGAATGACTCCTGCTGCAAGACTGACTCTGAACAGTCTGCATATGAGACTAATTAATCCCCCTCCTGCTTGTTGGAACAGAGCTGGAAAGATTCCATCTAGACCTGGTGATTTGAATGGTTGAAATGTTCCCACCGCCCACGGGATTTTTTTGAAGTCAACACAGTTTCTGCCAGATTCCCAGTTCGACTGCTGGTTGCCTGTAAACCGATACATCACAGAAACTGGATGTTGGTCTGTGTTATGTGCCAGAGTGCATTGAGGGAATGAGTCATGAGGAACACACTCAGTGTGTCTTGTGCACTGTCCTTATCTTCCGACCCTCCCTCTTCCTTAGAGTGCCTCCTGGATTTATTGGTATTCTTTGGAGGATTCTTTGAAGTCGGGCCTTGATATCTGTCCCTTCGAGCTCCTCAAAGATTGTTTTTGGCTAGGGCTTTCTGATGTTTTGTACATTGGCCTTTCCTTCTTGTGAAGTTGGACTGCCTTCTCACTTGCTTCCTTTGCAATTGCAGATTATTGGTTGACCAAGGTATAGTCCTGTTTGTGAACGTCTTGGTGATCGGACAGTACTCGTTAAGTATGAGGTTATAATGGCAGTTTTAATTTCAGATAAGTGTGAGGTAAGGTCTTTCCTATATGAGTCCCAGTCTGTCTTTCTAGAATTCCTGTAGCACATGATGTGTTTAACATCCATTTCAAACTCAAATTTAATATACATGTGGTCAGATAATGATGGTTCAATTACCGCATGCCATTATTAGATACATTAAGATGGACTCAATAGATATGTCAGTTATTTCTTTGCCACTTCTGCTCCTGATGATAGGTTACTACTCTTATTACAGATATCTGAATTATTCTTCAATAGGTATCCCAGTAGGTATTCATGTGTGCTGTTTGTGTTGCTGCTTCCCCACACTAAGTTGTAGGCATTTGCATCACAACTAATGAACATTTATTCATTTAGTTGCATTCATTATTCTACAGTCTCCTCACTTCCTCAGTGGGTGTACATTGTCCTTGTAAGGAAGGTAAGCTGAGGCCAATAAAAATTTCCTCTTGCTTCCTTCCTCATGCTGTTACCTTCACTAAGTCCTTGCAAGAGAAGTTCATCACTGATATGAATGAAATTCTATTATTGACATAAATGCGTGTGTGTGTGTGTGTGTGTGTGTGTGTGTGTGTGTGTGTGTGTGTGTGTGTTTTAAAGCATAAATCAGCTTATCTCCATTTCCTTAGAGGCCTGCCTCAGCTTTGTCTGGATCCAGTTATCCTAAGAAGTGGCTGTAACAGACTCTTCCCTTATTTTTTTGCTCCCCGTCATGGAAGTGGAATAAGTCTGTTTACCCCCTTCATTCTGAGACAATTTTTTTTTTCAGATGTCTTAGGTTAAAGACATTTTAATTCCCTGCATTTATGTGTAGGAAGTCATTCTTTGCCATTCATTTCTTTTTGTTCTGTGAGAAGTTTTGTCCTCTGAGCCGCAGACAAAGATTTGATTCTCAGTGACATTTTCCACTTCTTGGTCTGGTCTGTCAGTTGATCCAGTTGCAGAAAGGGCTTTCGCCAGTTCCAACCATAATGCTTGGGTATTTCAGATGTCAACAAGTCCATCAGTTTTTTAATTAGATTAGATTAGATTTACTTTCATTCCAATTGATCCGTAGTGAGGAGGTCCTCCAGGATGTGGAGAACATGTCAGAAGAACAACAATACATGACAAATATTTACAACTACAACAAATAAGCTAATGTACCATTCCACTGGTCCCAAGTGGAATGATCGTCATTTTTTAATGAACACTATATGAAAGAGTCATTTTATAAATACTAATGCAATGAATTTAAAATAAAAAAGCTTTTTATTTATTAATAAGGTAATAAACATGTAATACAACTACTATAATACTTATTTACAATGAACACATTACTGCACTGAAAAGTGGTGCAGAAGTTAGATTGTTCTTATATACAAATCAGTTGGTTTTACTGAGAAATTCATCAATGGAGTAGAAGGAGTTGGCCACCAATAAATCCTTTAGGCTTCTCTTAAACTGAATTTCATTGGTTGTTAAGCTTTTTATGGCTGCTGGCAAGTTATTGAAAATGTGTGTTCCTGAATAATGCACACCTTTTTGTACAAGACTAAGTGACTTTAAATCCTTGTGAAGATTATTCTTATTTCCAGTATTGATTCCATGAATTGAGCTGTTGGTTTGAAAAAGTGATATTTTTAATGACAAATTTCATTAAGGAATAAATATATTGGGAAGCAGCAGTTAGTATCCCTAGTTCCCTCATATAACTCTTACTGCACGTTTTTGTGCCCGGAAAACTTTAGCTTGGCTTGATGAATTACCCCAAAAAATAATCCCATATGACATTATGAAAGTAAGCATAGTACGCCAGCTTTTTCATTTTTATATCCCCTATGTCTGACAAAATTCGCATTGCAAACAGAGATTTGTTAAGATGCTTCAGCAGTTCTGTGGTGTGCTCCTCCCAGTTGAATTTATCGAGCTGTAATCCCAAGAATTTAACACTGCCCACTTCTTCTATCTTCTTGTCATCGTATGTTAGACATATACTCGTGGGACACCTCTTACAAGTTCTGAACTGCATGTAGTGTGTTTTTTCAAAGTTTAGTGACAAAAAATTGGCTAGGAACCAGTGATTAATGTCCACAAATATTTTATTGGCTGATCTTTCTAAGACTACACTTGATTTGCTATTTGTTTTCTGTGTTCTCTCTTTTTGTCCCATGAGAATGGGGCTGTATCAGGTAGACACCAGTGGTTTCCCACTCTGACATAAGGTTTATAACTGAGGACAGTTGTCCAGTACATCTGTTCACGACACATCTTCCCATGTGCCGCACACACTTTAGTGTGGATAACATCACATCTTGGGTTGAGGACGTAGGGAGTTGGGGAATGTCTGTGGAAATGGGTGTGGGAAGAGATGAGGCATTGTGGGAAATGCTTGATCAGGTTCATCTGTTGAGACTTGTCTGGTTTGGGAGACCTGCCAGAAGCTGTGCTGTTGCTGGTATAGCCCTCAGCTTTGCGCAAACACACAGGCCTCTCCCCCCACATAGCCAGTGCTATGATAAGATGGTGTCTCCTGGAGAGGTGTGAAGTCTTACTAATGACTGCATTGTCCTTTTCCTCAATAACAAAGCAAACAAGATTAGACACACCTGAGCTGGCTCTAACCATCCATCCAGTCTTACTTCTCACTAGTCTCTTCCCATTTTATCTATTGTTCTCTTGCTTAGCTTTACACTCACTGCAAAGATTTTTTTCTATGATTTGTCATTTTGTATCTTTTTGTACATGAACGGTTTTGAACTCTCCTCAGGCATTCAGCTAGGCACATAAGATGTGATAGACACATGCTGGATGAAACGCATTCGGCTGTCAAGAGAGCAATGCATGATGCTTTCAGTGACTGCTATAGCAGGATATCATCAAGTGATCTTTCACAGAACCCAAAAAACTTCTGGTCCAGTCCCTCGTGAATGGGACAGGGACTGAAACTGAGGGTAGCAAAGCAAAAGCTGAAATGCTTAACTCTATTTTCAATGTTTCTTTACAAAGGAAAACCCAGAAGAATTGCCCAAATTTAATCGTGGTACTTCTGAAAAGATGAATGAAGTGAGTGTTAGTGCCAGTGGTGTTGAAAAAACTGAAATCATTAAAATTGAACAAAGCTCCAGGCCCCTTTTACTAATTTTAAACTATTGTAAATTGCTTGAACATAAAACAGAGCCCAGTTCTTGGAAAAAGGAACAGATCACACCCGTGCACAAAACTACTGTCCAATATCCTTGACATAGATTTGTTGTAGAATCTTAGAACATATTCTGAGCTCAAACATAATGAGATATTTTGAACAGAATGACCTCCTGAATGCCAACCAACATAGATTCAAAAACATCGATCATGAGAAACCCAACTCGCACTTTTCTCACACAACATACTGAAAGCTTTGGATCAAGGCAAGCAGGTAGGTGCAGTTTTTCTTAATTTCTGAAAAGAATTTGACTCAGTACCACACCTATGCTTATTGTCAAAAGTATGATATTATTAGGTGTATCAAGTGAAATTTGTGACTGGGTTGAGGACTTCTAGGTAGGGAGGGCACAGCATGTTATCTCAGATGGGGAGTCACCCTCAGATGTGGAAGTAACTTCGGACGTACCCCAAGGGAAGTGTGCTGGGATCCTTGCTGTTTGTGTTATGTATAATGACCTTGCAGATAATATTAATATTAAAATCAGGTTTTTGCGGATGATGCAGTTATCTATAATGAAGTACTATTTGAAAGAAGCTGCATAAATATTCAGTCAGATCTTGATAAGATTTCAAAGTGATGGAGAGATTGGCATCTTGCTTCAAATGTTCAGAAACGTAAAATTGTGCGCTTCACAAAACGAAAAAACCTGGTATTCTATGACTATAATATCAGTGAGTCACTGTTGGAATCACCCAACTCTTACAAATATCTGGGTGTAACACTTCTTGGAGATATGAAATGGAATGATCACATAGGCTCAGTTGTGGTTAAAGTAGGTGGAAGACTTATTGGTACAATACTGGGGAAGTGCAATCAGTCTTCAAAGGAGATTGCTTACAAGTCACTTGTGCGACCCATCCTAAAATATTGTTCAAGTGTGTGGGAACATATGAAATAGGACTGACAGGGGTATTAACCATATACTGAGAAGGGCATTATGAATGGTCACAGATTTGTCTGATCCGCGGGAGAGTTTCATCAGAGGCACTGAAGGAACTGAATTGGAAGACTCTTGGAGTTAGATGTAAAATATCCAAAGCAAGTCTATGAATGAAGTTTCAGGAACCGTCTTTAAATGATGTCTCTGGGAATGTACTACAGTCACCTACATATCACTCACATAGGGATTGTGAGGATAAGATTAGAATAATTACTGCACACACAGAGCCATTCAGTCAATCATTCTTCCCACACTCCATATGTGAATGGAACAGGAAGAAACCCTAATAACTGGTACAGTGGGATTTACCCTCTGCCATGCACCTCATGGTGGTTTGCAGAGAAGAGATGTAGATATTTCAGTGAGCTGACTTGTTGCTTGCTGTGCTCAGGCAATCTGGGTGACATTGACTTCTGCTGGACATTGTCTCTGTCAGACATTTCTCAGTAGAACAACGTGTAACCATAATCATCTGAGGATAGCTAATAACCATGTAGACAAAGGCAGAGGTCTGAATAGATGAGAGGAGTTTTTAAGTTTTCTCCCTACCCCTGCTCCGTCCCTCCTCCATCCTGGATCCCCCCCCCCCCCCCCCCAATGTTCCCAATGTTAATTTCATTGTGTTTGTACTGTACCCTTTCTTTCCAACACAACATTTGTTTTTAATGTTGTGTGTGTGTGTGTGTGTGTGTGTGTGTGTGTGTGTTGCAGAATGAGCTAATTTCATGTCTGACAGTTGCGACAAATATCAGTAGAAAAACAAGTAGATGATGCGGAGAACTTTGTAACACTGACAATAGCAGTCCATTGCCATTTGATTTTGCATTTGAGAGCTGAAACATGTGTAGTAGATAAAATTGAAAATCATGTTACTGCTTTACATAAAGCAGAGAAAATATATGGATCTCGTGGAAGGAATAGATTTTTTTTTCGTATGATGCTAAAGATCCAAATTCCATTTTTCATTGAACATCTGGAATTAAAAAAAAGAAAAAAAATTAAAAAAATAGAAATTTTTTGTGAATCATTGTTAAAAAAATAATACTAGTAATGAAGGCCAATT
The DNA here is from genome assembly GCF_021461395.2 of Schistocerca americana. Taxonomy (NCBI): domain Eukaryota; kingdom Metazoa; phylum Arthropoda; class Insecta; order Orthoptera; family Acrididae; genus Schistocerca; species Schistocerca americana. Next base: position 452,149,011 of record NC_060122.1, read on the forward strand.
GATTAGAGCAAAAGTACAGCATTTACAAATTAGCAATATTTTACACCAGCACCTGGTCATGACACTCTGCCATTCTATTTTGTGTATTCCTTGGATAGTTGTCTATAACTGACGGTCCATGCAGCTGCCTCTACATGACTAACCAGTTATTATAAAACTATATTTTTGACAACGTGTTTTTTATTTATGTGTGTATTTCTTGTTCTTGACAAAAATGAGTGAGTACTAATTGTATTTTTAATACAGTTTTCGAACATCTGTTTTTCCTGAAATTTTCTTGTATACGTGGTCTGTTTACAACAGATCATGGGATAATGATCTTCGACTGAAATCAGATGTCAATAAAGAATAAATTGAACATTAGCTTAAGGTGCTACATGATGTCATTTATACATTTGTCTAGATATTTCATTTTCTTTTGTTCTCTGTTTCCATAGGATTATATTACTACATTAAGGTCTGTATTACATATGTTAATATAGTGAACTATTTAGATCTTAAAACTTGCACCAGAGCCCATTTTAGTCTTATTATTAAAGAGGTAAGGATATTTTAAATTCAAGTGTATCTTACGAGAAACAATTGATCCTTTAAGTTTTTGTATATTCTTTCCTATTTATGATGTTTTGTTAAACATTCACATCGTGTAAAAACCAATTGACAGTCAACATTTCTGATTTCTTTCTACTGTATGGTTCCATAATTTTTATTGTCATTATTTCTATCTTGCTTAACACTTCTGTTCTAGGAAAGAAGAATGATTAATGTTTAACATTCTATCCACCTTTTATTTGTCTGTGTTGAGAACATAAATCTGTGGCACCCTTTCCAAAGGAACCATATGAGCATTAATGTTAAGCAATTAGAGAAAATTCAAGTATGTATTGGTGGCAGGTATTTGACCCTTGCTCCTCTGTAACCAAAAGTCCGTTGTAATCACTAAGCCATCTCACTTGGTTCTATCGTAACATCTGCCATTGTGGTTGGATAATTATCATTGTTACACTCCTTCATGTACTGCTTCCTTAGGATTTCTATTATATCTTCTGTTAATCCTTCTTGGTATTAATCCCAAACTTAATATCAGTACTCAAGAATAAATCAAATGAAGTTCCCGTAAGCTACCACCAGGAGTGAATTATATTTTCTTAAAATTCTTTCAGTGAATATACCTGGCCTTCTTGTTTCCTTCAGTTAGCCTTGTGTGTTGGCTCCATTTTAAAACACTACAGATGTGTTTTTATATGTATTTAGTGGTTGTGGTTGTTGCCCTGGTTTGGTTGCCTATAATGCAGTCAAACAATAAAGGATCATTCTGTCTATGTGCATTACATTTCATTTGTTTGCACTTAGAATCAGTTGCCAGTCCATGCCTCCATGAGGACTAGCATATGCAGAGGTCAGTCAGTGAGGCCCATAAGACAGTGGTTAATATTTCTAGCAAAGAATTGGATAACATCTCTCTTTTGGCAAAAGCCTTTAATTTTTTTCCAACCCTGTCACAAGTGCCAATATTAAATATATTTGGCGAAAGAGAGCAGTACATTGGACATGTCTCACAATATTCAGCAAAGGACCTTAATTTGACTTCCGTATTTACTCGAATCTAAGCCGCACTTTTTTTCTGGTTTTTGTAATCCAAAAAAACGCCTGCGGCTTAGAATCGAGTGCAAAGTAAGCGGAAATTCTGAAAAATGTAGGTAGGTGCTGCCACAACTAACTTCAGCCGTCGAATATACACTCCTGGAAATTGAAATAAGAACACCGTGAATTCATCGTCCCAGGAAGGGGAAACTTTATTGACACATTCCTGGGGTCAGATACATCACATGATCACACTGACAGAACCACAGGCACATAGACACAGGCAACAGAGCATGCACAATGTCGGCACTAGTACAGTGTATATCCACCTTTCGCAGCAATGCAGGCTGCTATTCTCCCATGGAGACGATCGTAGAGATGCTGGATGTAGTCCTGTGGAACGGCTTGCCATGCCATTTCCACCTGGCGCCTCAGTTGGACCAGCGTTCGTGCTGGACGTGCAGACCGCGTGAGACGATGCTTCATCCAGTCCCAAACATGCTCAATGGGGGACAGATCCAGAGATACTGCTGGCCAGGGTAGTTGACTTACACCTTCTAGAGCACGTTGGGTGGCACGGGATACATGCGGACGTGCATTGTCCTGTTGGAACAGCAAGTTCCCTTGCCGGTGTAGAAATGGTAGAACGATGGGTTCGATGACGGTTTGGATGTACTGTGCACTATTCAGTGTCCCCTCGACGATCACCAGTGGTGTACGGCCAGTGTAGGAGATCGCTCCCCACACCATGATGCCGGGTGTTGGCCCTGTGTGCCTCGGTCGTATGCAGTCCTGATTGTGGCGCTCACCTGCACGGCGCCAAACACGCATACGACCATCATTGGCACCAAGGCAGAAGCGACTCTCATCGCTGAAGACGACACGTCTCCATTCGTCCCTCCATTCACGCCTGTCGCGACACCACTGGAGGCGGGCTGCACGATGTTGGGCCGTGAGCGGAAGACGGCCTAACGGTGTGCGGGACCGTAGCCCAGCTTCATGGAGACGGTTGCGAATGGTCCTCGCCGATACCCCAGGAGCAACAGTGTCCCTAATTTGCTGGGAAGTGGCGGTGCGGTCCCCTGCGGCACTGCGTAGGATCCTACGGTCTTGGCGTGCATCCGTGCGTCGCTGCGGTCCGGTCCCAGGTCGACGGGCACGTGCACCTTCCGCCGACCACTGGCGACAACATCGATGTACTGTGGAGACCTCACGCCCCACGTGTTGAGCAATTCGGCGGTACGTCCACCCGGCCTCCCACATGCCCACTATACGCCCTCGCTCAAAGTCCGTCAACTGCACATACGGTTCACGTCCACGCTGTCGCGGCATGCTACCAGTGTTAAAGACTGCGATGGAGCTCCGTATGCCACGGCAAACTGGCTGACACTGACGGCGGCGGTGCACAAATGCTGCGCAGCTAGCGCCATTCGACGGCCAACACCGCGGTTCCTGGTGTGTCCGCTGTGCCGTGCGTGTGATCATTGCTTGTACAGCCCTCTCGCAGTGTCCGGAGCAAGTATGGTGGGTCTGACACACCGGTGTCAATGTGTTCTTTTTTCCATTTCCAGGAGTGTATGTAGCGCTACACAGGCATGCTTTGCAGGCACAAAGATAAATACTGGCGCCAAAACCTCTGCGTCAGTAAATAAATTTAACGAAGGTGGAAGACGAGCTTTTTAGCTCCGCCCCAAGTTTCAACCAAAGCATTTTCATGCATTATCCAACGTAGTAAATACAAATTCCGTATTGTTCATCTTCGAATGTAGCAGCATTTCAATGATCCGACTGGCAAGACTGTTTGGGGTGTTTGTCAATATGGCCAACTCTACGTTCTGAATTTTTTCCTACCTGTGAGAAGAGATGGTTGCTAATAGGAACTTTTATGAATTGTGAATCACATGCAGTATTCTCTTCACCATAAGAATAATACGAATATAAACATTTTGCCATGTATTCTTTCGTGTTTGCTGCTATCTCATTTAAATCCTGTCAGCCTAATAAACTACAAAACTAGCACGAGACAACAGCAAACGCGGAAGAATATACATACCATGTCATGTTTATATTCGTATTATTCTTGTGCCTAATAGTGATACAGTCAGAAATGAAGCACGACAATTGACTAGATTTTAAATCTAAGATGACTCTCATTAATTCCTGTGCAGAATGTAATGTAGAAAAGAGGCGTCTGCAAAGATTTTCAAACGGAGAAAATTTTTAGCTAAACTCTCATCCAGAACATCTTCTGTCACACTCAGTCTATTATTTAGTTCTTGTTGATCATTATCAAAGAAAGCAGTAGTGTAAGTAACAACAAATAGCTGTCTCTTGCCATTGTTTCGCTAATGAGACAATTCCTCTCTTTTTTTTTTTATTGTAAGCAGCGGTAGCGCGCCCAAAAGCAAGCCATGCCGCGAGTGGTGACAGGTCGTAAACACACATTATCAGAATGCGACAAACAAGGCATGACAAAGTACACTAATGCATTTTCAGCTTAGAGTGACGTAAACACCTATAACAAAGAGAATGGAATTTATCAGATCAAAGAAAAATAAGCAATCGATTCAAACCACACGAAGCACGTGAAAAAGGAAGAGTACCCGTATAAATACGGACAGAGCATCTGACGCATAGCAATGGCTTAACTGCTAAGCTTACGAATCGAACCAAACTACTGTAGCTGTATCGTCATTCATTTGACCTAAATTGTGTCTCATATTACAATGGACCAACTTTGTTTCGATTCGGAGGTGCAGCCTAAAACTTTTCTCTCCTCTTGAATTTAGAGTCTCAAATTTCAGGTGCGGCTTACATCCGGGAAATTTTTCTTTCCTTGATTTCGAGCCTCATTTTTCAGGTGTGGGTGAGATTCGAGTGCAGGTTAGATTCGAGTAAATACAGTACTTGCAGGAGGATGTTCGACTAATTGCTGAATGTAACACAATACCAAGCCATGGAAATTGAATATTCATCAGTAAGAAAAACAAGGATTTTACTTGTTACTAAATATTGAGGAGTTGATTGTCTGTTGTGCAAAAAGAGAAATGCTGTGTTGGTTATCACTGAAGACTAACATCAGAGCTTGTTACACAAATTGGATGATGATGATGATGATGATGATAAGTGAAAGTTGTCATGATCAGACTTGATCTGTTGTCAGAAAAACTGAGTACTTCTTAAGGATTTCTGGAATGCCAAACAAAGCTGCTTGAGCTCTTGGCTGTAGTGATATTCTAAGATACAGAAGGAAACAGTCACATTTAGATCCATTCTTAATGTCATCGGTTCACTTACTATGGACTTACGAAACATCAGGCAGGATTAACAACACCCAAGCACATGAGTACAACATTGTTAATTTGTGGATATTTGAGAAGAGACTTACATATATAATTACTGAAACATGGTATTGCCTAGATCAACCATCTAAATGTATTAAACATTTAACCACATGGGCCGATTATTACAGAAATCATCATGCTAAGTTGTAAGAAAGGGAAACAACATTTTAAAAATATTCTTTATGAGACTCGTTTATTTTAAAAAAATTGTCTACACATTTTGAACACAGCTGCTTTTTTTGGAGGAAATATTATTGCATATTTAAATAGGATACCAAAACTTCTGGACTGGAACACTTTAAAGGCCCATTCTACCTACTACTAGTAGGTACAAAAAAATTTGTAATCCTCTCCCTGTCCCGCAGAGCAACCTCTGATGAGTTTAATGTATTTCTGCGATCCAGTAGATATCCGTGAGTGCAGTTTTGTCTCGTGTTCTTCTGCAGTTGTTGGTTTCATAATATGCATTATTTGTTCGTTGGTGTTTATGGATGCTGTGGCAGTTACATTAACCTGTTTTGGAGCTTCTCCATGTCATTGTCAGCATCCTTAAATTAGAGCAGTGAAACATTTTATATTTAACAGAATATTTTAAAGAATCATTTGCATTGAATTTAAGTCAGTTTGTTTCATGAAAACAAAACATTGTTTACTTATCTGTTACTTATAAAATGTGGCCATTGAAATTTGCTATAGGCAGTAAGTTTTTGTTTTATCCTATTTCACCGCATGAATCTTGGAAATTATTCTTCAACTATTGGTGTAGTCTCAATGCATTGATGACTACAACTGCATCCAAATTTATCATGTTCCTGCTTCATTTGCCTAAAGTTTCTTCAGAGATGAGTAAAGGTAAACAAAGAGACTACTAAATGTGCATGCTGAAAAATTTCAGCAACTTGTAGGCATGTCAGCTAGTGCTGATACCATGTCCAGAAATATCAACATAGGCTCACTTACCACATTAACAATCAGATGATTTATGCTTTCTGCTAGGACTTCACTTCTCACATTACACATGTGCACAATGCAGTTTTTTCTCTTCATGCTCCTCACCTCTTCAGCAATGGACAACACATGGTACAACCATAGCACTAATGGAGATTTTGATCAGACTGACAGTGGCACATGTAAAGTATGTTCCAGCACTAAACTTAAGAACTGCAAGGTCGTTGTAGAAAAGTGAAGACAAGAAGACCAGGAAAGATTATAGCAAGCAGGGTAAGTTAACTAAGAGAAATATGTGGACCACACATGAGATATCCAAGTGAGTGAGCCTTGCTGTCGTATTCTTGGTGTAATTATCTTACACAGTTTTTATTTATTTGCACGTTAAATTGCATTTGCTTGTAAAATATTTGTTCTGTAGAATTAAAGTACAAAATCTGCTTCAGGCTACGTTGTCAGTTCAAACATAGCTTCCATTTTTTAATGATTGTCTTCTTACATGTCTGCAGTCTTATTAGCAGCTGTCAACAACTTAATGTTATTAATTGACCTTCATTCTTTTATGTTCTTTGTTAACTTTTATCTCTCCATGTAGTTTTGTGATATTTACTCTAACTCAGTTTTGTCAGTTCAGTACACATAAGTTTTGTTGTAGAAACTTTGTCTACTTCACAAATAGTGAAAATTTCTCATTTTTTTTTTTGGTTTTTTGTGTTCTGTTGTCTGTAGCGCACACTAATTTGCAAGACATTTTTGTAGAAATAAATATCGCATGCTTTTCACCACTTCTGTAGTAGTAGTTATTTTTGTTACACAAGTTTTTTTGTTTTTAAATGTGTTTCAGAATCACCTTTCTGTGCCATCACATGTGAATTCAAGGTACCTTCACACATGTAAGGTTAGTAGAAACAGATGAAAGAACTTACTTTGAATTCTGTTATGCAATTGGATTATTGTATAGTCTTACTTGGAGTTGGAGTGGGTGAAAGTGTTTTCCGGTAGTTAAGGTTTTCATTTTCATATCTGACATTCTCTTGTGACTTGAGTAGGTAAGTTGAACAAGTATTCTAAGAACTTTTTGCTAGAGGAGTGTTTCAGTAAATGTAATCAACTCTTCAATATTCATAATCACTAATGAGCTTAACCAACTGAAACGTAATTGACTGTGTATGTTAAGTAATTTGATTATCGTGAGGAAACTCTATTGTCGACTATAAATATCTACTGACTGAACTTAGAAATGAATCCATTCTCTTTTAATTTGGAAGTTGTTTCATAATCCAGTCCAGTATGGCATGTATCACTTTCCAAGCTGCTGCATTATAATTAGCCAAGAGTGGCTAAGTTCAGTGTAAAGTTGACTTTTAGATGAAAATTTACCATCTCTCAGTGGTAAAATATTTTACAAAAAAGGAAACATGATAGCTTGCATTAGTAAGCATTTATTTGTTTTGGCTTATTAATGTGCAAATGTTATCCAACCACTGAACTGACCTGTACCTTTACCTCTATCTTCGTGCATTGAAAAGCTTCGTAAAAATAGATATACTCTCTGACAGTGGAAATCCATTTATGTATTGCGGATGTGGTTAGTTTACTCTGTTTGTAACTGTTAAGTATGAGGTGAGGCACAAAAGAAATGAGACTCGTACTGCAAATTTAAGGACTTAAGAGGTATGTATGACTAACAGTGGTCACCACTTGAGTCTGCACGAATTTGCCTTTTATCCTTTGATTGCTGAAAACATTTCTGCGCTAGTTTCCAAAGGGTCTGCACAGTATCTCTTCCATTTCACCTTCTGGCAGAGCCAAAGAACAAATCTGTGCTAAACTCGTAGACATTGAACATTAAAGCTGTGTGAAACAGTTGATGCCATAGGTACACTATGTGATCAAAAGTATCTGAACACACCCAAAAACATACATTTTTCATGTTGGGTGCGTTGTGCTGCCACCTACTACCAGGTACTCCATATCAGCGACCTCAGCAGTCATTAGACATTGTGAGAGAGCAGACTGGGGCACTCCGCAGAACTCAAAGACTTTGAATGTGGTCAGGTGATAGGGTGTCACTTGTCATGTCTTTACATCCCTAGGTCCACTGTTTCTGATGTTATAGTGAAGTGGAAATGTGAAGGGATATGTACAGCACAGAAGCGTACAGGCCAACCTCGTCTGTTGATTGACAGAGACCGCTGACAGGTGAAGAGGGTCATAATGTGTAATAGGCAGACATCTATCTAGACCATCATACAGGAATTCCAAACTGCATCAGGATCCACTGCAAGTACAATGACAGTTAGGTGGGAGGTGAGAAAACTTGGATTTCATGGTCAAGCGGAAGTGCCAAACCACGCCTCGCTTGGTGTAAGGAGCGTAAACGTTGGATGACTGAACAGTGGAAAAACGTTGTGTGGAGTGACGAATAACGGCACACAATGTGGCGATCCTATGGCAGTGTGTGGGTATGGCGAATGCCCGGTGAACGCCATCTGCCAGCTTGTGTAGTGCCAACAGTGAAATTTGGAGGTGGTGGTGTTATGGTGTGGTCGCATCTTTCATGAAGGTGGCTTACATCCCTTGTTTTTTTGCATGTCACTATCACAGCACAGGCCTACTTAGAATGTTTTAAGCACCTTCTTACTTCCCACTGTTGAAGAGCAATTAGAGGATGACGATTGTATCTTTCAACATGATCGAGCACCTGCTCATAATGCACGACCTGTGGCGGAGTGTTTACATGACAATAACATCCCTGTAATGGACTGGCCTGCACAGAGTCCTAACCCTAATTCCTACAGAACATCTTTGGGACGTTTTGGAACGCCGGCTTCATGCCAAGCAACACCGACTGACATTGCTACCTCTCCTCAGTGCAGCACTCTGTGAAGAATGGGCTGTCATTCCCCAAGAAACTTTCCAGTACCCGATTGAACTTAGGCCTGCAAGAGTTGTCTTCAGGGCTAAGGATGGGACTACACCATATGGAATTCCAGCATTACCGATGGAGGGCACCACAAACTTGTAAGTCATTTTCAGCCAGGTGCCTGGATACTTTTGGTCACATAGTGTATATAAGAAGAAAGTGTATAGTTAGTTAACTGTGTGCAGAATGGATAGCACATTATTTTGGTGAGCACTGACCAAAAAAAAAATAAATAAATAAATAAATAAATAAATAAATAAAAAATGCTGAAATAACTTAACATAGTTTGGATCTGTTTTCTGTGACGCAACAGGACTTCTTAGTGCTGATACATCGTAAGGTAATATTTGACAAATATCACCCATGTGATCTCAACCATGTGGAAGGAAAAAACTTAGTATAAATTGAAAGAGAAAGCAAATCCTATTTCATCAGGACAATGCAGCTGCCAACATAATTTATTCGATAATGGGGAGACTGATTTATTTGCCCAGTACAGATTGTTGGTCCACCATCCATGTTTATATTACTTGGCTCCCTATGTACATCTGTCTGAACCCCCTGACAACACAGGGATCACATTTCTGATACGTGAGCTGCTGCTCCCTATGTATGCCTAAGAGTGGGTTGCTTGTCATTCTGGAGCATCGGAACTCCCAGCAACGATCGCTGTCCCAGATAGGCCTTACTGTGACTGGGTGGTGCCCATGGGGAGAGCCCTTGATCAGAGTGGGTGGTATCAGGGCGGATGCTTTCCATATGAAATGTATCAAGCTCCATAAATCTGGCCATTTTTCTATGGCCATCTCGTCGGTTGATGGCAGATCATTGAATGCTGCTTCTTATGACACATCATTGAATGCTGCTTCTTATGACCCTGCTGCCTTCCCTTCCCTGGCTACATCTTGAGAGGGGGCACAGGCTCGCCGGCTTGGGGTGAAACACTTTCCCTGCTGCCTGGTCTGTGCTAGAACAGACAGAGACACATTCACCTTGACAAAGCCATTATTTTTTGTGGAAAATATTGAAGACAAGTTTGGCGAAGTGGAGTCTCTCAATAAGATGTGGTGAGGTCCCCTGTTGGTCAGAACTTCTTCTGCCGTCCATTCTGCAGCCCTTTTATGGTTTAGGGAGTCATTTATCATAGGGGCCTCATCCTTCAAACTGTGAGAACTCTGGGCCAGTCTGGAATGACAGGGCATTCATTTTGTTCAGTGTGTGCAGAAAGGTTGTAAGGACAGTTGCACATATATCAGCACTTTTATTCTGGCTTTTGAGGGAGATACCTTACCGAAGAAGGTCAAGGTTATGTGTAATAGGTATGACATTAAGCCATACATCCCTTCTTCCAATGTACAGCGGACCGTCTGTGTGGTTAATGTGGACACTCTCTCCATGATGGGAGCCCCAGTGTTCTGCCACATGTGTGTGTTAATTGTGACTACCATAACTCCCCATACTCATAAGATTGCCCAGCTTATAAAAAAGGAAAGAAGATCCTGGAGTATAAGTCCCTTGATAATTTATCTTACATTGAGGCTTATCAGAAGTACAACTGACCTCACCTTCTGTCCATGACTTACACTTTTGCCCCTGTTATGTACTTACTCCTCCTCCCTCTTCCTTACCTCATCCCATCCTCCTCTCCTTATTCCCTCCTCAGCGGTCCCCATGCACTCTCGCCCGAATGCCAGTCCCATCCCCGGACAAAGACACGTCCGCCTTCTGCGGTGCCTGCAGGTGATGGGGCTCTCTCCCAGGACCCCTCCCTCCAGTGTGTCTCAGACCAGAGGCCTACTACCACAACTTGGCCCGGGACACCTGCTACCACAACTTGGCCCCGGGAGACACATTCTGGGCAATCTAAGGTTGCTCGCTCTTTTGGTACCGGATCTTGCAGAAGCCTTCTCTCCCTCGGGGCTCTTGCCTCCTCAACCTATGAAGATGTAGTAGTCCCAGGACAACCCTCACCATCATCCCCCCCCCCTCCCCTCCCCCTTCACAGGTTCCCAGAGGTGCTATCTCCTCTCTCACAATTGGATACCTGCTCCTGCTTATTCCGTGGAAATGTAATGGATACTACCGTCACCTCCCAGAGTTGCAGTCCCTTATTGCCTTTTACTTGGCAGCTTGTGTCATTCTCCAGGAATCTCATTTTACTGATGCACACTCACCGACCCTTTGTGGATTCTGTGTTTTCTGTTGGCTCTTTGAGGGCTTCTGATGCCGTTTGTTCGTTGGTCTTTATGGATGTTGTTGGTACATGATCCCACTACGTATCAAATTGGGAGCAGTTGCCAGCTGGGTCCACTTGGACTCTGCAGTCAGTTTGCAGCCTTTACCTCCCTCATGATAGGCCATCTACATCTGCTGCCTTCACTGCCCTCCTTCAACACCTCCCCTCTCCCTTCCTCTTTCCTGGGGATTCTAATGTTCAGAGCCTTCTCTTTAAACCAGTGTCTTGCAAACCATGACCTATACCTATAATGATGGTTCCCCTACTCATTTTAGCACTGCGTATGGCACTTTCTCATCCATTGAATTTTTGCTCTCTTCCCCTGTCTATCCTTCCTTCCATCCTTCCTTCCACTGGTCGACACATGATGACCTCTGTCGTAGTGACCACTTCCCGTTGATTCTCTCGTACCCTTCCTGCACGCGATGACCAGGTTACCCTGCAGGGCTTTACATCATGGTGACTAGCCTCTATATACCTCCCAGGTCATGTTTACATCTTCATTGTCACATGCTATTGATGAAGTCATCAGTTGTCTGTCCAATGAGATAATCCGTGTTGCTGTCATTTCTGTAGCCCAATTGACAGGGTCCGTTCGCCGTCCACCAGTTCCGTGGTGGAGCATGGCTGTCTCCATCGCTATCCATGATTGCCGTTGCTTCTTGCAGCATCTTAAGTGGCAGCCGTCCTCCGCCAGTCTTATTACCTTTAAATGTTTTCACACCAAAGCCTGTTACTTAATCAAACAGATCAAGAATGTGTGTTGACAACATTTTGTCTCCTCTTTAGAAGGGTCTTCTCCCCTTGGTCTTGGGTGTAGACTACACTCGGTGGCATTCTTTCATTCCAGGCCTTTCCATTCAAGGTGGCCTTCGTAAAGATCCATCAGTTTTCACTGAACATTTCATGACCTGTTTTGTTATGGCATTGTCATCAGCCTTCTATTCATTCATCTTCCTCCTCTGGAAACAGTGGGCCGAAGCTTCCAGCTTATGTTTTACCCCTTCTCAGGCAGAAGCCTGCAATGAACCTTTTACTGAATGGGATCTTCTTCTGGCCCTCTCTTCTTCCCAACATTCAGCTCCTGGCCCTGATTACATCTATAACCAATTGCTTCAACACCTCAGTCTTCCACAACGACACACTCTCCTTGAGCAGTTTGTCCGTATTTGTCTCCATGGTATCTTCCCATCTCAGTGAAGAGACATTATTGGTGTTCCCGTCCTCAAGCCTGGCAAGGATGTGTCATCCCTCGATAGTTGCTAGCCAGTCAGCCTAACCAATGCCCCTTGCAAGTTACTAGAACAGATGCTGGCTCGTCGGCTGAATTGGGTCATTGATCTTGGAGCCTTTTATCTCCTTAAATGTGTGTGGCTTTCAGGAGGAATGGTTTCTGATCAATCATCTGCTTCAGTTGGAAACCGCAGCTCAGCAGGCCTTTTTTTTTTTCCCTTCCAGCACTGCCATCTTGTTGCTGTTTTCTTCAATCTTTGCAAGGCCTACGACACAGCTTGGCTCCATCCCATCCTCCTTAGACTCCATAATTGTTGTATTCGAGCGCCCTCCCAATTTTTATTTGCCAGTTCCTGTCCCATTAGACATCGAAGTCTATGTTGGCACTATTCTCAGCTCTCAGTGGACCCAGGAGAATGATATCCCACAGGGCTTGGTCTTAAGAGTTCTCCTTTTTGTCATCAGTGTTAATGAACTTTGGACTTCTGGCAGACTGTTGGTCACCACTGCTCTGTATGTGTATGATTTCTGTAATTGGGCTAGCTCCCACTGGGTTGCCTCTGTGGAACGACAGCTCTTCAGTGTCATATGGTGTACTTCCACATGGACACTCTTGCATGGTTTTTAAATTGTCTCTCTCTTTAAGTCCATGGTGGTGCGTTTATGTCGCCATACTACAATCTATTCTGATCCAGAGCTCTACCTCGATCTGTCTCCTCTGAACTGTCGTCATCAAGTTCTTAGATTAGCTGTCTCTTCCACACTGCTCCTCATGGATTCTATTCACCATCATTTGCCTAGCCCAGTCCATAGTCTTCTGGTTGATGCTGGGATGTCTCCCTTTTTGATTCGACAGTCCCAGCTCCTGGTTTCCTGTGTCACCATTATATACCGGATGTCTCTCTTCTGTGGCCTGAAAGCCTCCATTGCTCCAACTGTGTTCCATTGTTTCTTCTGAATGCTCTTAAGGGAGTTTCAGGATTCCATTGTTTTCTACCCCCTTGGTTCTAAATCTGCAGATCATGTAGGATATGCCTTCAGATTTCTGTTGTCACAGAATGTAGCACTGTCCTTTTAAGTTTTACACATGGAACAGGAAAAACTGTTACTGTTGTTTGGTGATACTACTTTTTCGGTTTCCTGGCTACACGGCGATACAGGGTAACGAATTTGCTTATTGTCTGGCTTGGGCCCCATCTTTGTCTCAACTCTTCACCACAGCCCATAGTGCCCCTTCCTTATCCCACATGTTCACCAACTCCCACCGTGCCCTGCCTTCGACCCGCCTCTCCACCACTGCCCATCTTGCCCTGTCTTCGTCCCTCCTCGTCGCCCCCACCCAGAGTGCCCCGTCCGTGCTATTAAGGTAATTTTGAATCGAGACCTACGAAAATAGGTATTTGGGTTCTCGCTCAGAAATAAAGAAATACAAGTTTCAGCATTTTTGAAAATTTGACCATTATGGTGATGAAATCATGGGTGAAAGTTTTTTTGAAAATAAATCGTTACTAAAGAACTACTAAAGTATTTTTAAAGCTAGACCTATTAAAATAGGTATTTGATTTTTTTGGTTACAAATAAGCAACGTGTTTCATTATTTTTGGAATTTCAATCTCGAAGGGGATGAAATAGGGGCTAAAATATTTAATGAAATTGTTTCATTATGGAAGCATTTTTAAAGCTAAATCTGTGAAATTGGGTGTTTGACTTTTCGGTCACAAATAAAAAACACTTGTTGCAGTGTCTTTGGAAGTTCAACATCCTAAGAGGTGACAAGGATAATTTTATGAAATTATTTCGTTATGAAAGTGTTTCCAAAGCAAAATCTATGGAAATTCATACTTCATGCTTCACACTTCTTGGTTAGAGATAAAGAAATATGTACAAGGGGATGAAATATTCTGTGACAATATCACCAAAAGAACACAAAATGCATGTTTAACAGAAATCTCTGACTCCAGCCATCAAAATTGCATTTTGGGCAGACATAAATTCAGAAAAGACCATGATTCTAGGGCCTTAATTAGTGTGAAAAGTTTAATAGGTTTTGCAACTTGTGAACAACATAAAAATTTCATTAGAGAAAAAGAAAAAAAAGGTCTGTGCAGACCATATGATCTCCATGAGCAAAGCAGTGGGAGCTTACCTGGTAAGTAAGTAAATGCATATTTAAAGTATTTTTTCTAAATATAGTTATGTCTTCCTGTTTAAGTGGAATTGTTTTGCTCTACCAATTCAGTCATTGCTGTGAACAGAATGTATGGAGAGAGTTGTCCCTTTGAAGTTGATACAGTCTTAAGTATTGTTATTGGTCACCAGAGAGCCATGCTCAATGGAATCTAATGTAGCACTTGTGCATGTCAGAAGAGGTTTTGTTATAGTGTGCTCACTGTGTGGCTCAAGCACTTCTGATCTTGAATGTAGAAGTTTGTGTCATGTTAGTAGAGGAAGCTCTGGATTAATGAATTCATCAATCACCATCAACATACAGCAAATCAGCAGTCCATACAATTCCTAATGTTCCAGTAATTAATTTACTATTATGTGGTTTAGGTTACAGGCTCTCATGTCAGTGGTCCATGCAAAAAAATCGTTGCCAGTGGGGATACAAAAGCCACCTTGTAAGTTTTCACAGAAACAATGAAAGTAAATAAAATGTACAAAGCTGTATACATGTTTGCATGCTTTCAGTTCAGGTAACTATTTTTTCCTGTTTTGATGATGATACCCCAAAAATATGGTTTTTAGGATGATTCAGCAGCCTCTTAGGGCAGTGAAAATATCTGTCCATTCTTCTTCTTCTTCCATTTATTATGTATAGTGTAAAAAAAAGATGATGTTGGCAGGTAAATCAGGAGAAAATGGAACAGTGAGGTATTGACTTAATTTTTTGTGTGTCAAAAATCAATTGCTTGTTGTGCTGTGAGGTTGGTCGCACTGATATGATGAAGGGCAATGCTGCATTTTCGGTTATTTTTTCCAGATGTTATTGACAGTTGGTTGCAGCAAATTGCCATACATCATTCAGCATTTAACTGCTCCTAGATTTCCCAAAGCAATGGTCACTGCATGAACAGTGTATCCAACAAAACAAGCTATCATTTTATTGGAAGTTGTAATGTGATGTGAATAATGTGACTCTGAAGTGTCGCTTCTCCTTGAACATTATTTTAATTAATGAATTGCCTATGTTCTGTCGTACCTCCACTGAAACTTCATTTTACATTTATATTTCACATGTGAAATTTGGAACACACACATTCTTGGAGCGCCCAAGGAAAATAGGAATCTTGCTCAGTTTACACAGGAAGGCCATATTCCTGCTCTTCTTTGGATCACGAAGTTTACACATCTCTTTCTTGTTAAGATGGACATCTGTTGCATCCACTGATACAGTTTCTGTACCAACTCCCAGTACTCTCCTGATATAAGCCTTCAGTTCATGTGCAAGATGGATTTTTTTTTAGATTCTTGTCCCTATGTGAGGAGTAACAAACTGCTTCACAAGTTTGTTCAAAAAGTTCAGCTAGCTCATTAATCCATTATCTGAGTAGTTGTTGTCAATACACATGCATTGACACAACTAATATCTATGATTGTGTAAAATACAAAGCCATCGAGGAGTTCTCTTTCCTGAACTGTAAACAAAATCTTTTTCATTGATGCTGCCTACTCCTGCTTCATTTTCACTTTTTAGCTGAATAATGTCAGACTTTAGTGTTTACTTATTTGTGTCGGGCTCTTGATGGATACTGGAATGCAGGACAGTAGCTGTGTTTTTCTGTGGAACATACAAAACAGGAGGTTTTCCTCATTGTACTAACCAGAATCAAACCAGTTTTTTGCATCACTTGGGCAAGTTCTACAGAAGAATACCAACTGTCAGTCGTCGCATTTTTTGAGTCATTGTTTTGAATGGTGGAAGATGTCAGATGCATGCTTGAGAGAGGAGTGAACAGCATTTATCCTCAGCTGTGAGATTTCTTTTATCACATCCTTGCCCATGTAAATATAGCCACTCAGAAAGTAATGGATTTTGGAGTTACTCTGTAACTGCAAGTTTCTTGGACAGTTTGCAAATTTCTCAAAAATGTCAGATATAACTGCCGTTGGTTCAGCTGCCGCCTATTCATCTCTATTGTGATGTTCATCGAAACAGAGATGTGAAAGTGCAATGTTAAATATGTTTTGGTTCATGACACTACAAAAAATGCCCCATCTGTTGCTCAAATAGCAGAAGTGTCCTCACGGTTCAGTTTAAAAACAAATGTATTGATGAGGTGGTCACAGAATGTTTACAGTTCAGTCATATCAACATCTCTCAAGTCTGTGGCATTTGCACTTTTCCATGGAACTCGTTCAGGTTTGAGATGTGTGTGTCTTCAACATTGTACCGTTGATTCGTAAACTCCAGATTTCTTCAGGCCCCACATGATGCCCGAGAACTCTCACCGCAGGACGAAGACCAGGAAGCTGCAAGACAATACTGTGCCTTGATGTCCTTGAAAATTGGCTTTGGAAAGGATCCCTTGACCACCCAAACCATTCTTGCTGTAATAATGCTATTTCTGTGCAACTAATCCTGTGTGATTAAAGTTAGCGAAACAGAATGATCCCCCATCACCACTGTCCTGAAGTCCAAAATCATCATCTGTTTCTTGATCTGTATCACTGACATCTTCCTCCATCTACTGACTAACAATGTCATCAAACTAAGGATCGTTAAAATTGACACTTTCCTGCAAACATATTTTGTGTTATACAGATGAAGACAGTTACTCAGTTCACAAGGTGCAGTCTGAGAAACTCTTAACATGTGTCAGCAACAAACAAAAAAGATGATAATGCAACTAACAATAAATGTTGTTGGATTTGCAGTTTAAGGAGGGAAAGAGGGTGTAGAAGCATTCTGCCAGAATTGATCACATTTCCTGAGGGAAAGGTTAAACATAACAAAGTATCATATATTACACATTGCCGTATATCATGTGGACAGCAAAGTAATCAGTGATACCGCACCAAACTCTGAATCACTGCAAAGTGCTTCCCAAAAGAACCAGTTTTGTTGGTTTTAGTTCATCGTAGAAAACCCAAGCAGAGCTAAAGTGCACTTGTGGTGTTGGAGGCTCTTCTGTTTTGTGCTGCTATTGGCAGTTCACTATCATTCGTGTCAGCCAGTCAGATGATAATAAACAGCATGCAATGAAAGCACTTACCTTAGTTGTCACAGATATTTTGTGTAGGCTGGGAGTTAGTTTGAACAGCTTAAATTTCTGCGAATGTAACAAAATACCAGCTATTTTCATTTGAAAATCATAGGAAATCATGAATGAGCAATGGCTTTTGTTAACCACATCCTACTTGTGATTCATCATGTTCACTTTCCATCATTCATCATGCAAACCATTACCAAGAGCAGCGTGAAACATGAAAGCCAGAGACACCATAAGTGCCCTTATGAACCCCCCCCCCCCCCCCCTCCCCCTCCAAACAATAGATTTCTGTTTATTTTCTATTTTGTTCAAGTATTTCCAAGTTTCATCTCTTGTGATGATGATGTATCCCAATTTTGCATTTCCTCAGCCGAATGTTTCAAGCATATCGTTACAATAATTGATACATGCATGACTTTGAGCTTCAGTAAAATTTTGTGGAACCATTGGAACAGACACTTTTCACAGCTGAATTTTCATGCAAAATAGAACATATTAAAATCTGTAGTGTACCTAAGGATGCTCCTCATAGTGTCTCATGTGCCAATTGGATTCATTCATCTTGCACACAGCATTGATGTTTTTTTGAAACAATATTTTGATTGATCTTCAGGAAACCCCAACAAAATTCTGCAAACCAACTGTAGAGAGTGTTTTTGAAGGATGGTTGGTTATCAAAAGTTGAACTAAGCAGTTAAAAACATTGTTATTGAGTAAAGTTTTAGTGAACATCATAAAAAATGTGTCCAATGATAATATTCATGTCAAATTTCTGCCCTTAAGAGGGTAAAATGAGATGTAAGTGACACTTTCAAGGAGGCCAATGACTGGGGGGGGGGGGGGGGGGGAGAGGCAGTGTGTGTGTGTGTGTGTGTGTGTGTGTGTGTGTGTGTGGTGTGTGGGTGTGGGTGTGGACTACTACTTGACCTTGCGAGTCCAATGTTTACTTGTGCATGCTTTTTCTGAAATTTTAAAAAGTGTCGCTACATAACGGGGCAAGGAGCAAAGATGGACAGTTTCGATGGTGAAATAGTGTGGTGGTAGAAAAATAAAATCTGTTGGTAAGCTTTAGAACTTTATTTAAGCTTATTAAATTGGGGAAGGGCAATTTTGGTGTAGACTAATACGTGTTGTTTTTATAGCATCTTTTTTTTCCACACTCGCAGTTATTTAAGAAATGTGGATAAATAATAATTGTAATGGGAGTCTTATTAAAACCAAACACATTCTGCTTTACTTCAGAGCATTTTTCTTACAATTTTGTGTGCTAGTATCATGAAAGGTTCTCATGTTTTAGCTTACTACTAAAAACAGCATACAGTTACTATGATTACCCATAGTGTTTTCATTTATTTCATCATTCTTCACATTCTTCTACACATATAGGGTGGTACAAAAACCATTACCCATTGTAACCTAATTGAATACAAAGCAAACAGTTGGAATTGTGAAATAACCGGAAACTTTATTGATGCTTCAGGATTATTTATAACAGTTTTCTCAACATTTCGTCAGATGACCTAAGATGCTTCATCATACATGTTTACAGTGTCATTTGTTGGAATCAATATCTTCAGAAGTGTTATAAATAGCTTCTTTCAATTGTTTATCGTCCCATGCCATACAGTTTATCATTTTAGTGTTCTGGATAACTTATTGCAAAGCTTTAAACTTTCTTTCATCATTTATTGATGGCCTACCTGACCTGTGGCAATCCACTGGAGATTCACTTTTCTCAAAATGTTTCCCGAAATTATAGGTTGCCTTCTCTGTTGGTGGAATGGTGTTGAAATAATTATTCCACTCATTTATTATTGAATTATAACTGCCTTTACAACATGTTTTTATTGCATTTCTTTCATTAGGAAACATCTTTATAACAGGTTTGAATCAACAGTGAGCAATCTGAGTTCTGTTTACTCATTTTGAGTGGTGAGGGGGGATCTGTAATAATAACTTGAGAGAAGATGAACTTCTTAGCCAAGATCACTTGTGAACAATGTTTATTGTCGATTACCAGTTTGAGTACCCGTGGTTTACCATCTTCAGATTTTGATGAAAGGTTATTGCACATCTCCTGTACCAGCTGTAGAAGTACTCTTTCTGAAACATTGCCAGGTATGTGAGGGACAAGATGAACAATGCAGCAGCAAGTCGTGGTTAAAACCACAGTATACGGAGTAATTCGCCAGATGCTTGTACTTGTACAACTGACATAGGAGACAAGCAATAACCTTTTATCGAGATCTGAAGATAGTAACCATGCTTTCTGAAAGTGCTAATTGACAAACGCTGTTTACAAGCAATTTTGGCTAAGTAGTTCATTTTCTCTCGAGAAATGTCGAGAGATGCTTGACTTAATAGCAGTGCATTCTGAAGTTCGTGTCAGTAATTACCTGAAAAAAAAGTAACAGTGCACTATGATGTTTGTATCTATAGTTTTCAAAAACCAAAAATATTGCTGTAATGTAAGTTAATTCTTACAAAGAAGAAAACAGCCACTGGCTGTTTGCTGTTTTCTTCTTTGTAAGAATTAACCTACATTAATTGTACACAGCCACAGTGTCACCATGTCAGTTTTAGACCAAATTGCATATTGCCTTAATGTTTTTACTGGGTTACAAGAGGTTCTGACTTTCGGCCCATCCCATATGTGGTAGGTTTTTGTGTCCGTTAATGTGCTGTCCCCATAAATCTACCACACTTGTAGAAAAATGTTAAGAATGACATAAGAAATGAAAGGATTTTGAGCAATAATAGTAATTGTCTATTGTTTATAGTAGTAAGTTAAAGCACGAGAACTGTTCATCACCCTACCACAGAAAATTGTAAGGAAAACCAATATTCTTCCTGTGCACATTGAAGATGCTTTAAAATAAACTGAAATGTGTTCTGGCTTAATAAAATTCTTATTACAGTCGCAAAACATTGTATTAACCTATATAACTTGAAAAATTACATCACAAGTGGAATGGTATGTTGCAGAATATCTGTCTTCGACAAAACTATGGACACTGAACAAGTCACCTCTACCGTAGAGAGTTTTGTAAATTTCTGGCATTGTGCCTTCTCATAAATGAAGGTAAAGATTGGTGTTCTGACAATCTTAATGCAAAATCTTGATGCAACCAGTGTGTGTAACAGTGCACACTTGTATATTACATAACTTGACTTAAATATTGTTAGAGCTATTATTATTAGTGGCACAGCTAGAGCAGAAAATGTTTTAATTCCACAAATCCCAATTATACTGATGGATTTTCCTTTCAGTGTGCCACTAAAAATTGCATTTGGAAATACCATAAATAAAGACCAAGGGCAAATACTCAAAAGTTGCCAATGTGCATTTAGAAAAACTGTATTTTCCTCTCTCATGTGGCATGCTCAAGTGTATCCAATCCACAAAGCATTTACGTAATTGCGAAAGAAGGCAAGACCAAAATTATTGTACTAGAACTGTATTGACAAGATAGTGCAATAAATGATTGATAAGAACAAAAATGGTTGTAGTTTTTATATTTTTTTTTGTAAAGATTCGACATATGGAAAAATATTAGAATCTCATAAATTATGTATCAATATACCGGCACTATGTACACGTACACACACACACACACACACACACACACACACACCTCTACACCATTATATAGCCAGATATTTGTAAACTGCTAGTGTGCTTATTCACCATCACACGTCATAACAAAACTACTAGTATCAATGCAGCTATGATTAAAGCTAGTATTTGCATAAATAAACCTGGATCATTATGGTTTTTGATAAAAAGAAATCAGATAGTCGGAAACATTTACCTTTTATTGTAGATATCTCTCAGTATTAAAGCAATCTGTGAAGTAAGGAGACAATTTTTAGTTGCCATTCGTTGAATACTTGTGAGTAATCAAAAAAATCATGTCATGTTGATTGTTCAAAACACATTGTGCCTTCTCTGAGAGCATGGAACTTTGCTGCTCATTCAGCTAAGATGGGATGAAGTAACTGTACAAGTGATAAGACTAGCAGGAGAGCCTCTTTAGAGATGGAATAGTAAGAGATAAATACTGACAGGCATAAGTTTTTAGCCAGGCCATGGGCCTATTAAGACAGCTAAACTGGTTAGTGTGTTACTGTGAAAGCTTTTAACTTAGTAATGAAAATTTCATAAATTTACAGTGAGTCTCTTGATTTAACGATTATTTGCATACTACGGCAAGAGAAAATCCATATATTTATGGATATTTGGGTGAATGCTATTGAAGTTTCCTGTTTTTCCCATTTTACATTTCTTTTCTCCAAGTGAAACACATTCTGGATGTTAATTTAGGGCTGTACTATCTTAACCGAGAATTTGGAAGGCTGTATAAACTTATAGCTCGATATCCATCCTCTCAGACTGTTGTTTCAGTAGCATGAAGATGACTGTATTTTTTATGTACTGTATATCATTAAATTAGTGTCACTTGCTTCACCAGAAATTCTTTCATATTTGCAGATCCGAGAGGTTCCTTTGTCGCCTTATTCACATTAGTCATATGGTGACTGGTTGGGTATGCACTGTATTTTTTTCACATGCTCTGTTTAAATTTTTGTTTTAGGGTGTGACAGTTGATAGCACAACAGTACCACTGGACAACTTTTCCCAGCAGCAGGGCCAGTATATTTACCAGCAACCCCAGCAAGTACAACAGGCACAAGCACAGCCACCATCACCTCAGCAGCAGCAGCAGCAGCAGCAGCAAATGCAGCAGCAGACGCAACAACAGTCACCTCAACAACAGGCATCTCCACTTGGCAGTCCGAATCTTGTTTCAAATTCGAAGCCTATGCCATCTGTGAACCATGCAGTATGTATTTTCCATACAGTTTATGTAATACTTCTCATTGTGGCAACTATTGTGGGATTTGGTGTATTATTGTAGCAAGCTATTTGCTGAAGTGTCACCTTGCTTGTTGGATGGGTAAATTGCATATAAGCAGATTTTTAAACGTTATTATCTTCTGTAATATCTTTCAGTAAGAAACACAGTAATAGTCAGCTATTTCTGCTATCTTGCATCCCATTTATACTTGTTTGAGGTTTATGTGCAGTGAATTTCACAATTAAAAACAGAAAAATTTCTACCATTTCCACAAAATAAATTTCTGAACCACATGCTGTCTGTACGTGATTTGTTCTGCTTAAAGAAGCAATCAGCTGATTTTACAATCTCCAGATGGAAACAGTGATTATGAGTTAGCAGCCCATCCATGACAAGGCCATTATTTGTGAAGATTAAGTTTGGATTGGGTAAGGAAACTGGCTTTGTCCATTTCAAAGAAACCATCCTGGCATTTGCTTTAAGCAGTTCGGAGAAACTATAGAAATCCTAAATCAGGATGGCTGGGCTGTTGTTTAAATTACTGCCCTTCTGAATAAAAGTCCAGCTACTTGACCACTACACCATCTCGCTCTGTAGATACAGTTTGATTGAACTTGAAATTGTTTTGTTGTAGAATTGCACATTTTGCAACTTCTTTACATAGACATAGTTGTAGTGAACCCTCTTACATTTGTCTCCTTCTTCTTATTTTTTTATTATAAATCCAGCTTCTTCCCTTGATCAACATATTTTCAGAAAATAGTAAATATGCAATCATGAAACTAGATCAGTTTGAAAAGAGTAATTTTGTGAAAAGTCACTAAGAGGTACAGTTTAGAAACTAAGGTTTTTAACAGTGAAAACTGTACTTCTGAAAGCAATTGTATCATATTTTCCAGACTCGACAATTGCCTAAGAAAAAGTAGTGGAAACCCTATGAATTTTTTGTTATATATTTCAGTCTCGGATCACTAAGGTGATATATCATTATGGGTTTTGACTTACTACCAGTTCATCATCAGAGGATCTGGTTAAAAAGTAAGGAAAAAAGAGGAGGGCAAAATTGTAGAAAACTAAAATGACAACCAGATTAACTTGCATTTATCAAGTGAGGCTGCAGAAAAAGGAACCTCAACAAAGGAAAAAAAGCCAAAATAAAGAAGAGACATCGTAAAATGTAAAAAATGCTGCATTTACCTGGATTACTGCTCATCAATCCGTGGTGGGGATAATATGCAACCACTTGGAAGCAACTGGGCCATTTGGAGTACCAACAACAGAGTATTTCCTGAGTATTCTTGTTCTCCTTAGGATATTGCAACTCTGTGGAAGAGGATTAAGTGTTTTTGTATTTTCTTGTAGGTCGTCTGTCGTATCAGTTCCTCTTTTTAGTACCTCTTGCAGAACTTGACTGAAGGAACACATCCAAGCTAGACATAGCTTCATTCAGTCTTGGAATGCCAGCTCCTTGTGTAAAGCACTTTAGCTTGATGGCTGTACTGGTTCTCTTGGAACCATTTCTATTTTGAACTATCACATTGACACTGCATGGAATCCTGTTTTAAAATATTCTATACTGCTGTTCATCAGTACTCAATAATGTCAATGTTTCACATCTGTCAGTTAAAACTTGCATGATTATGGTCATGATACTTTTAATATAAGCTTTTTGTTTAACACCAGGGAGTCCAGTGACATCTTATATGTAAGGAAACAACTGTTTCCACTTAAACTGTGCAGTTTTATTTCAGTTGTCATGAAATTTCTCATTTAACCCCTTAAGCACTCGCATTGTGTCAGAATGACCCAAGAGATTTTTAATTTTTTGCTTAATTTCTCTGGCATGTGATCTTCTGATATATGCCGGGGGCATGTACGAGGGTCACTCCAAAAGAAATGCACACTATTTTTGTAAAAATACAGTTTTCATTCTGCATGTGTGAAAGTTTTACAGTGTATAGATACATCCTTCCTGCTTGTTTTCAAACTTAGCTCAACCTGTTCCTGTGAGTGGCGCTGTCACAGCATGTCTTAAAGATGGCTGCTACACTTGACGTTCGTCAGAAGCAATGTGCTGTCTTAGAATTCCTGTGCTGTGAAAACGAGACAGTGGGAAACGTCCACAAGAGGTTGAAAAAGGTGTATGGAGATGCTGCTGTCGGTCGCAGAACAGTTAGTTGGTGGGGAAGCAGGTTACGTGATGAAAGCGGGCATGGCAATATTGAGGATTGTCCTCGCAGTGGCAGGCCTTGTACTGCACACACTCCAGACAATGTGCAGAGAGTTAATGAATTGGTGACTGCTGACCGGCACATCACAGTGAATGAATTTCCACGCTACATTGGGATAGGGAAGGAAGTGTTTGCGGAATACTGACAGTGTTGGCATTAAAAAAGGTTTGTGCCAGGTGGGTTCCCAGGATGTTGACAGTGGCTCACAAAGAAACAAGAAAAACAGTATGCAGCGAACTTTTGGAACAGTACGAGAATGGTGGAGATGAATTTCTTGGAAGAATTGTGACAGGTGATGAAACATGACTCCATCATTTTTCACCAGAGACTAAGAGGCAATCAATGGAGTGGCATCATGCAAATTCACCGAAGGAAAAAAAAATTTAAAATCACGCCTTCTGCTGGAAAAGTTATGGCTACGATGTTTTTAGATTCTGAAGGACTCTTGCTTGTGGACATATTGCCAAGTGGAACAACCATAAATTCTGATGCATATGTGACGACACTGAAGAAACTTTAAGCTTGACTGAGTCATGTTCGACCACATCGGCAAAAGCAGGATGTTTTGCTGTTGCACGACAATGCGCGGCCACATGTAAGTCAAAAAACCATGGAAGCGATCACAAAACTCGGATGGACAACACTGAAACACGCGCCTTACAGTGCTGACCTGGCTCCATGTGACTATCATCTCTTTGGGAAACTGAAAGACTCTCTTTGTGGAACAAGGTTTGAAGATGATGACTCCCTTGTGCACGCTGCCAAACAGTGGCTCCAACAGGTTGCTCCAGAATTTTACCATGTGGGTATATAGGCACTTGTTCCAAGATGGCGTAAGGCAGTTGAGAGGGATGGAAATTATGTGGAGAAATGAAAATATTGTTCCTAAAGGATGTGTCCACACACTGTAAAACTTTCAAACATATAGAATAGAAGACGGATTTAAAAAAAAAAAAAAATAGTGTGCATTTCTTTTGGAGTGATCCTCGTATTTTCTTTTATTGTTGAGCTGTTTCAGATAACGTATATGGAGACATTCTTGGCTTCATTGTTTTACGTATTGTGCGTCTGACCCGACACGACTATTGGTGTTCTGACATGACATGAGTGTTCGGTTTCCACTGTTTTTGCACCTCTAACTTGATACGTGTGTGTGTGTTCATAAAATACTGAGGCTAGAAAGGGTTCGAATAAGTGTATTGATTTTTTTCTGTGTGAGTAAATCAAATTACCAATCAATTTTATTTTTGTATTATATTTTCTTCTCTTAGTCAAAAGGAAAATGATAGGACCGTTCTTATTTGCTGACACTGTCCTCCTTGTGGCTTCACAAGCCTGTGTGGATCTTTGCCTTCTTAACAATTTCCTTCCATTTTTCTCTCTCATTTACTTTCCTTCTCCATCCACTGATTCTTTTTTTCTTTTCCATGTCATCCAGCCATCACTTACGTGATCATCCTTTCAATTTTCTTCCTGTAGATTTCCACTGGAAGATCTTCTTTGTAGTTATTGTGTCCTCTATCATTAGGACATGTCCCAGACAGGCTATTGTTTTACTTCATAGTAGCCTTACAATATCAACTCTCTGTATGAGATGATCCAACTTGTAATTGGTCCTTGCTCTCCAGGAACCTTAATTATTTCAGGTCCTCCCTCCATAAATTTTCTGTAGTATTCTTCATTCAAATGCTCAGAGTCATTTTTCATCAGTGCTGGTTAGTGTCCATACTTCACATCCATTTTTGACCACTGGCCTAATCATGACCTTATATATATTGTCATTTTGAACTGTCTGTTCACCACCCCCAAGGTCATGTGCTTTTTAAATGTATGATAATACCTGTTACTACCTAATATGCGGGCTTTTAGAAAATCAAAATCTGCTGCTGACAATCTACCCAGGTTATTGTCCCCTATTCTACAGAATTTTGCACATTTAGTTTTGGATTTGTTAATTGCTAGTTCCCTTTACTGTGTGGCTTCTTTCATTTCCGTCACTACTCTCTCCAATGACATTCTTTGTCTACTAATAACTGCAATGTGATTAGCATATGCAGCCAACTGTGTGGTTCTTATACTGTGTGTCCAGATATTTGCAGTTTTCATATAATTGCTTCAAAGCTCAAATTGGAAAGCATTGTGGAAATAGCATCATCTTGTCTAACTCCTTCATTGATAGTGAACAGTCAGTTAATTCCCCATCTACTCTCACCATTGCCTTTGAACCTGCCTCTGTTGCCTTAATAACCGAAATATACTAGGATGGTATGCCAAGCAGTTTTATATCTTCTAACATCTCTTCCCTATTTAGACTATCAAAGGCCTGCTTGAAGTCCACGTAGGTATTGCTGAGTTTTGCTGACACAGAATGCTTAAAATATTGATTGATGAAGAAATTATTACCTTGACAACAATGCCAAGGATCTGTGTGACAATTATCTGACTTTGAAGAGGACAGTGTTGAAGAAAGTGTGCACAATACCGATTCAGACATTTCTGCCGCTTGTAGTGATAAATCAGTGATTGAAACACTACTATTATTTTTTTTTGAACAGATATGATAAAACCAAGTGGAACAGCCAGCCATTTAGTTGAAAGGGCTGTGCTAAAAAGCCTGGAGGTCAAGGCACAGCAGATGGAACAAAGACGCCAGAGGAAGCCTTCCTTCATTTCAACAAGCATATAATTGGCAAATTGGTTATGTACACTATAAAAATTGGCACAAATTTTGAGAGGAGGCATGATGCTGAAGTTACAGATTGATTTGAAATAGAAGCATTCCTTGACACTGCTGCTTGCTGGAACCTAGAGAGCTTCACTTTATTCAGTTTGATAATGCCTGTGACTGAGATGAGAGTAAGAAGTCTGACAAGTTGGGTGCGGATCATGAATTACTGGTACTAATATGGAAAAACTTTATGAAAGTTTATAATGCAGCAGAATATTTGATGATTGATGAGCAATTCATTCCATTCCGGGGTCATTGCTCATTTACACAGTATTTGAAGGGAAAAAAAGAATGCTAAAAGTATTTTCCATAGTAGATTCTAGATGCTGTAGTAGATTCTAGAACACTCTACTTGGACACAGTTGAGGAATATGCAGGAATGCAACCTGATTGTCCATTCCAGCAGTGTAATAGTCCTGTAGATATTGTTCAACGTCTTTTTGCTCATGTTAGAGACTCAGTAAGGAACATAAATGTTAATAACCTGTTATACAAGTGTACAACTTGCGAGAACATTGCTGTACATGAAGCTGACTTTAATGGAAACATCACAAAAAAATAAGCATGACACAGCTGCTAAGTTCCTGTCCAGTAAAGAGAAGAAGATAAGTTCAAGTTATCTGATAAAAATTAGAAATTGTGACTTTCTACACTTGCACTAAGGGAGCAGTGGGCACTTGTAACCAGCTATGCAGCAGCTATAGTGTTGGTTGAAATAACAAGGGCATCCATTTTCTAAATGTCTGTGCATTAAACTCATATGTCATTTACAAGATGAATGCTAGTCAGAAGGTACAATGAAGAATATTTCTGAAGGAGATAACAGACAAACTTATCATGAAGAGTGTTGTCAGGGAAATTGGTAATAGCCATATGTCCTGCAATGTTAGATAGAGAAAAGAATTGTTTCTGGTGATCAGAGGTATGGAAGTACCATAGCAGCAGGATCAGCAACATCAAATATGCAAGGGAACGGGATCTGGACTAGCACTGCATGAATGGAATAGATGATACAGCTGCCCAAGCACAAGCAAAAATGAGCATTCAACAGTGTGTGCTACTTGGGACAGGCATTCAAAGTGCATACCAAAGTTATCTGCTCAAAACGCTTAGCTCACTGAAATATTTTGACAGTAAGGAAGCTTTGTATTATGGTAACTGAACTTCCGTCGGTTCTTGGTAGAACAACATTATGATAAATGAAAAGCACTAGTGACAATACTCAGTTAATGTCTAAAGATGGCCGTGTAAGCCAAAAACTGGTTAACGCAATAAAAGTATTACTGTAGAACAAAAGTAAACTAGTGCTTTTCATTTATGAAGCTTTGTATTATTAATGTATAGCATTTTTTAATATTAGGTTATTTTCCTTTGTTCAGCAAATCATAAATCACAGTGTCATTAAGTGGTGTTAAATACTGGCTGTTTTTATTCATTTATGTTCAAAGATTGGCCATAAATAATAACATTTCTTTTTTTATAAGGCTAGACTTACATATTCAGCTCATTTGTGACTGGGTCAGCTACACCCGATGTGGGTACTTCAGTTACTTCTTGTCACACAAGTACTTAAGGGTTACTGTTAGATCCCAGATAGTAAAGATACTGTATAAGTTCTAAATGAAAACCTACTTCTGACAATTTATTTTATTTATTATTTCCTTTCCTAATGAAGATGCTGTACATAATTTTCAGTTGTTAGCAAGATTTCTGGGATATATAGCTGCTTCACCTCACTCACTGTTCTCTCTTGAAGAGATATTCTTTGTACTAATGATTAACATGCATTAGCATAAGTACTTACACATTTGAATTGTGCCTATATAACAAAATACTTTCATTGTAAAGCATTGTCTGAATCCATTACTGTACTGAACAGAGTATTTAAATCTCCATCATCTCCCACTGCAGCCTTGCAGTCAGCCAAGGTTGCTTGAATGAGTGAAATTTATTTTATGGTATGTTAAATTGTAATATAGCTGCCATCTTAAGTCAGTTGAATGCCTGATTGAAGTTCACTTAGAGGTTATAAAGTTCAGTATTGTATTAAAATGCTTTTCCATGTATTTGCCTCAGGAAAAAATCTGATCTCTTTGTTGACTCACTAGGCACTTTTTGAATCATCAGTCATGTAACTAGTTTGATGTCGCCCACGACGAATTCTTCTCCTGTGCCATTGTCCTCATCTCAGAGTATCACTTGAACCCTATGTTCTCTATTATTTGTGAACATTTCCAGTCTCTGTCTTCCCCTACAGATTTATTCCCTGATGTTGTAACGCATCTTCTGTCAACTTGTCCCTTCTTATCAGTGCTTTCCATATATTCCTCTCTTCACTGATTCTGCGATGAATGTTCTTGATCCTTATCATATCAGTCCACCTGTTTTTCAGATTCCTTCTTTAGCCCCACATCTCAAATGCTTGCATTCTCCAGTTTTCCTACTGTATCATACAATGGTGCCCTCCAAATGTACATTCTCAGAATTTTTTTTTCTCAAGTTATGGCTGTGTTGATACTAACAGACTTCTTTTGACCATGAACGCCCTCTTTACCTGTGCTAGTCTGATTTTTATGTCCTCCTTGCTTCGCCTGTCATGAGTTATTTTGCTTCCAAGGTAGAAATAGTGCTTAACTTTGTCTACTTCTTGATTACCAATTTTGATTGTAAGCTTCTCAGTATCCTCATTTCCCCTATTTCTCATTAGTTTTGTCTTTTTCCAGTTTACTCTCAATGCATATTCTGTACTCATTAAACTGCTCATTCCATTAAACAGATCCTATAATTATTCCTCATCCTCACTGAGGATAGCAATGTCTTAAGTGAATTTATATTCTTTCACCCTGAATTTCCCACTCTTGAACCTTTCTTTCATTTCCATCATTACTTCTTTGACATATACATTCAACAACAGGGGCAAAAGACTGCACCCCATTGTAAACCCTTGTTTAATCCAAGCACTTTTTTCTTGGTCTTCCCGCTCTTAATGTTGCCTCTTGGTTCTTGTACATATTGTATATTACTCATCTTTCCCAATGGGTTACTCCTACTTCTCTCAGAATTTTGAACACCTTGTACCATTTTACATTGTCAAACACTTTTTTCAGGTCAACAAAACCTATGAACAGATCTAGATTTTTCTGCAGTCTTGCTTCCATTATCAAGCACAATGTCAAGACTGACTCTCTGGTGCCTTTACCTTTCCTAAAGCCAAACTGATCTTCATCTAACAGATCCTCAGTTTTCTTTTCCATTCGTCCATATATTATTCTTGTCAGCAACTTAAATGCATGAGCTGTCATCTGAGTGTGTGTTAGTTCTCACATTTATCAGCTGTAGGGAATATTTTTCAAAAGTCTAATGGTGTGTCGCCACTCTCATAGATTCTACACACAAACATGAATAGTCAATTTGTTAATGCTTCTGCCACTGATTTTAGAAATTTTGGTGGAATGCTATCCAACCCTCCTATCTTATTTATTTTTATGTCATCCAGAGTTCTTTAAAATTCTGACTTAAATACTGGATCCCCTGTGTCTTCCATCTTGACTCAAATTTCTTCTTCTATGATATCATTGGACAATTCCTCCCCCTCGTAGATGCATTCAATGTACTCTTTCCACCTGTCCACTCTCTTCTCTGTGTTAACAATGGAATTTCTGTTGTGCTCTTAATGTTGTTGCACTGCTTTTGATTTCACTGTAAGCTGTTTTGACTCTTCTATATGCTGAGTCAGTCCTTCCAGTTATTATTTCTTTTTTGATTTCTTCACATTTTTCCTGTAGCCATTTTGCCTTGGCTTCCATGCATTTGCTATTTATTACATTCCTAAGTGATTGATTTATATTCCTGTCTGCCTGTCTTTCCCTGAAAATTTATGTGCTTCCTTCTTTCGTTGATCAATTGAAGTGGCTTAAAATCTTGCTAATATTCTTCCAAAACAAATTTCCATTGTGTAACTAACCTATTATGGAAAATACTAGATAAAATTGTGTAGGTTGCATTCTGTCAGGTAGTGCCTTGGCAACTGGAGCAGCAAGGCTATCCCCTTTCTTACATACTGTTTCAACCCACACCTAACTCCACTCTTCTGGAATACTTTCATGATTCCATATAAACTTAAAAAGTTTATGTATTTGTTTGTGGAGAGCAGTTCCACACATTGTTCAACCAGTTACTTCATTATTTGTTGGTGCTTTATAATTTTGTGCAAGTGAATGTACTGTAGAAAAAAAATTATAAAGTGGCCTCCTCTGTCTGTAGTCTTTCATGGAATAGACTAGCTGCTCATTCCTTTAAAGGTATGTTTTCATATATCCAGAATGGCTTGTTTGTCTGCAAGATATATTATCCTTACACACTTACATCTCGGGTTTCTATTCTTTAGTTGGCTCTTTTATTTTGTTGTAAACATTTTAATCTTGCTTCCTATCTACAGTCATCATACCACCATCATTTCTAAGTCTCCTTGTTCCCCGCAGTATTTCATTTTTTTCCAATGGAATTTACATTTTAATAGATTGATTCTTTGCCCATATGATCCCCAGCATTGCCTTTAACTCAGGTCTCCATCTGTTCCATTATTCTGTCACTATGGACCTGTCTAAGTTATATTTTTTAAATTGCATTATTGTTTCCATTGATGACCAGTGCAAGTTTTTGCTTCTTTGTGCTCCAATTCAGTAATGATCTTAATTAGGATCAGCATCTATGAAAATATCCTCATGTTCTATATAAGATGCCCACCTATTAGGTAGTAATAGATGATATGTTGCATTTGTTTCATTCTTTCCTGTAATTTTTCTGTTGTAAACAGATGGTTACTGTTGTTTATCTGTTTGTGGCAGCAAAATGAGCGATCCTGACTTCTGTTGATACATATTGAAAGCTTTTTCATTGCTCAGTTGGAAGTTATAGTTCCCAAGGACTATATCACAGTTGTATGTAGGTATTTGGTCACATATCTTCTGTAACTAATCATATAAATAGCCTATAACATTTCAGCTGAGTCTTCTGTTGGGCATATGTGTTCATAGAGGTCATTTTATGAAGTTCTCTGTGATAAGCCAAAGTACATATTTTATTTTATAGCAGCAACAATAGCAGGAAAAGGATATATTGTACTCACCATAAGGAAGAGTTGCAAACAGGCACAACGAAAAGACTGTTACACATTATGCGCGCGCGCGCGCGCACACACACACACACACACACACACACACACTCACGACCACTATCACCAGCAGCTCCAACCGGAATGCAACTGCCACGTGAATAGTAACCTGGAGTGGGGCAGGGAAGGGGGAGGGATAACAGTGTATGGTTGGGGGTGGGGGGAATATGCTGTGCTGGCTGGCAGGTCATGCAGGGCCTAGAGAGTACCAGGCACAGCTTGTGGTGGTGGGGTGTGGGAGGAGTAGGAAATTGTAGGGGAAAGGGAAAAAAACGGGAAGAACAAAAGGAAAGGAGCAGGGAAGGAGATAGGACAGGTGGGTACATTGGTAGAGGGTACTGCACAAAGAGGGTGAGGGAATGTGAAATGGAGGAGATGATAGGACAAGGGGGTGGATACAATTGGGTGGAGGGGTGGGGTATAGTAGATTACCATAGGTTGAGGCTGGGATAATTTCAGAAGCATAGTATATGTTGTCAGGATAACTCCCACCTGTGTAGTATAACTCTCATCTGCACAATTCAGGAAAGCTGGAGGAGAGGATCCAGATGACCCAAATTGGGAAGCAGCCATTGAAATCAAGCCTGTTATGTTCAGCTGCATATTGTGCAACAGGGTGGTCTACTCTGCTCTTGGCCACAGTTTGCTGGTGGCTGTTCATCCTAATGGACAGGTGATTAGTCATGCCAATATAAAAAGCTGTGCAAAAGTTTCAGCAGAGCTGGTATACAACGTGGCAGCTTTCACAGATGGCCCAGCAAAGATAAGCCTGTGACAGGACTGGAATAGGAAGTGCTGGGTAGGTGGATTATGCAGGTCTTGAACTAGTGTCTTCCACAGAGATATTATCCCTATGGTAAGGGATTAAGGTTACAAGTGGCCTAGGGATGGAGTGGGATGTGAAGGTTGGGTGGGCAGCAGAACACCTTGTTAGGAGGGTTGGGGAAGATCTTGGTTAGAATGTCCCTCATTCCAGGGCATGATGATAAATAAACACACTATGGTTGTAAATCAATGAGGATAGGGTGTCTTTGCTCTAATTCCAGATCATGTCACCAATGAACCTGAACGAGACCAGGGGATATGGGGTTTTGGGAGGCTAGGGAGGTTCCCTCTAGATCACCCATAAGCAGGTTAGCATAGGAGGATGCCATGTGGGTGTTCATGGCTGTGCTGTGGATTTGTTTGTATACCTTCCCTCAAAGGCAGAAGTGAATATGTGTTTGGATAAAATTAGGTGAATGAGGAAGGAGGTAGTGTGTTTGGAGTCTTGAGGGATGTTGGGAGATGTAGTGTTAAACAGCAGCAAGACCATGGACATGAGGGATTTTGGTGTATAGGGAAGTGGTGTCAGCAGCGACCAGTAGGGAAACAGAAGGTAAAGGGGTGGGGATGTTGGAGAGACGGTGAAAGAATTGGTGGTATCTTTGACATGAGGAGCTAGAGTACAGATAATTCGTTGGAGATGTTCATCTGTGGGGACCAAAATCCTCCCAGTGCGGGCACAACAACCAGCTACAGTGGGGTGTACATGAGTTTGGTTTTGTCAATTTTGGGAAGCATATAGAGAGTGGGTGTCTGGGATGTCATAGGGGTGAGGAGGAAAATGGATTCAGGGGAGAGATTCTGGGAAAGTCAGTCTTTAAGCAGAGATTGGAGGTTGTATTGGACTTCTGGGATTTGATAACTTTAGCAGAGTTTATAAGTGGAGTAGTCAGACAGTTGTAGAGGCCGTTCTGCCAGGTTGTCATTGCGACTCACCACAATGGTGGTGGAGTCTTTGTCTGCAGTGAGGATGGTTAGTTTAGGATCTGTTTAGAGACACTGTAGGGCTTTCCTTTCTTCTGCTAACCGTTTGCCACAGGAATCATATCTCTGTGGATGATCGGCTGCAAGACCTTCCCAGCCCAGCCAACCAGCATTTCCTATTCCAGTCCTGTCAAAGGCTTGTCCTACCCTGTCAAAGGCTGGTATTGTTAGGAAGGGACCTGGGGATGGTTAGTGTGGTCAAGCTGGAGGTGGGGAATTCCTGCAAGGTGACCTGGGGGTGGTTGCGTTTGAGGGATGCAGGATAACAGTTGGATGGTGTGAATTGGGAGAGGCAGTGTTCAGTGTTGGAATTTGGTTTGCCTTGGTTTGTAGGCCTTTATGGCAAAGAAGTGTTTCCATTGCTGGGATCGTAACAAGGAGAGTAGGTCTTTGAAAAGTCCAACATTGTAGGACTGATGATTTTGGTGTAAAGATTAAAAACAGTGTTCCAGTATTGCTTAGGGGGTCTGTATTTGGAGTGTTGATAGGGAGTTTTGGTGATGTGGCAAGTTGAAAGGGTCTGCTAGGTAGGGTCTGGGTGCTGTGAAGGGTTAAAAAGGAGGAACACTGTGGGTGGGATAGGGGTTGGATAGTGGTGTCCCAAGATGGCAGTAGGATATCAGCAGGTTGGATAATTTATGGAGGTGGTCTCTGGAGTACTCTTCTAGATGCTGGAGAGTAAGGGATTCAGTTTCAGACTTGTGATTCATGTTGTAGGGATTGCACAGTAGTATTATCTTGTGGGGATAGTAGAGGTGGTTTTAAGATATCTCTGCCATGGAAATGTGTTTTTGTAGTCCAAGTTCATGAGGAACAGGGACTGACAGAGTCTGAAAAGTTGAAGGTTATTGTGAAAGGAGGGGTAGGATCCAGAGAAAGGAATTGTTATGTTTAGGCCATTGGGAGGTATTTCATGGTTTAGGCAGTATTTAAGGAACAGGATGTGGGACTGGGTTTTAGCCTGGGAATCGGATACTTTCATGATCTTGTGCACAAAGGTGGAGTCCATGGTGGCAGGGATGGCATTAGGAAATGACGTAGGAAATGGGAAAGTGGGGTTGGTTGGTGAGGGGGGCTGTATAACAGAAAGGCATGTAAAAGTACATACAGGCATGCAAAAACACGCATAAATAATTAAAAATATTGTGTATGAAAATATGGACAGATATCCACAGATGTGTGTGTGTGTGTGTGTGTGTGTGTAAAAAAAAAAAAAAAAAAAAAAAAAAGGGGGGGGGGATGGGGGTGGGAAAATGGGATGGATGAGGTATGGTAGTTAGTGTGGCGCAGGTAGATGAGGAAAATAAAACACAAAAATACGCAAAGATGAGGGAGGAAAATGATCTATAGGAGTAATTATAATCATCGACAGGAAGAATTTGGTGCATCAGGTGCTGCACCAACAATCCATGTGGACAAGGAGCCGTATGTTGTGTGTGGACGACATTGTTGATACAGTGGAGCTCGGAAGTCAGAGATTGTGCAGTTTGGAAGTTGATGAAAAAGCACATGAAGGAAGTGAAAGAATGGACACTGAGAAGAGTAATGTTTTAGACATAGAAAAATAGCACAAGGTTGTGGGATGGAGGAAAAGCCATTAGACAAAATCAAACTATGGAAACTCCAGGCAGAAATATTAGCATCTTAGGAAAGAATAGATTGCTACACACTGTAAAGATGACACATTGAGTTGCACACAGGCACAATGAAAAGACTGTTACACATTACAGCTTTTGCCCAGAGCCTTCTTCAGCACACATGTCTGCTACCACCACCAGCTGGGACTGGAATGTGAGTGTCACGTGAATAGCAATCTAGAGTGGAGTGTGAAAGGGGTAGGAATAACAGTCTATGTGGGGGGAGGAGGGGGGGGGGACAAGTGCTGTGTTGTTGAGTCACAGTCAATATCTGGCAGAAGGCCTCTGCCAGTTGTCTGACTTGTCCACCTATAAACTCTGGCAGAGTCTAATGTAATCTCCATCCCCTGTTTAAAGCCTTAGGCCCTTCTGAGAATCTCTCCCCAGAACCCATTTCCCTCCTCCCCCCTGTGACGCACACTCACCTTCTACGCGCTTTCCAAAATTCACTAACCCAACAACCCTGAAGCTCCATTGTAGCTGGTTATTGTGCTCCCACTCAAACTATTTTGGCCCTGATTGACTGACACCTTCAACCAATTGCCCATAATCTAGTCTCTTATGTCAGAGATACCAATCATTTCTTTCACCAACTCTTCACAATCTCCACCCCTTTACCACCTGATTCCCTAATGGTAACTTTGATGCCACATTCCTATACACCGACATGCCTCATGCCCAAGGTCTGCTGCAGTTTTTGAACACTACCTTTTCCACTGTCTGTCAGATTCCATATCAAGCACCTCATTCACCTAACTAACCTTATTCTAACACATAATTACTTCTCCCTTTGAAGGGAAAGTGCACAAACAAATCCATGTCACAGCCTTGGCCACCCGCGTGGCAACTTCCTATGCCAACCTGTTGATGGACCATCAAGAGGAAACCTTCCTAGCCTCCCAAAACCTAACTCCTATTCTGGTTCAGGTTAATTGTTGATATCTTCATGATCTAGACACCATGTCCTCATTTGTTCACATAATCAGCACCTTTTCTCTCTTCTGCTTCACCCAGTTTTTCTCATCCAGTGGGCCACCTTCCTAGATATTGACCTCTTCCTCTCTGATCGTTCCATTCACCCCACTGTCCACATTATACCCACCAACCACCAACTGCACCTGCATTTTGACAGCTACTATCCCTTGCACACCAAAAAATTGCTCCCATACAGCACTGCCAACTGGGGACGGCATATCTGCAGTGACAAGAACTCCCTTTCCCAGTATGCTGAAGGTCTCACCAAGCCCTTCACATACACACATCCCCCAGATGTAGGTGGCAAACAAATCTCACATGCCATTTGTCCACACTCTCCAAATCCTCCCACCACCAACAGCCAGCTGCAAAAGAATGCCGCCTCCATCACCCAATACCACCCAGACCCAGGCCTGGAATAACTGAACCACATCGTTCGTGAGGACTTTGGTTATCTATCATCATGTACTGGAATGAGGGACATTCTACCCGAGATCCTTCCCATCCCTCCTAAAGTGCTGTTCCATTGCCCATCAAGCCTCCACAACATTCTAGTCCATCCCTATACCACTAAAAACCTTAACCCTTTGCCACAGGGATCAAATATCTGTGGAAGATCCAGGTTCATGACCTGCCCAATCCACCCATCCAGCACTTCCTATTCCAGTCCTGTCACAGGCTTACGTTACCCATCAAAAGTCACGCCACCTTTGAAAGCAACTGTGTTGTATACCACCTCAGCTGCATCTACCGCACAGCTATTTATGTTGGTGTGACTACCAACACCTGTCCACATGAATGGATGGGCACCACCAAACTGTAGCCAAGAGCAAAGTAAGTCGCCCTGTGGCACATGATGCAGCTAAGTGTAACATGCTTCACAACACAGGCCATTTGGATCTTCTTCTCCATCACCAGCTTTTGTGAATTGTGCAAGTAGGGTTATCCTTACATCACATTCTCCACTCCCCAAATTATTCCGACCTCGTCCTACAATAATCTACTGTCCCGACACCTTGTACCCAACAGTTTCCACCCCTCATCCTGTCACCACCTCCTTTTAGATTCTCTCACCCTCATTTTGGTTCACCATCTGCCACCGTATCTGACTATCCTTTCCCCTTCACCACTGGACTCCTTTCCACTGTGCTCCCTGTCTGCTGTGCTTCCTTTCCATTACACTCCTACCCCAAACAGATTGCTATTCGCGCGACAGTTGCATCCCGGTCGGAGCTCCTAGTGGTAGCCCTTGTGTGTGTGTGTGTGTGTGTGTGTGTGTGTGTGTGTGTTTTCTTTGCTGAAGAAGACTTCGGCTGAAAGCTATAATTTCATTGTGCCTACAGATATTGTTATTCACAGGAGCAGCTGATGTTTATTAGGAGGCTCAAGCATTCTCTATTACATTAGTAGTGATAAGCTTTTTCCAAATAACAAATGGCAGTGGAATCAATAATTCAAGTCCTCACTTGGAGGACAAAAATTTGGTTTTTGGTTAGCTATCTTAGTTGACAGTTAAGCCTTGACACCTGCTCCCCTCTCTCTTTGTCCATCACACATTCATGGATTTGTGCACAAGTATTATGTGTATTGTATGTTTTATTTTACCATTTCACCACACATCTACTCCAATTGGCACTAGTATTGATCCTAATAGTGCCACTTTACAGCACACACAAAACAATTGTCATTGTGATTCACCACTCATCTGAGTCAAAAGAAAGTGGTTTCATTGCCTTGACAGTACTGCTGTTATGTCATTTTTTTCTTTTCTTTTTTTTCGTGTTTCAAAGATAATAGATGTTTCCATTATTTTAACTTCGTATTTGTTTTTGTAGTGCATCCACAAACCTACTGCTCATCACTAATCGTCAATGTTCAGAAAGTTAGAACTAGTGTTTGTCAATTTTCAGACTGAATTACTTCTGCTTCACTTCTCCATATGGCTACTACTAAGTATTGAACTAAATAGTATGATGTAGCACTCGAGTGAACAACAGTCTAACAAGATTTTCACTTTTCCAGTCACGGATGAATTTCTATTTAATGACACTTCATGTAGGTGTGAGAAATTAATTGCATGTACCTGAATGTGTCCCACATATATTCATTGAAGACTGCCTGATATATTCAGAAATAATTAAAATTCTGTATTTTTTGAATGAATTGGATATGTTGTTTCTCACTGGTGAAGTGTTTGTAACATACCGTTTACCTTTGTGTGTGACTGGTGGAGTGACCATTATGAAAATGTGACTGAGAAAGTAATGCCAGAATGTAAATAATTGAAGACTTAATGAGATCACTCACTGAATAGTGGAAGTGTTGAGTCATTGACAGGTACACAAAAAGAGTGAAAACTGGGCTAGCTTTTGGACATATCCTTTAAATAGGTATAGAGTAAACACATGTCCCCCAACCCCTATCCTCCAACACACATATATGTTTATGTATATATGTGGAGATACATTTCACTGGCTAAAAAATACAATGCTGGTGCACTGGCTTGAGGGGTTGTGTCAGCTGGGGAGGGTAAAAGGAGAAACGTATGGGAAGTGGTAGAAAAGGGTTGTGGAGAGGTAGCTAATGGTTCAGAGGAAGGCAGCAGGTGTGTGGGATATAAATACAATGACACAAAGCACCATAGCTGGTAAGTTTGAGTAACACATGATAATATGGAGGTGTTGATTGGGAGGGGGGACAGGTCGGAAAGGGGAAGCAGTTGGGTAGAGGGCGTTAGTGCAGTGGGTTACTGTTTCTGTTTGCTGTGCAAACTCACCGGCTTTGGTGCCCACGTGCATTGCATTCCTATCCCACACACCTGCTGTCTCCTTCAGATCTGCCAACTAATCCTCACCAACCCCCTCCTTCTTCTAACCTCTTTCTCCATCTATCCATGCCACCTGACACATTTCCGCTCTCTCATGTACATGCTGTACTGCAGCCCCAGCATGCTATGTTCAGCTGGCACAATGTAGCTCTCTCTCTCTCTCTCTCTCTCTCTCTCTCTCTCTCTCTGTGTGTGTGTGTGTGTGTGTGTGTGTGTGTGTGTGTGTGTGTGTGTGTGTGTGTGTTAAAGCTTAGCTTGACATTCTTCACAGTTACAAATCATTTTTGGAAGTGAAAGGAGCAATAACTGACAAAAAAACTTAGGACCAACTATGGATTGAACGCCAGACCTACGGATTGGAAGCCTGACACTGAGTCACTGAGCCACAGACATGGAGTCTTATTGTTCCACAAAGAACATGGTTCCTACTATCCACTGACACTATATTAATTTTAATATCTTATTTCTATATTTATCTATAAAAATTGTAATGTAGCATCTTGCTCATTTTCTGTCTTTCATTGAAACTCTCTGTAAATGTATAAGCGGTAGCTTGTTATTGTGTTGTCATGTCTTGATGGCTGCTTTTTTTGTAGAGTCATTAGTAACTTACTTGGTAGCTCCGCTTTC
Source organism: Schistocerca americana (assembly GCF_021461395.2). NCBI lineage: Eukaryota > Metazoa > Arthropoda > Insecta > Orthoptera > Acrididae > Schistocerca > Schistocerca americana. The sequence continues at coordinate 452,189,364 of NC_060122.1, forward strand.
CATTTGTGAGCTCTTCCGTAGAGCTGTAGTTGGCTTTAACCATGTTAGTTACTTTTTAGTATTGTAAATGTTTTGTACTGTACTGGGACAAAATTGTTGCAAAAATTGATGCAATATGACATTATACTGAATTGCCATACAACTTATGTAGAACAGCATTTAAGGCATGGTACAGAAGTTTTTTTATAATACAGTAAAACCTGAATATTTCATACCCATTTTATTCATTTCTTCCTGTAATATTCTGCTCCACACAATTCTATTTTTGTTGTAAAGTTTTTCTTTGACCTGTTCCTCTCTGTTGTTCCTATAGCTTAACAAAAGGTTTTATTGTATTAGGTACTGTAGGTTATTGTCAGTTCTGGTTGGCTTGCATGAGTTAGTGTGGACTCCAGCTGCCAGAACTGCCAGTGATGAGTTGTTGTTGTGCACCTTTTGCATGATTAGTAATGTTTGGTGTTTCAGCATTTGAATTCCTTGAACACGTATCGAAGCCCGCAGCCTCTCACTAGGCCCAGTCCCCAGACATCCCCTGGTCTTCTGGTACAGGTAAGTGCTAAGCCACTTGTAAAATTGTTTGTGCCAGAGGACAGTATTTCGTCTTCAGACCTGTAAAGTGGATTCTCAGTTGTAAGATTCGAGTTTGTTACTTTGCTGTATATGTGAGTAAGGAGGACGCCAAGGTAAATACAGTAAAAAGGCATCCACTTAGTGTAGCATATGTAGTGCATATGTTGTATTGTGTTTGCTATTTTTAGTGCATGCTAAGCTCTGTGCTTTAAAAGGTGTGCAATTTTGAGAATAATTTTGCTCTGCGTTACTAACAATGAATCTGTTGAATATTCCAGTATATTTATAAATTAGGCACTGGACCACTTAAAAGTAAATGTAGAAAAAAATTAATACCAAATATTTAAAATAAGGGAAAGGCAACCACTCATATATAGCAGATTGATGCATGGCACACAGTGACACACGACGAAAAGCACCATTTGCACTAGCTTTCAAACACTAGCTCTTCTGGCAAGACTAATTAGTCTTGCCATGACAATGGGAGTGTGCATTCAGGTGCTGATATGTGTGAATGTATATACATTTGCTGGAGAAAGAGCTAGTGTTTGAAAGATAGTGTGAATCCTGTTTTCTGTTATGTGTTACTGTGCATCAATCTGCTATATGTGAGTGGTTGCCTTTTCTGTACTTTGTGTATTCCTCCATCCAAGAATTTCCACTACTGTTAAAAACAATATATTTAATACGTGTGTTGACGGGATGGGGTGGGAGTTCAAGATGAGTACAGTATGAGAGAACAGTCCCAAAGGGAAAATCTATGTCATATGATGTTTCTCTTGGTAAGCAGTAATGAAAATAAATTTTAAACACTGCTGGTTATATGATTGAAAACAAATCAGTACACTGTGTTTACACAGCATTTTCAGTATTTGATATTGATAAATAATGTCCTAAACATCTTGTAAGGCAATAACTCAGTGTTTTATTATCTCCTTCTTCATTCTTTCACATTTGCCTATAGATCAGTGGTTTGTGAGAAATATTCACATACTGCAGTGAAAGAATTTGGTTGTCTATCACTATGATGCCAGAGGGTCAGTGATCAGATATCACTATAATTTGTCGTTAAAATTCAATTTTATGACTTCTCCAGTGTCATAATAGCATGCTCACAAGTATATTTTTCAAACTTTCAAAATAAGTAGTATTTAAAGCTTAAGAACTACTTGTCTCCCTTCCTCCCTCTCCCTACCACCTTCCCCCTTTATCAGTGACATCTGTTCCATTGAGTGTTTATTCGAATATATTTGTCAGTTTGCTTTTTTTTATGGATGTGTAATGCTGGGCAGTGTCTGTCTCATCCATAAACACGCCAAGCGTCAAAATGAGTTTCAGCTTGCCACTCATTGACACACTCTCATTCCACTGAAGGATCTCAAATGCAAAATCAAACAAAGAATTTAAAGAAATGCAAAAACATTATTTGCAGTGTCTTAAGCTGCCTTAAATTAACATTTTTTTATGCCTCTGGCAGGCAGCGCTTTTTGTACCGCTAATACTGGATACAAAGTACTTCCAAAGCTCTGGATTGTTATTTTCCCTCATAATGGAATTTGGTAAATATTTCTGTATTACCGGCCTTCCTTGACAATGTTTAACCCATTTGTTACCAGGTGAGAATGACATGTAAGTAATGTTCTGGCAGTGTGTAGTTTATATATTAATGATTTCTTTGTTCTGTTAACAAAGCAGAAATAAAAAGCAGTTACTCAAATTGCAAACAAACTGAAAATTGCATTCTGGTTGATCTGTAAATTACACCAGTCAATGATGATAAAGTGCACAAATTGCTAAAGTCTTGCTCTAATCCATTTGGCTAGAAATGAGTGTATATTGAAATATTCTGTGTGATTGGTTAAAACAGATCTGTATCTTTTATATTTTAAACAGCTCATTCTCCCACCGGTTAAAAAAATATCATCATGAAAACTCAACACTTCACCACTCCATCCTTGTTCTTCAAAGCTGTTTCCAGAATAAAACCTACTCTGTTACTGAATAATACAGTGCATCATAACATAGTTTCACGGCAGGTTAAAACTGTTCATCAAATAACATTTCAACCCGCATGTGTGTGTCTTTAACAGGCAATGATGTGAGACTATTTTCTTGGGTAATTTTACCTCCCCATATGAAATAAAACAGTGTGTCACATGATGATACTCAGTGATTTGCCATGTAAGCCCTTCTTTGATTTTTAAGAGCAGTTAGTCCTTTGTACAGTAGTTAGTTTCTAAAGCTGTTGTGGTTACTCTCTTACCAACATGTCATGTTTGCTCATTTTATGTACGTCACTGACAAAATTGGTGGAAATATGTCGTTACTGCTAAAAGTAGGTTTTGAGTTTGTACACACATTAACTTGCATTAGGCAAGAATAAGGAAACAAAATTATCGTGTCATTCCGACTTCACCATAAGCATCTCATTTCCCCTGCAAAATGTTTCATACACAGTAAATTAATAAGGATCATATGAAATTGAATTAGGCAGCTGTGTCAAACTCTTAACAGGGTTCTGATCTTACAAGGGAATGGTCTAATAAGACCTACCCAGAAATTTTTTACACAGGAAGGAGACGACGAAAGAAGTGCACTGTCAAAATTTTAGCTGCTAAGAGGCACTGCAAGTATTTTGCAAAAAATGTTGAAGTTACACATTTTTGCCACACAAAGAACAGTGGTTTGTACAGCTCTGCCTGCCTAGCACGCGACTCATCGAATCCCTCACGCAGTACTGAGTTTCGGAATTGTTCGGAGTTCACAGGCACCAGTTCTAAGCACCTAAAGCTGGGTTTACAATCGAGCAAATGGAAGTGAAAATATGCGAATAAGCATTTGCAGAAAATTCACAACCATTCACTCATGTATGTGGGTAGAATCATTTATACTAGACAGGACGGAAGAGGACACAAGGTAGCAAATATTGCCTATGGATGCTGTTTTATTAGTTTTTAGTTTTTGGAGCTAATATTTGGTGTACAGGATACAACTCTGTCTTGTTTGAGCCACAATGCAAAACTTTGCTATTCAGTGAGGATTATTTTGCATGGCGAGCACGCTGTTCTTGACAGAGTATGCAAAATGGCGCAGGGAAGGAAGAATTTAAGTGTCTCAGTTTGTATGGAAACGTGACATGCGTGGAGATCGTGCAGTTTACATGGAATTGCATCTCCGTCTCATGTTAGCACTGGTCCAAAATTTTCCTTGTATGTTGGCTGCCATTTTTCCCTGGCTTCTCATTACCATTGAGGAGAAATTTGTAAACAGAACACTAATTACCAACATTGAGCATCTCAAGAGGTGATACAGCTAGTGTTTCCACTTCGCATGTAAGGTATATATATATAATAGAGGGAAACATTCCACATGGGAAAAATTATATATGAAAACAAAGATGAGGTGACTTACCGAACGAAAGCACTGGCAGGTCGATAGACACACAAACAAACACAAACATACACACAAAATTCAAGCTTTCGCAACAAACTGTTGCCTCATCAGGAATGAGGGAAGGAGAGGGGAAGACGAAAGGAAGTGGGTTTTAAGGGAGAGGGTAAGGAGTCATTCCAATCCCGGGAGCGGAAAGACTTACCTTAGGGGGAAAAAAGGACAGGTATACACTCGTACTCACGCACATATCCATCCACACATACAGACACAAGCAGACATGTTTAAAAGACAAAGAGACAAGTCTGCTAGCCACTATATCAGAATTACATGTGCAAGAATGGAACTGTCGATGTGAAGTTATTCAAAAAAGGTCTTTCAACTGGATGCTACTGCAACTACTTATGTGTGCCTCACCTTCACCATCAGCTGGATACTACTGCAACTACTTATGTGTCCCTCACCTCCACCAGTTACCTAACTGGAAAATGGAGACCTGCAGAGAAAATAAAATCATGGCAGTGTTTGATGTCACAGACGACTTCCATCAATGTGGAGTTGTAATTTTTTGAAATGAAATGTATATTGTAGTACTACATTTTATAAGAATTCCTGTAGGTCATTCCTTACAATTATGGTTGAATGTTGTACATTTGACTATCAGTGAAACAGTTCTTTGTTTATTCTCTGTAGTCATCACAAAAATGCGTAGCATCTATTGAATGACAATTTTTTTTTCTTGCACCAGGCACACTGGACAAAGGAAAAATTGATGAGTCAGGCACTTCACAGTAATCACTAGTGTTATTTAGACAGAATTGGGATGGAGTCAGAAATGGTCCTGGCTGTTGTTCTGCATATTGTGCTGCATACCATGCATAATTGATCAAATTCATAAAGAGTGGCAAAGAAAACTGGTAATACACAAATGACTGGAACTTAAGAATACTGTTCTGCTGATAAACCTGAAATGAGAGAGAAGTATTGGAAATTATGTCATCTGATAATTTCCTGTAAAATGCTTTCCACTGTCGAAAAAATTCTTTATCGAGAGGTTGAAGCACACTAGTAGTTCCAGGCGGAATCCGCGTTACATCTACAGATTTTTTGTAGTCCTCCACAAAAGCGGAGGCGTCGTTATGTCCAGACCATGAATCCAACAAAAGTAATGAATTAATTTCTGCAGCTGGTAGGAATAAGGTTCGAATGAAATGTTGAAAATGGTTCTTTCCCATTTTTCCAGATTTTGATACATTGATTACAAGATTTTTGCAACCAAACAGTCCATTTTTAGGCACTAGCCACTCGACATGTTGTTTCATTTATTTTTGGTCCTGATTTGCCTTGCGGTTCTTGAAGACAGATATACAGCTGTGGAAATAGTAAACAACTCATACTTATCACTGGAATTATCATTTATGAATGTGTCATTGCATTCTATTTCCCCCCCCCCCCCCCCCCCCCCCCCCCCAAATGAGAAAGTGCTGTGTGCATGCAGTTCTTTCACAAAATATTACTGATCAGTGTTATAAACAGCTGTTGTGAGGTTAACAGCAAGTTTTGTCTCTACGTCAGCTATGAATTTCTGTATAGCATTGTCTATCACTGGCAGCTGCGCTATACGTTTACATGATGTAAACTTGGTAATTTTGTGACGTCCTTTTCTGTACATTTTCATGAACCTGCGTAGCCATACCAATGAAGCCTGGAAATTAGCAATGTTCATGTCAGATGTAATTTGGGGGGCCTAGTCGCGTAGATCTCCATCAGTAACGGTGCTAGCCTCTCACGAGCAGTTATAAATGTTTCGAACAGTTCTTCATTCATTTGGTTTCAGGTTTCTGTTTAGTGCATATTTCTTACTTCATGTAATTCATTCTTCCATTTGTACACTTCACACTCCGATTTCACTAAATGAAAACGCCTGTACACACTTCATAACTTCAAGCATTTTTTCCCTCCTTCGTTTAACCAATATTTCACTGCCTTTTCTTTGTTGCTGAAAGCTCTTGCAGTATGTTTTTTTTAGGCTTGGAAAGTATCCTTCTTCACAACTGTTACTTGCACAACTGACGTCGCCTGACCACAGTCCTTGAAATCATCACAGTTATTTCCTATTTCTTCTAACGTATCCACAATCTCAAACAAAATGTCAATATCATTCGAATGAATGTCAAGGAAATCAACTAATAAAAGACATATATGTACGTCCTCGGGAGAAGAAAGTGATTTCGGCTGGAAACCACGTTCTTCGTATTTCATCATTGCTAGATTCAGAATGTTAATTGGATTCCACATTACTGTGAAACTGAAAGAAAACAAGGTACTATTAGCAGGCATGCCTTACGAAAGCACAATAAATATTAATTCAGCTTTATCTGTATTGTCAGTACTTACAAATACTGCAAAAAGCAACAGATAATTTGTATTAAATGTCACTTGAGTGGGTAATGCGAGAGAATAGTAACTGTGTACTGTAGTGTTAGAGAAACTATCAACGAACGGTAGTCTGAAACAACCTTTATAAATTACGATTGGGTTGTGTAGCGTTTCCTATTTACAAATGTACTGCCGACCTCGGCTGTGTGTGTGCCTAGTTACGCATGCACAGCTGCTATAGCGCCAGTTGGGGGTGTACCTTTCTACCGCCGCCTGGTGTGCTACAAATTTGGCAATTTCCAGCTATTTTTTTTTTTTTTTTAATACTTGCAGTGCCTCTTAGCATCTAAAATTTTGACAGTGCATTTCTTTCATTGTCTTTTTCCTGTGTAAAAAATTTCAGGGTAGGTTTAGACAAGTCTTATTGGATCATTCCCTTGTTAGCTTCAATCATAATGTTCCCAGTTCCTTTTTCTTAGATATTTGCTAATTATATTCCATCGTTCACTTATTAGTACCATTTACTTGGAAAATAGAAACCATGCATTGCACCCTTTGCCTTCCAGCAAAGTTTGCATACTGTGTGTTGTGAAATGAAAATCGGAATACATATAGTTAAATTTCACAGCAGCATTAGGTCTCTGTTGTCGTATGTGGATGTGGAATATTTATAAGGCAATCGGGGTTAAATCAAATTTAGATGTATATATTCTACAGTCCACCTGAGTTAAAGATTCCATTTCTCTGCGCAGTTGGGGTGAAATCGAATTTAAAAGATGTATATATTCCACAGTGTACGCGAGTTAAAAGTTCTATTTCTGTGCGTAAATATTTTTTGTCAATGGAAATATTGTGTAGAAAATAGAATTATTGGCAGTAATTCCAGCTCCAGGTGGAAAAATTGTTGTTAGAGAGAGAGAGAGAGAGAGAGAGAGAGAGAGAGAGAGAGAGAGAGAGAGATGTTCCCTGATTATACTTACACCTAATGTAACATAAAAATGACTTGTATGAATCCAGTTCTGCTCCTGTTTTTAAATAAAAACTAGTGATCGATAACATCTGCTGCAGTTTTATAAATTTTATCTACCGATAAAAAGATAGCACAGCCAGGTTTCAAGGACAAAGAGTCCCGTCATCAGTTGGTGCACCTGAAAAATTACAGATAAAATATCAAAACTATACATCCTGTCAAACTGGAAAAAAAGCAAAAAAAAACCTTAGAATACTACCAAAAAGGATACCACATATATGTACAGAATGTCTATATGCATCACCTAACAGGAGTTAATATAGTGATTGTCCGTTACATGGCAACTGAGTAGAAAATCCGCCTTGTACATTCCTACGCTGCACGGAAAACTTCTTGAAGAAAAGGCTTACATAAAATACATTAGATCCCCATATATAAAAGAGCACAACCACTCCAAATAAAATAAAAATAATGATTAATGACCTCATATCCACAGACAAGTTTACAATGGTCCAAGCTGAAGGACTTCAATACCATGATTCCACATAAAGTAGGATTACGAGACATTCACACTGTGGACCCAGAAAAAGATATGATATGTGGTCACTGCACCTACAGATTTCAGTGTTTACATAATATGTTCCCTTATGTAAAGAGTCTGAGTTTCCAGTACTTCATACACGCCCATATAGTATTGACCGAACGCACACAGTTGTTTAAATTCCGGGTGATGGGCTATGTTGCCACCATACAAGGGAATGCACATAGTGCAACACTTCATGGTTAAGCTCCAAACTACTATTCCTGTATTCATTGTATCTAAAACCTCTAGCAATAGCACCATTACCATCATGCTGACACATAACACCACCTGTTGTAAACCAATTACACCACCCAATGTGTGTAATCAAAATTAAATAAGTGAACAAAACTCTTATAATACCACTCATAAAGTCTGTGCCAGCATACACAAGAATTCTGACCAGGTTGTACCCATTCTGAGAATTCTGTAAACTAATATTTAATGGACCAAAAGCTATTGAAACTTTGTTAAAACCACCATCCTACATAGATCACAGAAGCAATAGCTTTATCAATAAAAACCATGTATTAGGAATCAAAGTTAAAATAAAAGCATAAAATTTGCAGGTGAACTTTCAGCAGGGTAGTCTGTAATTAACACAAAGCCAATGAGTGCACGAACATAAGAACCAGTGAATCATGCTGTGATCCACCAGGCTTCAGTGCTCCTGTACGATCTGCATTACTGATTATATTCCCCATTAAGGAAATGCAATCTAAACACGTCATATAAATAGTATAAAAAGACAGTGGCTTCCCCTTGTGCATATAGTATAAATATACACCTAAGTAGTAGGAAGGAGTAGCTCCCAAAATATGGGACATAATGAAAGAAATAATCAGTTCATCTCTCCCTGAACAGGTTAGTTAGACCGCTCAAGCAAAGAATCCCTGGATTTCGAACAATACTCTACTACTCATCGAAGAAAGGAGCACACTAAAGAAATGTGGCATGCAAACCGCTCAAGATGAAGAAGCATGCAAAGAACTTTGCCGCAAACAGCGCAGCTGCCGAAGTGACAAGACCCAGTGCCTCATCAGTATTTGTGATGACATAGAGTAATGTCAAAAACTAAATGAAACGCATGACCTATTCAAGAAGATGAACAGCATCACCTGATAATTCAAACTGCGCACGTGGATGTTAGAAGATACACACGGCACTATTATTAGTGACAAGCAGTTAGCCATAGCTAGGTGCAAACAACACTGTGAAGCACTGTATTGCAAAGGAATCAACATCGACGAAGAGAACATTTGTACGGAAGCAAATAAGAGCCTGATATTCTGTACAGTGAAATCGAAAATTGATTGGTGACTCCATGGAGTGCTGTGTTCGCAACGACCATATATGTTAAATTAAAAGGAAGGTCAACTTTGGCCGTAATGGTGATGTTTTATTGATAGCAGAATCGATTTTCGATCACATAGTGATCATCTTCAGTGCTGTACAAATTAAACTCAGACACTGGTACCAAGTTATCAAAACCAAAACTGAGAGGCGATCACAATAACAAGGAGTTATCAAAACCAAAACTGAGAAGCGATCAGAATAACTCCTTGTTATTGTGATCGCTTCTCAGTTTTGGTTATTGATAACTAGATACCAGTGTCTTGAGTTTAATTTGTACAGCACTGAAGATGATCACTACGTGATCGAAAATCGATTCTGCTATCAATAAAACATCAAGAAATCGAAAATGGCATCGAGCATCTGAAAAACAACAAATTGCCAGGTATAGATGGTATTACCAGAGAAATGCAGACTGCGATGGGAGAGGAAGGCATGCATGCCCTACATTTTATATGTAATAAGGAGTGGAAACCGGGTGAAAGGCCTAAAGACTGTACTATATCTGTCCAAATTCCTCTGCACAGAAAAGGATCAGTTAGGGACTGCTGCAACTATAGGACCAAAGCATTAATATCACATGCTAGTAAAGTCCTCCTGCATATAATAAATCAATGCCTAAAAAATTTTCTGCAGTCTCAGATTTCCACAGAACAAGCGGGTTTCGCGTCAGGTAAAGGTACTCGAGAGGTAGTCTTGAATTTAAGGCAGATAATTGAAAAATGTTGTGTTTTCTGTGTCCCTGCCTACATCTGAGATTACCAGCCTGCCTCTTCACATCATATTAGGAAAGGCCGAAGATCACTGTGGATGGAAACATCAGTCTGAAGTCTCAACTACGTAAGAATTAATGAGGAAATGAGGTCACAACTCTCAGCTATGAGTAAAATGACTAATGAATGAAAGTAGGAGCCAAAGGGAAGAGGCATGACAGAAGCAAGTGGAGAAAAACACCACAATGCATGTCTGAACACGAGAGATAGAAAATACGGATAGATCAACTGGAATGCAATACTCTGGAAAGATTGTAAGTAATTATTAAGTATGCTCTAATGCTTTGATTTCGTTTGTTCATTATGGACATTCTGAGGATAGTTAATTTTGCGTTTCATGATTTCAGTTTCCTCCAAAGTGTTCAACCTAAATTTTCCCTAATATACTGTTTATTAAGCACTGGATGAAGAGAGGGGGTTCCATACATCCACCTACTCCAGTCCAGTCACAAGCATCACTTATCCCATCATAGGCAGGGCTACTGGTGAAAGCTGTCATGTGATCTACAACCACTGTCCTGTGTTCTATGTGGGCATGACAACCAATGAGCTGCCTGTCTGCACGAATGGCCACCATCAAATTGTGGCCGTGAAACAGCTGGACCATCCACTTGCTGAGCACCCTGTCCAACACACCATTCTCACTTCAATGACTGCTTCATAGCCTGCACCATTTGGATCCTTCCTACCAACACCAGCTTTTCTGAATTATGCAGGAGGGAACTCGCACTGCAGTAAGTCGCATGTTCCCTAAACCCCCTTGGCCTCAACCTTTGTGAGTCACTGTCCTTCACTCGCCTATCCCCATCCCTGTTCTCATTCCAGCGCTACACAGCCTTTTATTCCACCAATGTGCCCACAGTCTTTCCTGTCTCCACTTTCCCCCGTACCCTCCATCTAACCTCCTATCTACACCTAGCAGCCGCACCCTCTCCCCATCTCATTCATGTATACTTCCACAAATAGAACTTTGGCCCCCATCACTACCCTGGTATCCCTCCCCTTCCACGTCCCAGCCTCCTCCCAACCCCTCACCCAAATTGCTTCTTCCATCATGTGCCATTGATTGCAGTCTGTCCTCAGTGGAAGACATGATGATCGTGTGTGTGTGTGTGTGTGTGTGTGTGTGTGTGTGTGTGTGTGTGTGTGTGTGATTCAGCATCTCAGCTATATGAGTTACAATCTATCCTTTCCATAATATTGTCATTATTTCATCCTGCGTTATCCATTGTTAAATTTATATTGTGTCATTTTTCTTCACTTGCTTCTGCCATGCCTCTTCTAGTCCGCTCTTTTGTTAGGGAGGTCTACCATGCTGCTGTGTATTTATGTGCACGAGGGGAAGCCGCTGTCTTTTTGTACTATGTGTGTGATATGTTTAGTGTACGTTTCCCAAATAGGGAATATAAGTAAAGTAGGTTGTACAGGGACATTTTGGCCTGATGGGTACAGCACAACTAACTGGTTCTTATATTCATACTCTCACTGTCTTTGTTTTCATTACAGGCTTCCTTGTTGGAGGTTCAATTGTAATTTAATGCTTTTGTTTTAATTAACATAGCTATTGTTGCATCTGTGATCTATTTAGGATGGTCTTTTTAATAAGATTTTTATGGTTTTGGGTCCATTAAGTATTAGTTTGCCAAGAGCTCAGAATGGGTACAACTTGATGAGAATTCTTGCGTATGCTGTCACAGAATGGTACATAACTTCACGAATGCAATTATAGGAGCTGCGGCCATTTATTTAATTTTGGTTATGCCTGTTGATCTTTTAATCGGTTTATGGCAGGTGCTATGTGTAAATAGTAGTTCTGTAATCTTCAATGTGATAGGGTCTGCAGCTGTGATGAATTTTTAAAATGATTTTATGAAACCTGCATCTGATATTCTCATTATTTGATGTACAAGTGTACAATTTCATCCTGAGGCTTTTTTCAGATATCCAGAATGGAAACTTTATACATCGGGTTCATTAGTATCACTTATAAATTACATCAAATCCCAAGATAGGCTAAGAGGATTATTTATTATTTTATGCACAATATTTTAATGGTATTATATGCCATGTATGTCTTTGCTCCTGTAACCACAATGTAATTGTCATAAAATAAATTTGAAATAGTTTTTTTGTTATTTTAAGATTATAATTATTCTTCAGAAATTAATTAATAAAGATATATGTGTACGTGTTCTCAATTACATTATCATTGGTGGAAATATGATTGTATGTAATCCCCTTAAAAACTTGTAAATATTTGTTCTAATTTTGCAGGAGCATGTCATTTGTAAACAGTTGTTACAAATATCTTATATATATAAAAGTCGATGACGGCACTCTATTGAAACAGCACTGAAAACCATGAAAATTGAGAAGAACCTTTCATGATCTGCTATCTGGTTGTGTGATCTTATGCATTACAGTCATATTTATTACTCAGTATAGCAGTAATTAAACATTATATGGTACTGTAATACTTTGTTGTAGAACTGGTAAAAAGTTGTGTAGGAATTTTCTATTCCGTACGTCATTTTGATCATGTAAAACTCTTGTCTGATTGGTCTCTTAGATGGATGTAAGGAAGCAATTGATTCCAGTCTTACATCCATGACTTAACCTTTCTGTAACTTAGGTAATATTTGTAGTAACTTAGCAGTATTAGGTATTTAGTGGTTCATGTTTTTTAAGTGTACATGCAGCAAAGGTGGATGGGTGCTGTTACTTATTGTCATGTGTTCTTTAAATTGTGTGCAAACTTCCCTTCCTGTTTGTCCAATATAAAGTTTTGAGCACTTCCACAGTTAACTTTGCAGATTCCTGAATGCGAAAAATGTTTAGACTTCCATGGGTATGTCTTGATAATTGTTTTAGATTGTCAGGGTTCCTGTCACTATTGTATAATTTTGTATTCTTGAAACAGCGAGTAATTTTGTCAGAAACAATACTCTCCAAAGTTATTTCATCTTTGGAATTGGCATGTGTTTATTTAGGCTTCTTTTTGAGAAATATGTCCACTAGGTTTTTAGGATTGCCGTTATTTATAGCCATATTTTGAAGATGATGTAGCTCTTTTTCAGTCCTCTGGTTTTCCATTGGTAAGTTGATCAGTCTGTGTATCATAGAACGTAAATATGTGAGCTTGTGCACTCATGGGTCACATGATTGATTGTGGATAATTATGTCTGTTGTCGTTTACAAAAAATATCAAATGTTTGCTCAGATTTCTTGTTTCAAATTTTTAAATCCAAAAAGTTGAACATCTTCTTTATATTTCCACAGAGCTTGTAATTTTTCTATGTAAGCTGTTGAATTGTGCATATGTGGTGTTGCTGTTTTTGTGCTATCAAATAGGTTTAAAATGTCATCAACAAATGTATAGTAATAAAGTATTTTTCAGCTGTCTGAGTGAACCTGTCAAAAAATTTTCATCTTAAGTATATCACCTAATGTGCTTGCTAGGCATGAGCCCATTGCTACCCCCATCTTCCAGGAGATAAATTTTGTCGTGGAGTGAGAAGTAGTTGTTGGCAGTGATCAATTATAGGAGTTCTACCAACTTCTACTTGAGTGATTTTCTTATATTTGAGAAGTTTGATTTTTTTAAAAAATGATTCCTGTAGTCTCTGTTATTGGATTGTTTGTATACATGTTGGATCAACTGTTTTTAGTATATTTTTTCTCCTAAGTGTTATATTCCTTATGGGGCATATTGAGTTTTTTACTAACACCATGTTAACAGTTGGATGAATGTGGATTTGTTGTTTATGTATCTTGGTTTGGGCACACAATGTTGGTGTTGTTGGCTTCATTATCATGGAATCTTGTATGTCTTTTTCTGTGAATACCAAGTTACATCTTTTAGTGCTTTCTTTAATTGTGCATTACATTTGGTGCTTGGGTACTGATCGATACTTTTAATATTACTTTGTTCAAAAATTCTAGTACTTCTCTATTATAATCTCCTTTTGACATAATCATCAGCGTACTTCTTGTATCTGATTTTCCACTGATTTCATTACGTTCTTCAAACTTGTTATTAATTTGACCTATGATACTACTATCCTTTGTTCTTATATTGATCCTGCTTTCTCGTTTTGCTTCAGTTTGTATTATTTGTACAAGTTTAAAGTTATGTTGTTCAGCTGATGAGTTGGCAACTGGGCAATACCGAGCACTACTTTAGTGTTTGCAATATTGTTTTAAATTATACTGTACATTAGTGTGGTTTTATGTTGAAAAAGAATTTATAATCACACCTATACCTTTTAATAAATAAGACTGTATTGTGTGAAGATCACACAATCATAATGCAGGTCATGAAAGCGTCTGCTCGATTTTCATAGTTTTAAGTACTATTTCATTAGAGTACTGTGATCAAGTGTACGGGATCTTTGTAACAGCTACTAAAAACGATGTGCTCCCACAAAGATAGAACAGATATTTACAAGTTATTTTAAGGAAATTACATACTGTCATATTTACACTTATTATGAATGATAACTAAATATAATTCAAAACAAGGACATATATAGTTTAATTAACAAATTTCTGTAAAATAATTATTATCTTCCTAGTGTAAGAACATTCAAAATATCAACCTTACATATAAGAGCTTAGCAGCAACTGCTCAAAAGTAACATGCTCCTAAAACAACAAAAAAAACTTTATTACAAATTTTACGACAATTTCATGCAGTCACAGGAGCAAAGATGTACATGGGAAAATATATTATTAAAAAATCATCCCTAAAGTACGTTCAAATCCGCCTAGGATAACTTGGGAAATGACTTGTTCTTACTTAAATTCATAAGTGATACTAATGAATCTAATGTGTGATGCCTCTGTTTTACATACTTGGAAATGACCTAAGGCCAAAATGGTACAATTGGACATCAAATAAATAGAATATCAGCTGAAGGCATCATGAAATGATTTAAAAAATGATAGTTGTGTGTTTCTCGTACATGAGCAAAGTCAACTTGATGGCAGTGGTGCTATTGTTAGAGGTTTTGGATATGACAAAAACAGAAATAGTAGGCTGGAGCTTAACTGTGATATGCTGCACACTGTACACTCACTTGCATGGTTGCAACACAGCCCCTCACCTGAAATTTTAATGTCTGGTTGTAGTTGTCACAGTATGAGATGAACATGTATGAAGTACTGGAAAGCCAGAATCTGTATGTAAAGGAACATAATACGTAACACTGAAGCCTGTAGGCGCAGTGACTGTGTATTGTAGTTTTTTCTGGTTCCATTGTGTGAATGGCTAGTTACCTCGCTTTACGTGGAAGCATTTTATTGCCATCCTTCAGCTGTGTGACGAATTAGTATATAAGACAGATTTTTTGCTTATATGCCATGTACCAGAGAATCACTATATTAACCCCTGTTGGTTGATTTGTAGAGACATTCTGTACGTATATATGCTATCCTCATTGGTAATGTTCTAAAGTTCTTTTGGTTTTTTAGAGTTTGACATCATATATTGTCGTCACATTTTAGTTACACTTTTTCATATGCAACTGAATGTGTAGGACTGTTGTAATGAGACCTTTTGTCGGAAAATGAAACAATAGTTGTGGATGTCCTAACAAGAGAATCATGTGTTAACCAAAATTCTTACTACTGGAACTGCTGTTATTGGCACTGATTATTTGTAGTTGTTGAACTTTCCACCCTCCTCATAAAAAGTCATTCATTAAAGAATGAATTACCAAACTGATTGCGAACCCAAAAACATATTACCTCACAAAACCAAAGTAAATAAAGTTCATATTGGCATCAAACTTATCTTTGAATTCATTTTGCAGAACCAGGGAAGAAATCGTCACATTTTCGTACGTAAAGTTGCAATGTTTCATCTTAAAATTGTTGTAAAGTTCCGTGTTGACAGTAAGGAGTTTCATGAGTAATAAAGTCTTAGTTCCACAATCTTTGTCTTTTAATTTGCATTTGTTCAATAAGAAGTACAACAGTGGATGTACTTAATATGCTAAAACTGTTATAATTCATACAGGAATGGTAACTAGATGCCAAACAGTTCTTATACAGAACTCTGACCAGAAATGCCACAAAGACTTATGGCAAGTCATAATTACAGTTAGAAAATGCCATACATAACTTGCTGTGTTTAACAGTACTGGATCACAGTTACCTTACAACGCCACTCTTTAACAACCACTGTCAACTCTAACGACTCCACCAATACTGAAAACATTATTTAAATAGGTCTGTTGTTTATAATTAAAGATAATTTAATTGTAATCAGTAACATAATAAAATTAACACACATTTCCTTGTACCTATTGAAAATTTGAACGACTTTTTGGTATTAACTAATCAGGTCTTACATTTTTTACTGGAATTTAAGCAGTATATGCTTTTTAATACAAACAAAGAAATATTTAAATAAAATAGCTTACAAATTATTGCTTCAGTTATATCAAAGTTCCAACAAAAGTGTAGTAGCTGTCCCAAAATTTTGGAATGTGTTGTGCTGTGAAACTGTAAATATCAAGCATTTTTGTAGATTAAAAGTTCATTAGGAAAACTAATTACATCAAAGAAAGCATTATACCGCAATTTAATGTCTACATAATAAGAATGTGGAAAATACAGCCCATATAGTTGTGATATTTATTTGCTAATTGTTGTCCAAAAGCAGATTCCGAAAGGGGGGGGGGGGGGGGGGGTTCAACTCTTAGTTTGACTCAGGTTATAAATGCTCATGGCATAATTTTTGATGAAGTATAACTTTTTATGAGCTGTGTTTCAATCTTCCAAACTCTGCACCAAATGTGACACAATTCTTGGTTGTGCTGTGTGTCTTCTATGAGCTTATGCCAAACTGCTAGTCAGTGCAGTTGCTGATACCTATCCAGTAAATCCCTGTCCCATCTATTGGAGTTAGTTAAATGTGGGATGAATCTGGGAAACAAATGCAACTCGCCCCCAACTCTACAGTGAAGTAACGTTACATGCATGTAGATGGAAAAAGAGCACAATGAATTCTCACTTCCGAGCAAAAAGTAATCAGTCCAAAGAGATTAACAATGAATGTATTCAGTAAATACCTGTTTCTGATCACAGAAAATCATTGTGTAATATAGTATAAGTTAGGGCTGGTTTTGATGATTAGAATATCTGGGTTTGTAGTTAGAATAGTATATTTGACTGTGACAGTGACCAGGTACAAAGGGGCATTTCTTCAGGTACAAAGGTTATAGGGGTAACAAACTGAATAAACTGTAATTGCATTATTACTCTGTAATGAGGGGCCAGAGAATGTGGGTCCTTTATAATAAAATACTTGGAAGGTGTCCCTGAACAGCCTCTGAAAGTTTGTCAGTGGAGTTCTGGTTCACACTGTACGAAAGTAAAAGTGACACACTAACTTTTGATACTAACAGTTCCTTGTCAGGGAGGGCTGAGTGATAAGGTGGGGAAGGTTATGAGGGAAAGGCTGGCGACTTGGTCCCCAGGAGGATAGTAAGGACAAATGTAGACAAATAAATATGATAAATAGGTGTGATATTAGTTTTAGAAGCTTTTGATAAAGATTAAAATATTTCTTCCGTTATGAGCTCCACAGCAGTAAATAGTAAGACAACACTTGTTGCTTGTTAATATAGGGTGCAAATGTTTACCGAAGTGCAAGCCCGGGAGACACTAGCCATAGTGGGCCTCAGAGTCCAGTATCGCCTGCCAGCTCACCAGGAATTGGGCCCAGCACCAGCCCTTTCCTTGACCACAACAGCTATGGCTTCACGCAAGCTCAGGCAAATGCATTGCAGCAGCACTTTGAGCAATTCAGTATGGTGAGTAAGCATTCATTGCAAATTTGTTACTTTTTATTGACATTCTGCAGGTGGATGGAAATTTGCACTGATAATACGTAATATAAATCTCTTATCACTGTTGGTTGCTAATTATTTTCTCTTAATTATTTCCTGTGATATGCACAGTCATTCAGAAAGTAAGTAGAGTGGTTGAGATAAATCAACAGTGTATGCCCTACCACCCAAATTAATCTTTCTTTTATATTACATTAACTGACAAAAAAGGTGGAACACCCAGAAAGGGAGGGAGAAACAAAATATAACTTTACAGATTGAGAGGATGTGTGATGTTACTTCAGTGATATCAAAGTGAGACAAATTTACAGATAACTTGGCAGGATGAGCATGTTTATCAGTATGATGATGCCCTTCTGGCCTGGATACACGCACTGATTCAGTTGGAATGGGTGTCATAAAGACCTCATATCATCTTCCGAAGCAAGCTGCTCCACAACTTTTGTAATTGGTTATTGATGTCCTGGATACTAGCACTGGGACAGAGTTTACTTCCAAGCTGCTCCTGCATGTTATATCGGAGAGAGATCAGGGGATCTTGGTGGCACGTGATTACCGCAACATCACGTTGACTGTTCATGGAGAAATGTGCCCTTTTGAAGTGGGGCACAACGATACTGTCACATGAGAGGGAACCCATGGGGATGCAAGGTGTCTGTGACATATCTTTGTGCTGTCAGAGTGCCCCCAATCACTACCAGTAGTGATTGGAAGTCATACCTGATTGCTTCCCACACCTTGGTACTAGGAGTAGCACCACTGTCTCTCCCCAAAACATTGGAAGAATGGGACCTCTCCCCAGGTTTCCATCACATTCGCTGATGATGGGCATCCAAGGTAGTAAAGAATTGCATTTCATCGGAGAATGCAGTGGGATGCCATTCATCGGCAACCCATTCTTCCTAGTTATGGCACCATTCCAAACATGGCCGTTTGTAGTGTATTGTTAGCAGGAGCACGCCTGGGACAGTAGTTCCCCAGACTGGCAGCTGTAGCCCCAGACCAGTGGTGCGGGATGACACATACAGTTTCAGGGAACTGACTATTTGTTCCCAGCTAGCAGGTGAAATATGAATCTGTCACAGTATGCATGATGTCCAAAACAATGACTGCCCCCTTATGGTAGTCATGGTCGACCTGAATCTTGGTGTCGAATATGTCTGCTCCCATGTTTCCATGCAGTCCAATGTCGGTCCAATATTACAGTCGAATGCCTCACAAACCTAGGTATGGCATGATTCAACTAACCAGCCAAATGGAGACCCACAATCACACACTTGTCAGGGGCTGATAAAGCTGTCTCATATGAGTATGTGGCATCTCAGTGTCCTTCACAGTATTTGCATAACATCTGACACTATTGAAGCCCCTTACATACCATACCGGGCATAGTAACAACACTAAACACAAACAGCATTGATGCATTCTCGTGATCATTCTGCTTGTGACAGAGAATTGCAACTATAATCATTTAGTTCATAGCTGCTGATGGTGTGAACGTGTATGGAGATAAATTGTCATGTGGCCATGTCATCTGGGTATTTCACCTTTTTGTCAGGCAGTGTATTTTACAACATTTGTTAACAAAAATTAGCTTTTATCAGAAATTATTTATGAGGAAATAAGATAAATAAGACTGAATATGTATTCATATAATGCTGTGGTGTGATAATCCAAAGTGGTATGAGAAAACAAAGAGTTATTTAAGCAGGAGAGACAAATTATTAGCTAAGCTTTTCGTAACATTTGAATACTCCTTTCACTGGTTCCAGTATATATCAAACAAGAGTGACCAGTTCCAACTAGTGGCGTGAATACATAGTGATAGGTTGTAGAGTGTAACACATATAATGTCTGCTATATTGTGTGTAATGCATGCCCCCCTGCCATTATTGCTGAACGGAGGAACCACATTGGCGGTTCAGTTCTGGAGTTGATGAGTTTTGCCTTATAAACTTTTGATTGAAAATCTATAAATTATAGTAAAAATAGTTTTTTTTAGCTGTGCATGTTGTGCGTAATGAAGTGAATATCAATCATATCATCAAACTGTTGTTGAATTTGAAGTAAAAATGCTTGAGTATGTCGTCAGATGCAAATGTGAACAGTGTTAACCCTTTGACTGTGGCTGACTGCCACAGCAGTTCAGTGGTGCCATTTCCCAGGTGCTGCCAACTGCTGTAGAAGTTCTGAGACGTTCCCTTGCTTATTGTTTAGCTGTGCTTGAATATACCCACTTAAGATGTCTGTTTGTTTGCAGCACTACTGGCGGACTCTCGCCACATCTTTTTGTTTGTTCTAATTGCAACAGTTGTTTCAATATAAATCGATGTCATCACTTTTGGTGGATCCTCAAAGCACTTGAACAAGTAATTTGCTTTACACACAACAGATGACGCTACTGTGATTTCTGCCGAACTGTAGTTTTCCCCATTTCTGCAAGACACTGTTCTTGGTTCAGACATCAGTCGGCTATTATTCGCTTGTGTTCGCATAGTGAATTTACTTATTGTAATTGCATGTAAAAAGCTCCTCACCTCCGAAGAGATATACAGATGTTGATGGAGAGTGACTCTGAAGAATCACTGAGCTTATCACTAGACAGCGATTCATATGAAGAAGATTCTCTTATGAGTAGTTTACAATCTACCGACATTATTGATTCTCATCTCATCTCCATCTGTAATTACTAGTGCTATCAACGTACCACAAAGCTGAAATGCCTGAGACTTAAAGAAGAGATAGGAA
The DNA here is from genome assembly GCF_021461395.2 of Schistocerca americana. Taxonomy (NCBI): domain Eukaryota; kingdom Metazoa; phylum Arthropoda; class Insecta; order Orthoptera; family Acrididae; genus Schistocerca; species Schistocerca americana. Next base: position 452,209,983 of record NC_060122.1, read on the forward strand.
GAGTGGTGATCTGAAAATGAAACTGAGTGTGGTAATAGATTACAATAAATTAATGGGACTAGTCGTCCGAAGTGGCTTGCAAAGAAAAACAGTGGAAAGTACACGGAAGTCATTGTTTTCCATATTTTGGACATTGCAATTTTCAATGCCTTTTGCTTATACTGGAATTATGGGACGAAATGAAGTGGGAAAAGTTTCATCTCAGTGTAATTAGAGAAACTTTTGCCTCTTTTTACATTGATTGCTGGTGGTGCTAAACGTCAAGAGTATCCTACAAGACTAAATGTGTCGACACATTTACCAGATCAGATGGAAAGTACAAGATGTGTAGTCTGCGCTCGAAATGGTGTTAGGAAACAAACTAAGTTGTGCTGTAAGGAATGCAATGTAACTCTTTGTGCTTATCCTGCTTCAAAACTTATCACAAACAATTTCAGCAATAAAAAACTGTCAAACCTTATTTTGAGAGAATGTAGACATATATCACTATTGTAAACAACTTTAAATGCACCTCACACAAAAATGAAGTTTAAATTTGTAAATAAAAACCCCCCAGTTCTTCCATAGCCAGTCCAAATATCAGAACAAAATAGAAAGCCAAAAAACAGCGAGCATATTGGAATCATTGTGCAAGGTGAGCGCGCCAGAAGCATTCAGCACCCAGTGCACGGCGAGTGGGACAACAATGCAGCACACGAGACATGACCACAAGTGTTGCACAAAGCAGTCAAAGGGTTAAACCAAGGCACTGTCAACAGATGATCTAATTTGCTTTATCCAGTTGTATACCCTGTTACCCCCACTTCCAGGCTGCCACCACAACCACAACCACCAGTATGTGCCTGCAAGTGTTATGCAGTGGCCAGCTATGGGAGTACACTGGTGCAAAATATGCAATAATTTACGCACATGGTCCTCCAATTTTTGAGGTCGTACCTGTTGCTGTGGTTCATAAGGCTTCACTAGATGCAAAATTTCTCCAGCCTCTGTGACAGTGCTCTGTCAATGTAAGGTAGCTGACAGCATGATCTGTTTCCATTTGATACACAGCTTGTGTACACATGAGTACATGTTGCAGTGATGCTACTGTGGGAAGAAATACTTCAGTAGACAATAAGAGCTGTCAAAGAGAGACTTGAGGAACACATATGCCCAACAAGACTGCTCCAACCCAACAAACCAGCCGTTGTAGATCATGTACTCACATGTAAAAATGTTACAGAGTACGCTGAAACGAAAATGACAGCATTGTCAAGGAGGCTCTGAAAGACAATCCTTCAGAACTATCAATAACTGGGCCAATGTGTACATTATTACCAAGGTGTGAGAGCCAACTGTGCTGGTGTATTTCACACCTTAGGGTATAAAATGTATTTCTCCTACTGCTTTCCAGTAGTTTACGAATAGAGGATATTTCATACCAGCCCAGGTCTTACTACCAGGAGCAGGGATCACGTGGTACAGAATTGGGGGGTAACAGTTATGTGCGTGTAGACCTAAGTACCTTAGATCCCCTGATGATGGCATCTCATTTTGCCATTTAAATGTCATGCCACTTTGAAATGCACGACTTGGGTGATAGCTGAGAATTTTTCCTGCCTAGACATCTGCACAGAAAGAATTGCCTGCTGTAGAATTTTTGAAAACTGTAGTGCCTACTGCTGCCTGTGGGAGATAGACCAAAAACCCCATGAAATTTTTAAGTTCAGCATATATTGGCAAGTTAGATGGTACGCTCACTGTATAATCTAATTACTTGTTCACTTATACAATGTGTACTGAATGCATTTTATTGTCTTTAATATGCCACAATTTGTTTTCAAGCCCAGTTCATCTTCTAATAACCATTCGGATTAATTTTAATATTTTTGGTGTATTCTGAGTAGTACCATGCATTGTGACATATTATAAATAAGAATAAAATACATGCAGCTTTAAATTTGAGACACACACAGGCTGACACCAGTATAATCAACCAAATTTTGTAAACTGAATGATAAAAGTTGTTTTTGACCCAAATCTAAAATATCGCCATAAATTATCCTATTTTAATAAGTACTGTGGTGCAGGTCTGAAGAAACGCTATTCGAAGAAAACACATAATAACTCTGACATGCACAAAGAACAAAGCAAAAACAACGTGCATGGTTTTTAAATCAATTAGTGTGTAATACTAGTTGGGTCATCTCATGCCTACAGTTTCCCATGTGACCATAATGGATTTTGATAAAATTTCGTATAAACAATTGCACAAATTCCCAGTTATCATTGGTTAAGTTTCACAGTCGTTATTTCAATACTTCTGGAGATAAGTCATTTGTTTCACCCCATAACACAGCTATCAATAATGCACCCGTGAGTTTTCTGCAGCATTCAGACATGTCATCTCTGGTAATGTTTTATTGAGAGAAACAAAACTAGGTCATATTGTACAACCTTTTTTTTTTCTCTCTCTAAAGTGAAAAAGAAAAAAATCCTGAGCAATTTGAAGCAAAGTCGGCCAAAAAAAATACTAAAAAAATTTTAAGTTAAGCTTTTTATATCTCCAGAAGTATAAAATTTATTTTTCGTACTGCTTTCCAATAGTTTACAAATAGGCTCATATTCTGCTGGTACTTAAATCTGACATCTTTTATTATGTTATATAGCTGTTTAGTAGTCTCAGAGGAACACAAGATCAAAAGTCGTGATGACTAGAAAGTGAGATCAAGTCTGAATAACTCAAAAAACTTAAAAAAGGGGGTGTCTTCTGTCATGACTCATCGCAATATACTGCTATAACTACAGAATCAAACTTGTTATAAACTTCACAATTTAACTCTGTATATTACCAAGGCAGTGGAGCTCATGGTATTAAATTGTTGCATAACAGCTGCAGCACACATCACATAAACATCCTGCAGGTTTCACACCACTGTCACTTTGTGTAAATTTTGTTGGAGTTTAACCACTTCTGGTTCCTTTAAAAGTGAGAAAACCAGCTATCCCATCACCATAGGGGTCACTTCTTATAGCTGCGCCAACAGCAGCCGCAGGGGATTTTCTTTACCACAGGTTTCCAAACCTGATAGGGTTTCCTTACACAGGATCCCGAGCTAATGATACATTTCTGGAAGAGTTTGAGGCCAGAGCTAGAAGAGGTTTCTCTTAGGATCCTAAGCTTGTATTTACTTCAGGATACTTGAATTTTTACATCTTCATTAATTAACTGTAGAATGTCACGAAGAGAATGATACTGCTGGCCAGATGATGTCACTGATGGGTTTGTTTGGGAAGAAATTTTGATAAGACAGAACCCAAAAATTGCACTTTTCAAATGTGATTATGTCAAATTATTTGATCTACAAAAAGAGGAAACTAGTCTTTTTATTGGATCCCATATTCTGTTTCATTTTTTATTCTCATTTCCTAATTATCAGGCCTTTTGATATTATTTTCCACAGAGAGCAATGAACAACTGTAAAACATAGCAAAATATGTCAGATTTTTAATTTGAGTACCAGCTGAATATGGACCCATTTTCAATGAACCTCTACCTTCTCATTCTTTTTTAGGGCCTTAAATGCTCTCACTGCAAAACTAATTATAATTTCTAGATGGTTTAGGACATGGTCTTTCTAATGAAAATGGTTTAAAAGAGTTGCAAAAGACAACTTTTATAAAAAAGTTGGTCAAAATAACCATTTTTGGCATTTTTAGAAAACTTTGCCCTTAATTTGTAAACTATTGGAAAGCTATAGGAGAATGAAATTTTGTATTATAAGCCCTTGTATTGATATGTTAGTAAGTGCAAAGTTTCAGGTGTATCTTGCAATTATTTCCGGAGATAGAAAAAGCTAACTTCACTTTTTTTGTGTGTGTATTTTTTAGTCGGACTTTGCTTCAAATATTACATATGCCAATTGCTTATGGAATCCTTTTTTTACTATTTCATTTAAGAAAACATTGAAAGTCATACAAGATGATACAATTTTGTTTCTTCCAAGAAAATATTGCCGGAAATATTATGTCTCAAACTTAGCGAAAACAGACACACAGAGACACACACACACACACACACACACACACACACACACACACACACAGTTTTTTACTGCTCAAAAGAAGAATTTAATGTTTTCAAGCTGATAATATTAAATGCAACAGACTGTATTATGATCATTACTGAACTCCACATTAACATTACATATCGCTTGTGAATGTCAAAATACACAAATTATCCAGTATGGTGTCCAACAATGACTGTTTCATTGCACACACTTCCTACATGTCCTCTCGTTATCCTGTCTCGTAACAAAGTCCCCTCACATTCAGATTTTCCTGCTTTTCTTTGCTTGCCATGGAGCAACTCTTTTTAAGTCACAGAATAAATGTTTCGCTCACACAGGCGAAACACACCACATCGTGATATATCTTCACTTTAAACCAATAACAATAGAAAGGCAGTTGAACCGATCACTCTCTCCCAGCGGCTGGTACGGGCCAACGGATATTATACTGTTTGCGCATGGGGTCAAACAAATGACTATATCTCTGCAAGTATTAAACTGGTGAAAGTAAAACTTGACCAGTGTTCATTGGGAACATACGCAAAATGTTCACACAAAATTTCAGCAAAATCTGTGATGGTCATGTGGGAACTTTTTCTGAAATTAGATGACTTAACATGAAATGGCCCAGTCATGAAAACACAGACCATCGGAAAGGTTACATTAGCAGCTTCTCTTGAGATATTATTATTACTATATTATGACCTCTAATTTGTTGCTGCTGTGGCTACTAGGTGTAAAATTAACATTTGTTATTTTTAGAGAATAATGCGTAATTTTCCTTCTTTAATGCTTCCAGGGAGTGGTAAGTACCAAAATGAGTCTATTTTCATTCCCGTGTGGTGTCACACTGTAAATAGCCAGTTAATTGCAGAACTGTTCTGGTTGTAAAGAAACTTAATAACAGATTTGCCAAAAATTCTTTTGAGAAAAGTTGTCAGTGTGTCTCTGTGTTGGTTCGAGATCAGAGGAAAATATCTCCAGTTGTTGTAAGCAATATTGTTGTGAAGATGTATGCTTACATTTACAAATATTTTTAATAGTTTCTGCAGACTGAGAAGAACAACAGACTAATCTGAATGGATGTTTAGATAGCAGTGATTGCATCCAGTTTTACACTGTGTTTTGTTTTACTTTAAATCAAATGATGTACAATCTTTCTTAATTTCATGTGGCTGTTATTTTATACTTGGCATGTCTTTTAAGCGATTAATTGAGTAATATTGGAGTTAAACAAATAAAAACATCCTGCATTGAGTGTGTCAGATATAGCCGTATTCTTCACTATAATAAGGGAATGAAGTTATAATTAATTATGGTATGCTGTAAATAGTAGTCCCTAACTGCATTCTTTCAAACACATTTCTAAAATTTTCCTATTGCACACTCAACATTTCTGGGGGGAGGAGAAAAATAAACTTTCCGAATTTTACAAAGATTATTTGTTTAAAATATTTAAATCTGTGTAAAACATTTCAAAATTGATACCCATAATTCCCTTTTGGCAACCTGCAAGGATTGGTGCCAGCTTGTTCACAGCTTAGTGGAGTCTAGTAGCAGCTGGAGTGCAGAACTGCAGGTGATTCTTTCTCCATCACCAAGCTATTGCATGAGTTATTCCTCTCTCTTTCTTTTAGCCAGATTTGTATTGTTGTGTACAGAGTAGTGAAAATTTGCAGTCAAATGAAGACCTTTTTTCTCATAATTATTTCTTTTAAAAACTTTTCTTGTGTTTTGTGTTATGCAGATGATCTGTCTTTTTGACATAAAGCCAGAAATGTATCCAAACACAAAGCCAGAAATATTTGTTAACTATTTCGAGGAATATGATAATGATAAGACATATCAGTAATTGTCAGATTGGTGAGATCACTAAAGAAATACTACTAAACCTCATGTACCCAGGCTCTACAGTTCATTCACTTTCTATAGGATTACTTGCTCAAAATCCTCATTAGAGTGAAGCAGAGAGAACTGAAAATAATATGCCAGCAGAGCATTTTTTAGATTGGAAATCAGAACTGAATGTGCTCTCAGCCATCCTGTCTAGTCATCTTTTTTTGTGTCCATAGTGAATATATTTTTTGAAACATTATACGAAGTTTGTGCATTTGTTTACACATTTGTATACCCTGAGCCTACCTTTTTTCTTCAGTGAGGTCTAGCAAATAAGTAGATTCAATAATAAATTATGTTTGTAAACCATTAAAAAATCAAAACTCTGTTTCTCTTTGTTATAGTTTGCTACATGTTACTTCATCCATCTAAATTGAGTAACTTTAACTCCTGCTTTCACTCATATTTGCACTCTTTGTCACCAAAGGGTTGTCATGGCTTTCTTAAAGCTGTTGAGAAAGGCATAAACTGAATATCTGTTTGCTTAAGTATCTCTCATGAATTTTTCCGGGGTTTGCAAATTATGTACTTCAGTAAAAAGTTGTAAATTGGTTTCTCTTCCTGTGATTCAGCATTCTTTCACTCCTGCCATTTCACGTACATCTACAAATTCATTCTACATAATTGCAATGAAAGTGTTGAAAGTATTATTAGTATAAATGTAGACTGAGTTGGCAGCTTGCAAAATAGATCGTGACCACATATTAGTGACTGATTTTGTTAAGTTGTAGTTTTACCAAGACTGAATATGAATACATCGCTTTGCCTGCCTCTGAAAGAAGGGAATTAGAACAACTGATGTTCACATTTGCTTATAGATGCCACCTAACTGAAAAAATGTATTTTATCATTGTTGCACATGACACATTAAACAACATGTCACAACTGATTTATGCTTCAGTTTGTATGGAAACAACAATGTGTTTGCTGTTCTGTCAGCATTTAATTGCTAATTCACTCATCTTTCTTAACCAGCATTAATCTGAAGGTGATAGGAACTATATTTTAACATAGGATTTATATGCCACTCATAAATAGGAAATACTGAGAGACCATGTGTTACATGAAGATAAATCTAGTGAAGTAGATGACAGTTTCCTAGAAAACCAAAAGAAATGAATGTAGAAAGTCAGTTGGCAATTATCATCAGCAACATCAACTGTGATGAAGAGTCTACAGAACCGTTTGCAGTGGATCCAATACAAACTTAAAGTAACTAGTATACTATCTGTAAAGATAGGATTATGTGACCATCATCATATAAGGAGAGGTATGGGCACATTTTATATACCTGCAAATGTCTGTAAACACGGTTTGGATATGTGGATCTGGGGAACCACATTGTCATTAAAATTGAGTGTAACAGCCCATAAATTAGTGTGTTCTTTGTGGTGATTTCTAAGATATAGTTGGAGCCTAGACATTGGATATGTCTTAAGACCATTGGTCACAGCACCTGGTGAAGACTATTTTGGCTGTGGCAATATTGTACAGAAAAATAGAATAGTCAGCTGAATGTGCTGTAGTCAACTCAAAAACGGATTAGAGACAATTTTCATGCTAGTCTATCCTGGGCAGATCTCTTCATCTGTGGGTAAATGTTGTAACCAAAATATACTTGAACAGAAGCCTTGGTTTTCCTCTATGATTTTTATTTTTCCACACTTGCCTTTGTACCAAATTAACTTTTCCTAAGTGCTCTAAGATGCGCCCTACAACCCACCAACCCCCTTTCTTTAAAAAGAAAAATAATTGAGTAATCCCACAAAATTTCTTTTTCCCCAGTCTGATTCAGCCGATCATTAGCTACCCGTATACCCATCTCACTTTCAACATTTCGAAAGTTTCCATTTTGTACTTGTTTGTATTATTCACCATTTGCTTTTCAGTCTCATATGGTGCTTCACTTGAGAGAAATATTTTCACAAATTTTCTAACAAACAATTCATCCTGCACTTTCCATTGTTACATTTACATATTCACAGAAGTCATCATTTTTGCCAAGTCACTGTCTGGGGTAGGGTAATAGTTCACTATCAGTTTATACCAAGGAAACTGCTTTCAAAATATTATGAAGCAGCTTAGGGCATGTCACAGTTTAAATGCAACAGCTGATGGATCAAAGGCTTGAGATTGAGAGTAGTCATAGTCCTGTAAAGGAACATCAGTTTGACAGCCTCATGAATCATCTCTTATGGTGCTATGCGTACTGAAATTACGGAAACGAGAAAAACCACACATTGCTCTCATAATACTGGTATGCATAAAGTCATGAGAGAAGATAACTAAGCTCTTAAACTGATTTTCGATTGTATAGTCATTCTGTTGGTAATGTAAAATATTTGACACGTGGATTATTCTGTTGTAACTGTAATGTGTGCTAAGGCACTTCATAACCACTAGAACATCATTGTCTCAGTCAAAATAAATTGGTTCTTCCATTGCCATTTAATAGATCACATTCCTAATTACAAATGAAAAGCACACAACTGTGGGTGACCTACAGTATTAGTTTATGTAGCTTATTGATTTTTTGCTTAAAAGGTCATTATCAGACTATAACTGACTGCTATGATCAAAGTGGATGCTGTGCTGTTCAGCATCATTAAATAAATATTTCCTATGGAGAATGAGATGCAAAAACATAAAAATTACTATCTTTGACAGTGAAGTAAACATATAATTGAAAACATTAATGATAAGTAGTAACTAAAGGAAACACATCAGAAAACATTGAAGACTAAACATTGAAATATTATGTATTGTGGTGTACAGTTGATGGTACAAAAGGTGGCACTGGCTGAAATTTGTATTGCTTACCACGTTACACAAGAGCCAGTCACGTTTTAGTGTATACAGTACATCCCATAAAAGTGAAGGACATGTGTAATTGTGAATGAAATTGATAAATAAATCTTATTGACACAGAGCATGAAGCACACAACCTGGATTTGGGACTTCAAGTTGTGAGGTGGAGTAATGTTGGGGACAACAGTAAAGAATTTCTAAATATTGCAACACATGGAGCCACTGTATAAAGCATTTGAGCTTAGATTAACACAGAAAATCACCTCATATCAAGCGTAACTCAGAAATCTGTAATATATAAACATTAATCCCACATTATGTTGCCGTCAATTGGAATCTACTTTAACTGGTAAAAATTCACCAATCAAAGTCACCTCCAAATGTAATCTTTAGTCTGCGATTTAGTGATGTGACAGAACAATGCTTTAGTTTTGTGCAAATACGAAATGAAATAATAAAGAAGTCATTACTAATATGTAAATATGTGGTTATGCCATTCCCACACTGCTGTAACCATTCTTCCTAAACATGCATCCCAAATGCTGAAATGGAGGTTGTAGATGGTTATTGTTAGAAATAATCTCTGCCTTGTATACTAATGTTCATATTTACTCCACAAGCCACCATATAGTGTATTGCATAGGGTACCTAGTGCCACTATTAGTCATATCCTTTCCTGATCTACTTGCAAAAAGAGCGAGGTAAAAATGACTATTTATACACCTCCGTACGAGTGCTAATTTCCCACATCTGTCTTTGCAGACCTTACGCAAAGTACATATCTCTGGCAGTAGAATCATTCTGCAGTCAACTGCAAATGCCCATTCTCTAATTTTCTCAATAGTGTTTCACAGAAAGAAGGTAGTTTCCCACCCAGAGATTTCTATTTGAGTCCCTGAAGCTTCTCCGCAATACTAGTGCGTTGATCAAACCTTTCTTTAACAAATATAGCAGCCTGCCTCTGAATTGCTTTGATGTCTTCTTTTAATCCAATCTGACTAGGATCCCAAACCCTTGACCAATACTCAAGATTACCCCCTAGATATTTAATCAACGTGACCACGCCAAGCAGCATATCACTAATAGTGCATTCAAAGGTTACAGGAGTGTTCTTGCTATGCATGTATATTAACTTACTTTTTCTACATTTAGAGCAAGCTGCCATTCATAACAACAAATAGAAACTGTCTTAGTCATCCTGTAGGCTCTCACAGTCACACAGTGAGGACACTTTCTCATACACTTGAACATCATCCGCAGACTTTTGTTGTATCACACTTCCATGGGGCACTCCTGACAGTATCCTTGTCTCTCATGAATACTTGATGTCCAGGACAGTATTCTGGTTTCTATTACTTGAGAGGTCTTGGAGCCACTGACATATTTGGGAACATATTTTGTATGCTTGGACCGTCGTTAGCTGTCTGCTGTGGGTTACTGGGTCAAACGCTTTCCAGAAACCTAGGAGTATGGAATCTGCCTTTTACTCTTCATCCATGCTTTTCAGGATATCAACTGAGAAAAAGACAAGTAGTGTTTCACATGAGTGTTGCTTTCCAAATCCATGCTGATTTATGTACAATATATTTTCTGTCTCAATGAAATATATTACATTCTAACCTAGAATATGTTCAAGTATTCCCCAACATACTGATGTTGCAGATATGGGTCTGCAATTTTGCAGCCCCAATCTTTTACCTTTTTCAACCCGAGAGTACAACAATCCCTGCTTCCTCAGTGGTTTCCAAAATTTTGTTATGAAACCACAGCGGGTCTTTTCCAGCCTTAATCCACTTGCTTGGCACATACTTCTTTGTACCACAATTCACAATAAATTTAAACTGTGCACATAATTCTCATGCATCCATCATTTGTGTGTGTGTGTGTGTGTGTGTGGTTTTTTTTTTTTTTTTAAAGAAAAAAACTGTGGTGTCATAATGATCACTAATCCTTGTCTCTATACTGCCACTATTGAGAAGGTCGGGTCTGTTTCTTCTACATCTGTACTCTGAAAACCACCGTGAAGTGCATGGCAAAGGGGATGTCCCATTGCACCGGTTATTACAGTTTCTTTCATTCCATTCATGTCTGGAGTGCGGGGAGAATGATTGTTTGAGTACCTGTGTTTGTGTTGTAATTATTTTAATCATTTCTTCACAATCCTTACATGGGTGATATGTAGGTAGTAGGTTGTAGTATATTCGTAGTCCTAATTTAAAGCCGTTCTTGAAACTTTGTTGGTATACTTTCTCGGGATAGTTCATGTCTATCTTTAAGTGTCTGCAAGTTTATTTTCTTCAGTATCTCTGTATATTTTCAGTATCCTGTGTTAGTCCTATTTGGTGCGGGTCCCACACTCTTGAGCAATGTTCTAGGACTGGTCACAGGAGTTATTTATAAGGAATCTCCTTTGTAGGCCGATTGTACTTCCATAGTATTCTACCAGTTAAACTGAAGTCTATCACCTGCTTTACCCATGACTGAATCTATGTGAGCATTCCATTCCATTTCATATGCCTCCAGGTATTTGTATGAATAGGCTGATTCCAGCTGTGACTCTTTGATATTATATTCATAGGATACTAGGTTCCTTTCATTTTGTAAAGTGCAAAATTTTGTATTTTTTAACATTTAAAGCAAGTTGCATGTCTTTGAAGCACTTTCAAATCTTACCATGATTTGACTGCATGTATATGCAGTTTCTTTCAGACAGAAGTTCATTATATATAACTGCATCTATAAAAAGTCTGCAGACAGAAGTTCATTATATGTAACTGCATCTATAAAAAGTCTGAGGCTACTATTAAAATTGTCTGCAAGGTCATTAATATAAAACATCAACAGCAATGCTAGCTTGGGGAGCACTTGGAAGTTACTTCTACATCTGAAGAAGATTCTATTCCGGGATAACATACTGCCACTTGCCTACCGAAAAGTCCTCAGTCTGGTCACATAATTCACACGATACCAAATACAATCTTACTTTCGACAATAAGAATAGGTGTGGTACTGGGTCAAATGCTTTTCGTAAATCAAGAAATACTGTATCTACCTGCCTGCCTTGATCCAATACTTTCTGTATATCATGTGCCAAAAGTGAAAATTGGGTTTCACATGATCGATGTTTTTGGAATCCGTTGAGATAATTCGTTATTTTTTAGCTCAGAATACATTCTAAGTTTCTACAACAAATCAATGTCAAGAATATTGGACAGTAGTTTTGGGGATCACTTCTACCACCTTCTTGTAGGTGGGTATGACCTATGCTTTTTTTTCTCAAGAACTGGACACTGTCATTTGTTCAAGGGATTTATGATAGATTATAGTTAGGTGAGGGGTTAACTCAACTGTAAATTCAGTATAGAACCTGATAGTGATTCCATTGGGCCCTGGAGCTTTGTTCAGTTTTAACGATTTCAGTTGTTTCGCAACACCACTGATACTAATACTTATTTGACTCATCTTTTCGGTGGTAGGAGGATTAAATTTGGCCAATTCTCCTAGGTTTCCCTTGGTAAAGGAACATTTGAAAATGAAGTTAAGAGTTTAAGCTTTTTCTATGCTACCCTCAATTTCAGTTCCTGTCTCATTCACTAGGGACTGGACACTAACTTCGGTGCTACTAACAGTTATAACATATGATCAGAATTTCTATGGGTTTTGTGAAAGATCATTTGACAGTACTCTGCAGTGGTAGTCATCAAGGCTTCATGCCTTACTCTCTTGTCAGACAAACAGTGTGTTATTTAACTTTGTCCCATGCTTTGTTTTACATGTATTATGGGAGATGAAGCAGCTTGCGCAGGATAGAGTAGCATGGAGAGCTGCATCAAACCAGTCTCAGGACTGAAGACCGCAACAACAGCAAGGGAGTAGTTTTGATGGTTTAGAAGTTTCTTTATAGTGACTGTATACCATGAAGGGTCCCTCCAATATGAACTGTTCTACTGCATACATATCTATCCAGTGCATGGTAATTATTCTTTTAAGCTTGAGCCAGAGTTACTCTGCATGCTCCTGACCTGTGCTGAAAGTTGAGGTATGACACTACTGAGTTTTTATCTAATTTACTGAACATATATATCTTTCCGCTTGTTTTAGTTGTCCTTTGTACTTCAGTAATCATTGTTACCACACCCACATCATGGTCACTGATATCAGTTTTGATATGGACATCCTCAAAGATATAAGGTCTATTTGTTGCCATTAGATCCAATGTGTTTCCATCATGGTGGCATTCCAACTATCTGTTCTAGGTGGTTTCCAGAGAAGGCATTTAGTAAAGTTTCACAGCATGTCTTTTCATTTCCACCAATAACAAACTGTAATTTTCCCAATTAATTGTCGGGTGATTAAAGTCTCCACCAGTGGTCACAGTATGATTGGGAAACTTACGTATGAGTGAACTGAGGTTTTCTCTAAAGTCTGGTGGGCGATAGGAACCAGTTATCATTTTCTGCCCACCCCTTATACTGAGTATTGCCCAAACAATTTCACATGCAGCTTCAATTTCTATCTTGGTGGATTTGAGTTTCTTGTCTACTGTGACGGATATATCTCACCTATTTCCCATTTGCCTATGTTTTCGATGTACATTTAAGGGGACTTCGAACGGGAAAATTTATTTTTTTTTTTCGCATTTTCGGGTTTTAATCTCATTATAAAATTTAAAATTTTCTGATAAAAATGACATACATATTACTTATAAATTCATATTGAAAGTATTTTATTTCATATTTTTAATCTACACCAGTTGAAAATGTTAAAATTTTTACGTGCATTACTTCAAGATCTAATACAATTGGTAATTTTTTATATATAATGTTGTGTTATAAAGATTAAATTACGTTTTTGTATTGGTAGCACCGTCAAAAACAGTGTTGTATCATTTCATAGTATAAGCATGTGTCATATGTCGAAGTGCTAACGTTTTTCTGAGGAAAAGTGACGAATAATTGGTAAATCTCTCAAGAAGTAAATTATAATGTCAAAAGAAGTGTTTTTAAGAAACATGTGTTTCATGGTAATAGATTTTCAAATAAAGGGAAACATTGTGTTCAACATGTGGTGTGTGAAGTTACAGACAATGATATACAGGCAAACTCATCAGTATCTAGAGAAACACCCATTAGTGCTTCGAAGATTAAAATAAAATGTTGCGATACACAGTTTTCTTAAAACAAAAGTGATGTAAATGGTGGGTTAGGTTATATTCTGATAGATTTACACATCCTAACAAGGATGTTAGGTGAATGTGTGTGTTGTATTATATGTGGAGGGCCAGTTAGTATACTTGAAGACAGTGAGGTATCAAATGGACTAGCCAGGAAACATATCATTAATTGTACCAGTTGTAAATATACTCATCCATTTTGGAATTCTGATGAGTATAAAGTAAATGTTAGGTGGCTTATTGATTGAGGCCTATTGTCACAGAACACACTGCAGCAAAAACAATGTGTGCCGTGATGAATTTGCCACGCCCATCTTGTAAAATCAACAAGTATGCAGGATTTATTGGAGCTGCTGTGGAATCTGTAGCATGTGAGTCAATGAAGGGTGCTGCAAACGAAGCTGTTGAAATAAATGATGGTATGACTGATATACCAGTAGCTTTTGATGGCACTTGGCAGAAGTGCGACTACAGTTGTAAGAATTCTGTTTCTACGATGATCAGTGTGGATACTGGAAAGGTAATAGATTTCCAGATTTTAACCAAACACAGTTAGAAGTGTAAATCAGGGAATGAAGAAGGGCATATCTGTGACAGAGAAACAATTAAAATTACTCAAAAGAGGAAAGGCCGCTGGACCTGATGGGATACCAGTTCGATTTTACACAGAGCACGCAAAGGAACTTGCCCCCCTTCTTGCAACCGTGTACCGTAGGTCTCTAGAAGAGCGTAGTGTTCCAAAGGATTGGAAAAGGGCACAGATCATCCCCGTTTTCAAGAAGGGACGTTGAACAGATGTGCAGAACTATAGATCTATATCTCTAACGTCGATCAGTTGTAGAATTTTGGAACACGTATTGTGTTCGAGTATAATGACTTTTCTGGAGACTAGAAATCTACTCTGTAGGAATCAGCATGGGTTTCGAAAAAGACGGTCATGTGAAACCCAGCTCGCGCTATTCGTCCACGAGACTCAGAGGGCCATAGACACGGGTTCACAGGTTGATGCCGTGTTTCTTGACTTCCGCAAGGCGTTCGATACAGTTCCCCACAGTCGTTTAATGAACAAAGTAAGAGCATATGGACTATCAGACCAATTGTGTGATTGGATTGAGGAGTTCCTAGATAACAGGACGCAGCATGTCATTCTCAATGGAGAGAAGTCTTCCGAAGTAAGAGTGATTTCAGGTGTGCCGCAGGGGAGTGTCATAGGACCGTTGCTATTCACAATATACATAAATGACCTTGTGGATGACATCGGAAATTCACTGAGGCTTTTTGCAGATGATGCTGTGGTGTATCGAGAGGTTGTAACAATGGAAAATTGTACTGAAATGCAGGAGGATCTGCAGCGAATTGACACATGGTGCAGGGAATGGCAATTGAATCTCAATGTAGACAAGTGTAATGTGCTGCGAATACATAGAAAGAAAGATCCCTTATCATTTAGCTACAATATAGCAGGTCAGCAACTGGAAGCAGTTAATTCCATAAATTATCTTGGAGTACGCATTAGGAGTGATTTAAAATGGAATGATCATATAAAGTTGATCGTCGGTAAAGCAGATGCCAGACTGAGATTCATTGGAAGAATCCTAAGGAAATGCAATCCGAAAACAAAGGTAGTAGGTTCCAGTACGCTTGTTCGCCCACTGCTTGAATACTGCTCAGCAGTGTGGGATCCGTACCAGATAGGGTTGATAGAAGAGATAGAGAAGATCCAACGGAGAGCAGCGCGCTTCGTTACAGGATCATTTAGTAATTGCGAAAGCGTTACTGAGATGATAGATAAACTTCAGTGGAAGACTCTGCAGGAGAGACGCTCAGTAGCTCGGTACCGGCTTTTGCTAAAGTTTCGAGAACATACCTTCACCGAAGAGTCAAGCAGTATATTGCTCCCTCCTACATATATCTCGCGAAGAGACCATGAGGATAAAAATCAGAGAGATTAGAGCCCACACAGAAGCATACCGACAATCCTTCTTTCCACGGACAATACGAGACTGGAATAGAAGGGAAAACCAATAGAGGTACTCAGGGTACCCTCCGCCACACACCGTCAGGTGGCTTGTGGAGTATGGATGTAGATGTAGATGTAGACAGAAATTATGAAGGAACAAGTGGTGGTATGGAGGCCTCTGCAGCTATTGAAAGTTTCAGTCTATCTGTGAACGAAAGGGGAGAGTGTTAGTTCTTAGGTGATTGAAACTTGAAAGCATATAACAGTGTAGTAGATGCTCAGCTTTATGCTGAGAAGATTATCACATAACTGGAATGTTTTGGTCATGTCCAGAAGAGGAGGGGCACCAGGTTCAAGTAGTTGAAACAAAGCTTGAGAGACAAGAAACTTTCTGATGGTAATACCATAAGAGGCAGGCTGACAGACAAAATGATTGGTGAACTACAGCAGTATTATGGGATGGCCATTAGAAATAATAATGAGGATTTGTTGAAAATGAAGCAGGCAGTATTGGGTTACCTTCTTCCACAGACTGTCAACTGATGAAAAACAAGTACACCATCTTTGCCCTCCTGGGCCTGATTCATGTTGCAGTTACAGCAATGCCCGGTACTGAAACTGTTCATACACCCATAAACGTCCCATCCCAACAGCAGTCATGGATATCATAAAACCTATTTACAGAGACCTGGCAAATCCTGAATTACTGAAGAAGCATCTGTATGGCCAGAGTCAAAATCTTAATGAGTGGTTCAATAATCTGATATGGACTCTATTACCACAAAATGGTTTTTGTTGGAATGAAGACACTAAAGTGGGGGGGGGGGGGGGGGGTCAGTGATACTGTTACTGCTTTTAATGATGGCAGCATTGGTCGGATAAAGTGCTACAGCATATGAGAAATAATCGTGGAGCAAACTCCATCAGAGAACTTGAACAGATGGACAAGGCTCGCATTGATAAAGCAGAGTATGCAGCACAGTTGGTCACTAAGGAGTCCAGAAAGAAGAAAAAACTTGGAAAAAGATAAAGAGGGTGATATACAGTATGGCTCAGGATGCTTCTGAGTGACTAAAAATAAAAAATTAAGCATATTTTGAGTTAAAGTCTTCTGAAATTTTATGAGCTGTTCCTGAAAATTCAAATTTTCAGGGAGTAATAACATGCATATCTTGACTCTACGGAACTAAAAGAAGAACATGATGTTATGTATAATTAAAATTATTTAGGATAACTTACGAAAAGGTAATCAAAATCGTATTTCCAAAAGCAGTTGTTGTACCATGTTTCTTGTAGTGGCCATTTTCGCAGTAGCTGTATATAAATTACAGTTCCTTCAAAGAAAATGCCTCTTTTTGCATGTTGCGCATCAAAATTTTTATTTTTATTTATGCACACAGACGCGTTCGCCTTTTTTACAAGGCATCTTCAGTTGGTGCCCTGAAATATTACATGATTTGCCTATTTTTACACATGGGTTATGGTTTCACATCTAGGTTATAGATTTAAAAACAGTTCCTTAACTTTTTTTATATAAAATGGAAAGGTACTTAAAGGTAACTTCTAATTCATTGCGTCTAAGCAAACTGCTTTTTCTCATCTGGCAACCAGGTGGACATCTTACAGTTCACTGTTTACGTTACACATTACTATAACTGCCATCTTTTTATACCTACTTTTTCAGTTTTCTGCATTCAACTGTTTTGTGAATATATCTCTGTGTGTGTGAAAATTATTTGTTTTATTTTTATTACAATTTTTATTCATTTATTTACTCTTGAAAATAATACTAATTATTATTATTATTATTATTATTATTATTATTATTATTATATTTTCCTGTAGATACTTATGAGAGGAATCAGATGTGTAATCATTTGTTGGGATTTCTGTGTATTATATGATCAATCAGTGTAAATAGTGATTTGTTAGTCATATTTATTTAGTCATTTAGTGGTTGTTTCTTTTCAGCCTTTGTTTTGTATGTATGATAATTTTCCTGTAATCTTAGGAGATGTCTTTCATTATTTATTCTAATTATTTTCATATCATTTTCTCTTGTAGTAGGTTTGTGGTTATTTTCTCTCAAATGTTCTGCAGAAGTTGGGGCTCATTCCATATTTCTGTGCTCTGATATGTTGTACCAGGTGTCAAATGTTCTGCTGGTTTGTCCTATATACCTTCCATCACATGTATTGCACTGTAGTTGGTATATTCCTGCTTTTTGGTAGATACCTGTTCTTGAATCTTCTTTCTTGTTTTCCTGTATTCTTTGTGTTGTTGTTGTTCTGTCACTGTTTGTGCCTGTTTGTGTAGTGTTTTGTTGTACTGTTGTTTGATGGTGTTTATGTAATGTGTTCACTGATTGATTTTTTTTTTTAAATTTTTTTGTTTAATTTGGTGACTAGATCCTTACTGTAACCATTGTTTGTTGCTATTTGTGTGATGATGTCTAGTTCTTTCTGGAAATTTGCTGTGCTGAGTGGTGCTGTGTTGAGTCTATGAATCATGTATCTGAGTGCTGATTGTTTCTGTGAGTGTGGGTGATTATAAGTCTGATGTAGGATTGTGTCAGTTGTTGGAGGTTTACGGTCGACGTCAAAGCTGTGCTGATTGTTTTCTTTTTTAATGGTTATATCCAAAAAGTTTATTTGGTTGTTCTGTTCTTTTCCATTATGAATCTTATCTTTCTGTGTATTGTGTTTATAACTGAATAGAACTACTTTCATTTCAATAATGAATACTATTTACAGAAAGATGGGCTACCAATGGAATCCCCAGCATCAGGTGCCCTAGCAGACATTTTCATAAACCATGTAGAAAACTTAATTTTCAAAAATGTTATCAAAAAGAATTACAGCATACTTTATTGGGTCAGATACATGGATGGCATCCTTTGTTTAATAAATGAACCTCTGGCAAAAATTGACCAGTTGCATACAGATATAAACACAATACACAGAAAGATAAGATTCATAATGGAAAAAGAACAGAACAACCAAATAAACTTTTTAGATATAACTATTAAAAAAGAAAACAGTCAGCATAGCTTTGAAAGCTACCGCAAACCTCCAACAACTGACACAATCCTACATCAGACTTACAATCACTCACAGAAACAATCAGCACTCAGATACATGCTTCATAGACTCAACACAGTACCACTCAGCACAGAAAATTACCAGAAAGAACTAGACATCACCACACAAATAGCAACAAACAATGGTTACAATAGGGATCTAGTCACCAAATTAAACCAAAAAAATTAAAAAACAAATCAGTCAGTGAACACAGTACATAAACACCCTCAAACAACAGTACAACAAAACACTACACACAGGCACAAACAGTGACAGAACAACAACAACAACAACAACAACACAAAGAATACAGGAAAACAAGAAAGAAGATTCAAGAACAGGTATCTACCAAAAAGCAGGAATATACCAACTACAGTGCAATACATGTGATGGAAGGTATATAGGACAAACCAGCAGAACATTTGACACCCGGTACAAAGAACATATCAGATCATGGAAATATGGATCGAGCCTCAACTTTTGCAGAACATTTGAGAGAAAATAACCACAAACCTACTATAAGAGAAAATGATATGAAAATAATTAGAGTAAGTAATGAAAGACATCTCCTAAGATTACAGGAAAATTATCATACATACAAAACATAGGTTGAAAAGAAACAACTACTAAATGACCAAGTAAATATGACTAACAACTCACTGTTTACACTGATTGATCATATAATACACAGAAATCCCAACAAATGATTACACATCTGATTCCTCTCATAAGTATATACAGGAAAATATAATAATAATAATAATGTCTGAGAAAAGAAAGAATAATAATAATAATTAGTATTATTTTCAAGAATAAATAAATGAATAAAAATAGTGATAAAATAATTAATAATTTTTATTTCATTAAAAAAATAAATAAGAAATCTCTCTCCCTCTCTAACACACACACACACACACATATATATATATATATATATATATAAAGATGATGTGACTTACCAAATGAAAGTGCTGGCAGGTCGACAGACACACAAACAAACACAAACATACACACAAAATTCAAGCTTTCGCAACAAACTGTTGCCTCATCAGGACAGAGGGAAGGAGGGGGGATTTCCTACGTGGAATGTTTCCCTCTATTATATATATATATATATATATATATATATATATATATATATATATAGAGGGAAACATTCTACATGGGAAAAATATATCTAAAAATAAAGATGATGTGACTTACCAAACGAAAGCGCTGGCAGGTCGATAGACACACAAACATACACACAAAATTCAGGCTTTCGCAACCAACGGTTGCTTCATCAGGAAAGGGGGAAGGAGAGGGAAAGACGAAAGGATGTGGGTTTTAAGGGAGAGGGTAAGGAGTCATTCCAATCCCGGGAGCGGAAAGACTTACCTTAGGGGGGAAAAAAGGACAGGTATACACTCACGCGCGCACACACACACACACACACACACACACACACACACACGCACACACACACACACCCATCCGCACATACACAGTCACAAGCAGACATTTGTAAAGGCAAGGAGTTTCGGCAGAGATGTCAGTCGAAGCAGAAGTACAGAGTCAAAGATTTTGTTGAAAGACAGGTGAGGTATGAGCGGCGGCAACTTGAAATTAGTGGAGGTTGAGGCCTGGCGGATAACAAGAAGAGAGGATATACTGAAGGGCAAGTTCCCATCTCCAGAGTTCTGACAGGTTGGTGTTAGTGGGAAGTATCCAGATAACCCGGACAGTGTAACACTGTGCCAAGATGTGCTGGCCGTGCACCAAGGCATGTTTAGTCACAGGGTGATCCTCATTACCAACAAACACTGTCTGCCTGTGTCCATTCATGCGAATGGACAGTTTGTTGCTGGTCATTCCCACATAGAAAGCTTCACAGTGTAGGCAGGTCAGTTGGTAAATCACATGGGTGCTTTCACACGTGGCTCTGACTTTGATTGTGTACGCCTTCCGAGTTACAGGACTGGAGTAGGTGGTGGTGGAAAAACAGCTTTCGCATCCCGCAACTACCTCCCAACCTGGTACAGATGCAAATAACCAGAGCCACTTCCTCATCCCCTCAAGCCCAGAACCTCGAACAGAAGAACCACAAAAGTGCCCCATTTGTGACAGGATACTTTCCGGGACTGGGTCAGACTCTGAATGTGGCTCTCCAGCAGGGATACGACTTCCTCAAATCCTGCCCTGAAATGAGATCCATCCTTCATGAAATCCTCCCCACTCCACCAAGAGTGTCTTTCAGCCGTCCACCTAACCTTCGTAACCTTTTAGTTCATCCCTATGAAATCCCCAAACCACCTTCCCTACCCTCTGGCTCCTACCCTTGTAACTGTCACGGTGTAAAACCTGTCCCATGCACCCTCCCACCACCACTTACTCCAGTCCTGTAACCCGGAAGGTGTACACAATCAAAGGCAGAGCTACGTGTGAAAGCACCCATGTGATTTACCAACTGACCTGCCTACACTGTGAAGCTTTCTATGTGGGAATGACCAGCAACAAACTGTCCATTCGCATGAATGGACACAGGCTGACAGTGTTTGTTGGTAATGGGGATCACCCTGTGGCTAAACATGCCTTGGTGCACGGCCAGCACATCTTGGCACAGTGTTACACCGTCCGGGTTATCTGGATACTTCCCACCAACACCAATCTGTCAGAACTCCGGAGATGGGAACTTGCCCTTCAGTATATCCTCTCTTCTTGTTATCCGCCAGGCCTCAACCTCCGCTAATTTCAAGTTGCCGCCGCTCATACCTCACCTGTCTTTCAACAAAATCTTTGCCTCTGTACTTCTGCCTCGACTGACATCTCTGCCGAAACTCTTTGCCTTTACAAATGTCTGCTTGTGTCTGTGTATGTGTGGTTGGATATGTGTGTGTGTGCGCGAGTGTATACCTGTCCTTTTTTCCCCCTAAGGTAAGTCTTTCCGCTCCCGAGATTGGGATGACTCCTTACCCTCTGCCTTAAAACCCACATCCTTTCGTCTTTCCCTCTCCTTCCCTCTTTCCTGATGAGGCAACAGTTTGTTGCGAAAGCTTGAATTTTGTGTGTTAGTTTGTGTGTCTATTGACCTGCCAGCTCTTCGTTTGGTAAGTCACATCATCTTTGTTTTTAGATATATTTTTCCCACGTGGAATGTCTCTCTCTCTCTCTCTCTCTCTCTCTCTCTCTCTCTCTCTCTATATATATATATATATATATATATATATATATATATATATATATATATATATATATATATATATAAAATGGAAGGAAACATTCCACGTGGGAAAAATTATATATAAAAACAAAGATGAGGTGACTTACCGAACAAAAACGCTGGCAGGTCGATAGACACACAAACAAACACAAACATACACACAAAATTCAAGCTTTCGCAACAAATTGTTGCCTCATCAGGAAAGAGGGAAGGAGAGGGGAAGACGAAAGGAAGTGGGTTTTAAAGGAGAGGGTAAGGAGTCATTCCAATCCCGGGAGCGGAAAGACTTACCTTAGGGGGAAAAAAGGACAGGTATACACTCGCACACACGCACATATCCATCCACACATACAGACACAAGCAGACCAGACATATGTCTGCTTGTGTCTGTATGTGTGGATGGATATGTGCGTGTGTGCGAGTGTATACCTGTCCTTTTTTCCCCCTAAGGTAAGTCTTTCCGCTCCCGGGATTGGAATGACTCCTTACCCTCTCCTTTAAAACCCACTTCCTTTCGTCTTCCCCTCTCCTTCCCTCTTTCCTGATGAGGCAACAATTTGTTGCGAAAGCTTGAATTTTGTGTGTATGTTTGTGTTTGTTTGTGTGTCTATCGACCTGCCAGCGTTTTTGTTCGGTAAGTCACCTCATCTTTGTTTTTATATATATATATATATATATATATATATATATATATAGTGTGTGTGTGTGTGTGTTGGTAACACTTAGAAAAACAAATGAAACACTATTAAAAAGATGGCAGTTATAGTGAAGTGTAACGTAAACAGTGAACTGAAAGTGAACTGTAAGATGTCCATCTAGTTGCCAGATGAGAAAAAGCAGTTTGTTTAGATGCAATGAATTCGAAGTTATGGAACTGTTTTTGAATGTAGAACATAGATGTGAAACCATAACCTACATGTAAAAATGGACAAATCATGTAATATTTCAGGACACCCACTGAAGATGCCTTGTAAAAAAAGCGAAAAATGTCTGGGTGCATGAATAAAAATTAAAATTTTGATGTTCAGCATGCAAAAGAGGCATTTTCTTTGAAACAACTGCAATTATTGTAGTTCAGTAGACTCAGAACATACAGTTTAGTATCCTGTAAAAGTTTCATGTCAATGGCTTCAGTGGTTCGTGAAATACGGGGGAAGCCGAGTCACTAAATTTAACATTGTCAGGATAGGGCGTTCCAAGTCCCCTTAAATTTTTCTGAAAATCTCACTGCAATGAATTTCATGTTCCAGTCAGCTTTCTGTACCTAGTATTATGTGAGCTTCACTGCTTTTCATGAGCACTTCAAACTCTGGCACTTGGCAGTTAACCATTAGGATTTTAGTATCTCATATGTGGGAGGCATTTCTTTTGATCTTACACTGATATTTCTGGGTTTCGTGCAGCTATTGTTATCTGGATTTGATGGAGAGTCACTTAATTTAAAAAACACTTGTGTGCACCCCACACACAGTCAGCTACCTGAGTAGCAGCCTCTGACGTTATGTTCACATCTGATCCATTTAGGGGGACCCTACAGTTCACAACCCTATGGCGCAAGTCCAGAATGTCGCAGTCAGCTTGTCACAGAACCTTAGAAGTCTCTGGTGCAGCTCGACTCAGATCCAAAGGGCCACAATCAGTTCTGGAGACAATACTGCAAATTGTGAGCTTTGTTGAAACTCCATTCACAATGCTAGTCTTCTCAACCTTCTCTGCCAGTCATTGGAATTACACAAGTATGATCTCAGAGCCCAGGCAACAGGCATTTATTCCAACATGCACCACAATCTGCAGTTGGTTGCACTCTGTTCCCTCAGTGGCTGTTGTAGTAGCCTCTTCAACATTTTGGATGAGGCCCCCCCAACTAGACACACCTTGTGTCTTTTGCTGCCATTTCCCTAAGGGGTACCATCATTCACTGTATGTTTGAACTGCCAACAGTTAATAGACACTACCCTTTTGTGTATGCCTCCTCTTGACAATGGACAAAACAGTTTTCCTCAAAACAAATGAAGTTAGTCCCACTGGCTCAGTTACAGTTTCAGTGAAGGGGAAGACTTCAGATTTGGATATAGTGATCAATACAACATCCTGAGACCTCCCTGGTCTCCATCTGCCCTGTACAGGGCACATGGCTGTACCACTGAAATGCCATTTGGAGGCAAGTGGATGAGTAATGACAGAGCAAGTACTCCCTGCAGAGGAGACAAGATCCACAGGGTGGATAGTACTTACAATATCTTTGGTACCAGCACTACATGTACATGACTCTCAAGAGCTCTTCCAACAAGAAGACTTATGGCAGCTGCCAATCATTTGACGGTAGTCAGGGTGATTTTCAGCTGCTTACGAATGTCAACCAGCCCATTCTGTGATTGAGAACAGCATTCACAATGAGGCTCCATTTTGGCTGGTGCTGTATATTACTGGACAGTGAACAAATAACTTTAAATTAAGCCCATTGATTAGCTTTTAATCTGTTGAGCTAAAACTTTGGCTAGTTTCCTACAAGAATTGAAGCAAATACACAAAATGAGAATTCTATTAAGGCAATAGAATAAGTGTGGTAAAAATTACTAATTTCCTAAAACTTTTTGACATTAATTATTGTTATTAGCAAACTCAAAATAGAGTTAATTTACTATAAATGTGGATCAGATATATTCTTCTTCAAGAAAACAACTAGATGTAACACAATATCTGCTACAGTAACTAAATCACAAATGCCAATTTTCTACAGCTTAGATTTTTGCACGGGACAATGGTAGCTTTTAAAAACTCCCAAAATGCATGTTTATTTGCATTGATACACAATGAAATTCGAGATGATCTATTCTTTGGCACTAACTGTGAATCACAAACACTAATTTGCTACGAAATTAGTTATCCAAAAGACTTGTGCCAGCGACTTATAAAAATGTAGTTTTGTGACTCTCAGAGAATTCTCAGAAATAACCTATTTCTCACACAATTATATAATGAAATTAGAGAAAGATTGGTTTGAATGAGGATAATCCTACTGTTCTCAAAGTTTAAAAGAGCACAAATAAGTTTAAGCCTATAATTGATGATAATGCCACAAATTTATCGGGGCAGTCACGAATGTTCGAAATTTCACAGTATATCACAATACAAATGAGTGTTAATACAGTCAGTGAAAGATTATGCAGAAGTGACACAAACAGTAAAATATCCGAATCCAGAATTTGAAATCTGCACATGAATATTGTACATGCAGTCTAACACAAAGGAAAATTCCCAATTTGGCTTTTACATTTATAAAGAAATGTACAGATTGCATGGATTTTTTCCACTTAGCTGTTTCTGTGCCAACTTCTGCACTGGCGTGCCCAAGAACATCACTGGAGCCTGAGTTTATCTCGCTCAAAATCACAGCACCAACAAACCATGTCTTCTGCCTGTTACAGCTAACAGCTACAAGGTCTAAAATATTTCTGTTGTGTGTTGGTTTTCAAACTAGTTGGTCAGTACAGTTTGCTGAAAGTGTATTCGGAACTATTACACAAGTATGTCTGTCCTTATCACCTGCAATGATTCCATAGATGTCCCAGTCTACACTCAGTTGATAAGTTTCCTCCAGCTAATATTGCATAATCGGAGTTCTTTCACACTACTGAGTGTAGACCTTCTTTAAATGATTTTGTGACTGTTAAAGTGGAATCATGTAGCTGGTAAAAACATCTGATGATTAACTTGAGATCACCTAGACCAGTTTAAATTTGATTTCAACTTCAATAGAGACAATATTTTTGCTGACTGCAATGAACACTCCCTGTCCTGTGGTGTCTGATTTGTCTTTTTGACGTATTTTCCACACTTTGTTAAATATTTTTTAGCTCTTCTTTGGGTTTCATCCATCTCTCACTTGTGAAAATAATTTGAGTGTTACAACTTTTTTGGAGTGCGGTAAATTCAGGTACTTTGTTACAAATGCTTTAAGCAATTTACCATTAAAATTTTGACAAAGTGCCTCTACTTTGTATACAGTCTGATTTTGCTCTCTGAATATTGACTTGCAAGCATTATTGGAGAACCTCAAACTATTGCCTATCCTAAAAAATCACCGTGTGTGCTCCACAAGTACTGTAGTACCCTAGTAGCTGCTTTCTGTGTGTAATGCACACTTAACCTATCAAGAGGAATCCTACAATTCTCTACTACTTAATCAGGTCCAGAAATCTGCAGCCAAAACAGTCACAGAATTGACAGATCCTCTGGTTGAGACCCCCCACTTAACTCCAAACCAAAGGACCCCAATCAATTTTGGGTGCGATACTGCAGATTGTGAGCTCTGCTTGCACCACATGAGTGAAGCTAGTAGCCTCCACTACCGCCACCAGCCACATGTACAAACTGAGGAGCGCCTCAGAACCCATGCGACAGGCGTCGTTGGTGTTGATGTGAGCCACAACGTGCAGATGAATGCACACTCACTCTTGATCGCCACAGGCAGGGCCTCTTCCACATCTCAGTTGAGATCTGCCACAAACATACTGAGCACACATTGCATTTCTTTACAGCCCTGGGTACCATGTTCCTTAAGGGCTTTGTAACACTTCCAACATTGAAGATCCTAATGAGTAGTAGACCATTTCCCCATTGTGCCTGCTCGGACACAGCAGAAGGATTGACCACCTGTCCACTCACAGATTGAACAGGTGAGGCCAGCCAGCCAGTCCCCGCATTGACTTTCCACCTCAAGTATTGCAAACACATTGCAACCCATCACTCACCCTGCAGTGAGGGTATATGCCCCATCTTGGGTATGCTATAAGGTGCTTTGGTAGCAGAACTCCTGGGAAAAATCAGTGACACTTCAACTGTCCCATGCGATGTGCCAGATTCTCCTTCGCCACTAAACCCCAAGGCAGAGGCCTGCAGTTGGCTGAGGGTGGCCAGTGCCATCTTCACCTGTTCATGAACCATAGTCAGCTCCTCCTGTGTCCGCACAAAGCATACACAAACAGTATCCATCCTACTGCTACTAATTTGAGAAGCAAACACTAAAAGCAAACAGAAGAAATAACTATGTAACTTATAATTGAAAATATAATTTAATCAGATGGATGAACAATCTATTCACCAAGCGGCAGTAGGAGAACACACATATAAAGGTATTTAAGTTTGTGAGTTTTTGGAGCCACTGAGAAACTGGTGTCTGGGGGGGAAGAAGCTAGATGGCACATATGGTGAAACAAGCACTGAGGTCATGACTGTCATGTTGCGGGGCATGCTATGCAACAGGATACTGTGTGTTGCCAGTATACATCCTCTATCTATGTCCATTCATCCTAACTGATAACTTGATGATAGTCATACAGATATAAAAGGCCGAACAGTGTTTACATACCAGCTGGTATACAAAGTGTTATTTTACAGGTGGGTCTCTCTTTCAAGGTATATGTTTGCCAGTTACTAGGCTGGTGTAGATGGTGGTAGTAGGGTACTTGGGGCAAGTCTTACAGTGGGGACGGTCACAGAGGTAGGAGCCATAGGGTAGGGAAATGGGAACAGAAGGACCATAGGTTCTGACAAGGATATTGCGGAGATTGGGAGGGTGACAAAAAGGTATTCTAGGTGTGGTGGGCAAAATGTTGGACAGAGTTGTCGTTTTAGGCAATGATTTTAGCAAGTCATAGCTTTGTCGAAGTACCAGATTAGTATGTTGAAGATCAGGATAATACTCAGTGACAAATGGTGTACTCCTATGTTGTTTTTTGGAGCCATCAGAAGTACCAGGTTTGGATGTGATGGCCTGGGAAATGTGCTTTTGAACTAGGCTGGTGGTGTAATTATATTTAATAAAGTCTGACATGAGAGTGGTGGTATGTTGGTGTAAAGAGTCTGCATCTGAACAAATACATTTTCCTCGAATGGCAAGGCTTTATGGGAGGGAGGTTTGACATGGAAATGATTGCAGCTGCCAGAATGTAAGCACTGTTCTTTGTTAGTAGGTTTAATGTCAACAGAAGTGTGTAGCTGGCCGTTGATGAGGATGAGGTCAACATCAAGGTATGTGCCATGGAATTTGGACTAGGACAATGGGGAATTTAATTGTGAGAATGTATTTAAGAGATTCCAAGAATTTTAACAGGTCAGCCTCACCATGTGTCCAAAGCTGTCATCAATGTATCTAAACCAAACTAAGGGCTGAAGGCTTATGGA
This sequence comes from Schistocerca americana, assembly GCF_021461395.2. Taxonomy (NCBI): domain Eukaryota; kingdom Metazoa; phylum Arthropoda; class Insecta; order Orthoptera; family Acrididae; genus Schistocerca; species Schistocerca americana. The sequence goes on from NC_060122.1 coordinate 452,238,334, forward strand.
GCCCAGGAAGGATCCCTCCAAGTGACCCATAAAAGGTTGACATAGGAAGGAACCATCCTGGTTCCCAAGTCTGTGCCATTGATCTGTTTGTATGTCTGCCACTTGAAGCTAAAGTAGTTGTTGGTAAGTGAGCAGGAAGGATGTCATCCCCCACGTGCATGATCTGTCTGCTGCTGAACATTTCCTCAGCCATTGCCAAATGCCAGGAGCAGACAGCTGAAGCCTGTGGTATTGGTTAAGACGTCTGTCCAAGCACATGGCTCAGCTGTTTCAAATCACCAGGGAAGCAACACAACCACAAAAAAGAAGTGGGTGAGCTAGACGATATTGCGAAAAATATTTTGTGGCGCATAGTGTTCAGCATGTGTGCCGAAGACGAATATGCAACAGCAGAGAAACTAGTTTCGCGTTTGAAAGAAGCTGAAAATTTTAACGGAAGCAAATGGACCATGGAGACGATACTGAAAGACATGGGGTTCAAGTATCAGAAAATGAACGATGTAGGAAATTATTAATGGAACGAAGTGATATTGTAGCTGGAAGGACTGTGTTTTAGAGAACAATGCAGGAGATAAGAGAAGCTGGCACATCTCTAATTTATTACTTAGATGAAACTTTCATTAATCAGAGCCATGCAAGGGCTATGTGCCGGATGGGTACAGTGGATTAAAAGTTCCTGTTGGTAATGGTAACAGAACCATAGTGCTTCATGTTGGAACAGCAAGATACTGGCTTTATTCCCCAGGGTAAGCAGATTTTTAAGCAGTCTAAAGCTAAGAATTCTGAAGATTTCCATTCTGAAATGACGTACAGCGTCTTCAAAAGGTGGTTTACACAACAATTATTGCCACATATTCCTGCGTCTTCAGCTATAGTCATGGACAATGCGAGCACCCACTCAGTGCAAGTGAACAAAGCTCAAAATACAAACTCCAAAAAGCTGTCATCTAACGGAATACCTTAACTCATCGCATACCAGAGCAGAATTGCTAATTCTTGTCAGTCAACACACGCCTGCATACAGAGTTTATGAGATGACGAAATTGCAAAGCAGTATGGACACCGTATCGTCAGATTACCCCCATACCATAGCCATTACAACCCAGTCGAGCTGGTACGGGCTCAGATGAAAGCATATATTGTGGAAAAGAACAATACATTCAAAATAACAGTACATTAAAAATTGCAGATGTTGAGAGACTTACACATGAGGCAATAGACAGCATTTCAACATCTGCATGGGCAGCTTGCGTAAGACACGCAATAAAAACTGCAAGATGAAGATTACAAGAGGGAAATTGGCAGGGACACAGTTATGGAACCATTTGTCATAAATCTTGCCGAGTCTGATTCATCTACGTCAGACAGCAAAGATGACGCAGTGGATTTCTTGCTGTGAAGTATGTATATCCCAATTACTGCTACTTATGACTTTGTGTGACTGTGCCTGCAGCAGCATAAAAAATTATTAGTTTCATCTTTGACCTCTTAACGATGCCATTTTCTTCATAAATCATATTTCATTCAATTAAGTACACATACTATAATGCCATAGTAGGTTCCACATTTACATCGACATTTACATTTATACTCCGCAAGCCACCAAACGGTGTTTGGCGGAGGGCAATTTACGTGCCACTGTCATTGCCTCCCTTTCCTGTTCCAGTCGTGTATGGTTAGCGGGAGGAACGACTGCCGGAAAGCCTCCGTGCACACTTGAATCTCTCTAATTTTACATTCGTGATCTCCTCGGGAGGTATAAATAGGGGGAAGCAATATATTCAATACCTCATCCAGAAACGAACCCTCTCAAAACCTGGACAGCAAGCTACACCACGATGCAGAGCGCCTCTCTTGCAGAGTCTGCCACTTGGGGTTGCTAAATATCTCCGTAACGCTATCACGCTTACCAAATAACCCTGTGACGAAATGCGCCGCTCTTCTTTGGATCTTCTCTATCTCCTCTGTCAACCTGACCTGGTACGGATCCCACACTGATGAGCAATAATCAAGTATAGGTTGAACGAGTGTTTTGTAAGCCACCTCCTTTGTTGATGGACTACATTTTCTAAGGACTTCCCCAATGAGTCTCAACCTGGCACCCGCCTTACCAACAATTAATTTTATATGATCATTCCACTTCAAATCGTTCTGCACGCATACTCCCAGATATTTTACAGAAGTAACTTCTACCAGTGTTTGTTCCGCTATCATATAATCATACAATAAAGGATCCTTCGTTCTATGTATTCGCAATACATTACATTTGTCTATGTTAAGGGTCAGTTGCCACTCCCTGCACCAAGTGCCTATCCGCTGCAGATATTCCTGAATTTCGCTGAAATTTTCTAATGCTGCAACTTCTCTGTCTACTACAGCATCATCTGCAAAAAGCTGCATGGAACTTCCGACACTATCTACTAGGTCATTTATATATATTGTGAAAAGCAATGGTCCCATAACACTCCCCTGTGGCACACCAGAGGTTACTTTAACGTCTGTAGACGTCTCTCCATTGAGAACAACATGCTGTGTTCTGTTTGCTAAAAACTCTTCAATCCAGCCACACAGCTGGTATATTATTCCGTAGGCTCTTACTTTGTTTATCAGGTGACAGTGCGGAACTGTACCGAATGCCTTCCGGAAGTCAAGGAAAATGGTGTCTACCTGGGAGCCTGTATCTAATATTTTCTGGGTTTCATGAACAAATAAAGTGAGTTGGGCCCCACTCGATCGCTGTTTCTGGAATCCGTGTTGATTCCTGCAGAGTAGATTCTGGGTTTCCAGAAATGACATGATACGCGAGCAAAAAACATGTTCTAAAATTCTACAACAGATCGATGTCAGGGATATAGGCCTATAGTTTTGCGCATCTGCTTGACGACCCTTCTTGAAAACTGGGGCTACCTGTGCTCTTTTCCAATCATTTGGAACCTTCTGTTCCTCTAGAGATTTTGCGGTACACGGCTGTTAGAAGGGGGGGCAAGTTCTTTCGCGCACTCTGTGTAGAATCGAATAGGTATCCCGTCAGGTCCAATGGACTTGCCTCGGTTGAGTGATTTCAGTTGCTTTTCAATTCCTTGGACACTTATTTCGATGTCAGCCATTTTTTCGTTCGTGTGAGGATTTAGAGAAGGAACTGCACATAGTGCGGTCTTCCTCTGTGAATCAGCTTGCCCTCCCAATTTCCGCAATATCTTTGTGAGACCCTAGGCTCCTTCTGAGCGTGTCTCCCTCCCCTACAGCTCCTACCCCTGTGACCGTCATTGTGGTAAGACTTGCCCTATGCTCTCTCTTACCACCACCTATACTTTCCCTGTAATTGGCAAAACATATACCATTAAAGGAAGAGCCACGTGTGAAGTGACACGTCTTATACCAGGTATTATATAAATAATGTTCAGTTTTGTACATCTCCATGACTACCACCAAGTTATCAGTTAATATATTGGCAACACACAATATCCAATTGCGCAGCATGCTCTAAAACATGACAGTCTGGACTTTGGTGCCTGTTTCACCATATCTTCACAGTAACTATTCCCTTCTTTACTCCCTTTTTAATTCTCTATATCTTTCATTTTCTGACCCTTTTATTTTCTGCCACCCCCCTACAACTTCTGTCACATACAGCGCAATTAGCTTTCCACTCCTATCAATTCGTGCACAACATTTTGGCTCTAATCTGTCATACACATGCCTAAGTTATGCTTAATCTCGTTTGGTGCAGTCGTCAACAATCGGTCTTTCCGTCTCATCACGTCCGGTAAGTCTGCTCTGATCCATGGCTCTGGGCAACTTTCCATTCACCCATCTTCCTTCCCCTTCAACCCTTCTGCCAGAAGAAGGAGCTACTGGTTTTGAACGGTGGCAAGCTTTAATACCTTTAAATGTGTGTTCTCCTGTTACCTCTTGGTGAATAGATTTTTTATCTGTCCAATTGCAGTATATTTTCAAAAATTGATTATTTTGTTGTTATAATTGGATAGATAAAAAATCTACTCCCAAAGCAGTACCAGGAGAAAACATACGAAATTCCTGAAACTTTTATATTATTTTCTCCTTCTGCTGGTTGGTGAGTCTTTTATCTATCCAATTATATTTTCGATAATTGACTATTTTCATTAATATAACTATAACGTTGCTGCTCTCCTGATGTGTTAAAAGTGGCAGCTTGCTCCTGAACACTTTGTTTATCCTAAACACATCACTACCACCATTGTCTTATTTTAACCAACAATCTTACATTTCTTATCTTATTCCTTAACTAACATGCTGATTGGTTGAAATGATGCATTTCATGGTACTGTCAGATGCTCTGTTAATTTTCTCTTTGCAAAACATTTAAGATGATGAAAGCTCATTTGACTGTGACATTGACGTGAAGTTAAGAATCATATATGGGTAAGTGCAGGTGAAAATATGTATTTGACGTGATAACTATAATTTATTAAGAAATAACTTGTGTGTTTTTTCTTTTCTCAACCACATTAGATTTTTGAATGCCTTGTTATATGAAAAATTGAGAAGATAGACACACGAATGCAATCCAAAGTCATTGTAGCCAGTATTTCTCAGACTGTCTAAAAACAAACAAGTTGTTTCTTAGACACAGTAGTGATTCTGATGCAGGCTACACCAATTTCAGTGTCTGAATATTGAGTTTAATTTTGCATTGCTTCATCACACAAATAGAGGGCTACAGGATTAGATAGTTCCCCATTAAAAATAATTGAAAAGTTCAGAATGGTTTGTAGTAATTGAGTTCAGGGGAGACACAAGTGCTTAGAGCGTGGAAGAATATTGAAGTTTATTGCAAAGCTTGTAGTATGGACAACATTAGAACTACACTAACCCAGCATGTTCTGAAAATGCCTAATATTGAGACACTTGCTGTCTTTGTAATTCTTCAACTCAAATTATTGTTTTTCATTTTAAATACATATTTGTGTCCTGTAGACCAAGTAAATATATTTGGTGTAATTGTAAGCATTTAAGATATGGTACAAATAGTAGTTGTGTCAAGTAACTCATAAACTTTAATCTGGTCTTCTTTCAACTGCATAATGTAAAGTTTAAACTGGTGTTTTGTAGTTTTATTGGCATTCTTTTAAAATTTAGCTGGATTCTGTATATGAAAATAAGCGATGTTTAAAATACAAATCTCCATGTTCCACCCCACACGATATTCTCGGAACTGACCAGAAGCGAAGTCATTTTCCGCCAGGGGTATAATTCAGATGTGGTATGGAGGGATGTGGGGTCGGCAAACCATTCTTCCAGCCATTGCCAGCTTTCTTGACCTTGAAGCCGTTACTTCTTACTCCAGTAGCTCCCCATTTGCCATCACAAAACTTGAGCGCATCCTGTTCCAGTCGTCTCACCAAGGAAAAATCCCTGGCAGTATCAAGACTTGAAAACAGATCCTCTTTGTAGCAGCCAGACACAGTGTTCACTGGGGTACAGAGGTACAGAGGTCGGTATATGAAAAAAAAGGAACTCATTTATTTCTTCTGTATGTCTAATAATCTGTTGCTTGTGGGTAAGGGACGCAATAAAGGGAACAGAGGCAACCACAGGTAGGGAGAGAGAACAGAAAGATAAGAGCTCATGTAATAATGTGAAGCCTTTGAACTGAAAGTGATCTCAAGACTTTTCTGCATTTGGTACTAGGAAGTAAAAAGAGGAGTCATTGAATCTGATCACTAACTCTTTTTAATTAAAGTTACTTTCCAGCCAGATAGAACCAAACAGAGAATAAACATAAATTCAGGAATTGATCCAGAATTTCTGAAACAAAATTTACACACCTTCCATGCAGACATCTTCAGCCAAGAATCTTGCGGCTGGTCAGAACTTAGACACTCTCCTACAAGCTCTCCAAAGTAATGATTCACCACCTAGGAAACATAAACATAAGTGGTGGATTAATATCTGTGACAAGGCCATAGAGCAAAGAATTAAAGACTGGAATTCTCGTAAAACGACATAAGAGAGGTGCGAATTCAGCACGTTCCAGAAACAGACTACAAATATCATCCAATTCATAACACAATTTTGATAAAACCAGACTAGGATAAATAGAGCAAGACTTCAATAAAAACAACACTTGGAATTTCTGTAGAATTTTCACAGAAGAAATGTCAACATATCAGGCTCACAGTCACTGTTTTAGATGACCAGATGGGACTCTGGAAACAAATAATAAAGAGAATTGTAAACTTTTAGCAAACTACTTTACAGACCTATTAAACTGTGAGTATCTGACATTTGAATTCATGTTTGGAAAAGGTGAGCCAAAGACAGACTCGGAACCCCCAGCAGTAGAAGAAAATGACAAAGCAATATATGAACTTAGAAACAATAAAGTTTCAGAGGCAGCTTGTATAGTAGCAGAAATGTGGAAAATGGGTAGGTAAAATCCTCAACTAAAAAATTCATCCAGTTTTTGTAGATATTTGGCTGGAGGAAGCAAACCATAAAGAATGGCAATGTGCCATAATTAGAGAAAAGGGGGATAAAGCAGATATAACTATGTATGGAGGGATTTCTTTGTTGGCATTTGCTTACAAAATTCTGTAAAAATAATGCTCAAAAAGCTTGAAGCACAAGCAAACCATTTAACTAGTGAATATAAAGCAGGTTTTACAAGAGGTTGATCCTAGGTGGAACAAATTCTCCATTACAAATCTGCAGGGGCAGAAAAATTATGATCACATTTGTAGGTTCCAAAACAGTGTGCAGTCAGTAGATAAGTATACACTGTTTAATATGAAAGTGAATCAAATGCAAACAATAATTTTCATTTTACATGCCTTTTTGTAAATGGAGAGCACTGCAATCGCTGCTCATTGTTGCTTTTGTTTTCAGTGATTGTTCTGCGCAGTTACAATGCTGTCATTGCTTCTTTAGTCAGAATCGCAGTCGGAGCAAGAGGTATTGTCATTTGCTGCGCAACCCATTATATGAAGTTTCTTACAACAGGGGGTGTAAAACCATCCAAAATTTGGAAAAGACTTGCAGCTCTGTCAGAGGCAACACTCACAGAAAGACTCAAATGTGCACATGGCACAAATAGTTTTTACAAGGATGATAAATGGTTGAGAATGTAGTTTGCAGACATCACCTGAGGACGACCATGAGTGAGAACAGCATTTGCATTGTTAGCCAGCTTAATGAAGAGGGTCACTGAATAAAATTTGCTACTGAGGTTGGCATAAGCTACAGTAGTGCTCAGGTGATCATTATTGACAACCTGGGATTTCGGAAACTGTCCGTAAGGTGTGTGCCTTCTCTTTTCACTACAGAACAATAATTTCATCATCTTGAGGTGTGTAAATTGCTAGTGACATGCTACCAAACTGAAGAGGAACATTTTTTGCATTGGATTGTGACCTGTGATGAACCGCGTGTGCTCCAGAATGAAAAAAATCGGCATGGAATGGCGCAAAAAGGATGAATCTGCACCCGTCAAAGCCAAAAACCATCTTTCCATGTGGAGGTTATTACAGTAGTCTTTTTTTTATTTTAGAAGAGTTTTTCCCGTAATTTGTCTTCGTGAATGTCATACTGTGAATGCTGCATATTATTGCCAACTTTTGGACCAAACAAAATGTGCATGTCGTCAGAAAAGGCACACATTTCTTATCTGTGGGATATTGTATCCTAGAAGAGTTTAAAGTGAAGAGAAAAACAAGACTATTGATTAAACAAACATCAACTGATACCAGCTCAAAAGTTAAATTCCAAGGCGAAATGTCTGAACTTTTTGATATAAAAACAGGGGTCTGACAAGGAGCTGGACTATCCTCCTTGCCCTTAAGTCTTGTACTAGAAAAAGTAATTAGGTCTTAGGAAAAAGCAGACTACATGACACTAAAATTCATTTACAGTACTTAGCTTACACAGGCAGTATAGTGATCTTTTCAAACAACAGAGAAGAGATGATTAATTCCCTAGAAAAACTTCATGTAGCAGCAACTAAAAGTGGATTGAAAGTATCTTAAGAACATACCCAAGACAAAGAAAATTCTTCTCGATACCTAGATGGACATCCTATGTCCACACAGTGCAGCGAAATATTTAAAGTATCCAAATTTAAATACATTGGAGAAATCATCCAACCCACTGGATTAAATCGTGATGCAAACAAAGGAAGAATCATTAAATTACAAAACACTAACAGACTTACATGGAGTAGGTACAATAGCAGTTCAATGCCTTGCAATAAAAAATTGAAACATTACGTAATAATAGTCAAACCTGAAGTGTTATACATGTCAGACTGTAATTGTTGGTGGTAAGTCATAGACAGAGAGAGAGAGAGAGAGAGAGAGAGAGAGAGAGAGAGAGAAGAAAGTAAATTACTGAGGAAAATTTTTGATCTGGTTTGTGTTGAGGGAATGCGGATGAGATGGTAGTCTTATGAACTATATCAAAATTGGGAGAAAATATTACACTTTCAGGAACAGAAAATTGAAATTTTATGGCCACATTCTGAGAATGAACAACAATAGACTGACCAAAGCAATTCTCTGCCTTGCCCCTCAATGAAAATTAAAAACAATTGGTTACTTGAAATTGAAAAAGATATTCAAGGAATAGGTATTAAAAACAAAATTCTACAGGACAGAGCTGCATTCAGAACTTTGATTGACAAGCAGAAGTTTTAAGTTAATCAAGGTGTTATGCCTAAGAGAACGAGGACTGGAGAATGACCTGGGCAGAGAACCACAATGAGATGATAATGAGAGTTGGAGTAGTGGAAAGCAAGCACACCTGTGAAAGAAGTTCAATCATGCTTTGTAGCAAGGCATGCCAAAAAAAAAAGTGTGTAAACATGCAGTTGAAAACAGAAGAAATATGAAGTACTAGACATGAGTTGATGTGACAAAATGAGTATGATTGAAGGAGATCAGGAAGAAGAGAAAAAGATGAAGTACATAATCCAGATTCTGAAAAAGGTATAATACAATAACTGGGCCAGTAAAGCAAGGAAGTTAAGTGGATCAATTTAAAAACCACCTCAGGGTACATGAATAAAAAATAATCTTATTGTAGATGAAACAGTGGCATGTTAATAAGTAACTGCAAAATACTAAAAAGGTGGACAGAGTAGTTGAATTTTGTAATGAATATCTATTGGAATCAGTAGTGTGGTGTTGAGAGTGGAAGAAGAAGAAGAAGAAGAAGAAGAAGAAGAAATATGAGCATCCACTACTTAGAGTTAATGAAGTGTATTGGCCACTTGAAGAACGATAGTGGATCTGAAGAGAATGAAAATGTGACTTCCTGTTAAGAAGAGGTGCTCTCACTGGATGTCCGGTCAGGAGAATTTGGGGATGAGGCAAAATTTATTAGCACAAAGAAGCAGCATGTTTGACACTGTCTTGTGCAGAATGAGTTGGAGAGCTGTCATGGAGCAAAAATACACCCTTATAAACCTTCCTGTGATGGTTCGTCTGGACAGCTACCAGTAATCTCATCAGGAGATTTTAGTTGTACGGTCCTCTGTTGGTTTGTGCCTTATGAACATAATCTGCTAGCGGCACACCACAACAGACCAAAAACACATAGAACGTCTCTTTGCCTAACAATGAATGTTTCTGCACCTTCCATTGCTTACCTTGCTTCTTTCTCTCAGAGTCACAGTGATACACCCAGCTCTTATCTGTGACGATAAGATGGTTAAAAAAGTCATTTGGATCGGCCTGAGGAAGTCGCAGCATGTATGCTAGTTCCTTCGTTCTGTGAACTTCTTGAATTGGTGTGACCAGCAGTGGACCCCAGTTGGTGGGATGACCTTTTTCATGCTCAGAATGCTGTGTAAGATGTTGAAAAGGTGATTAATAACTGATTTTCCCTTTTTTCACCAATGTGTTGATTGTGATATTGCAGTCTTCAAGCACTGAGGGCATCAAGTTCTGTAGCGAGTCACTGTTCTTAAAACAGAAGTGGTTTGCCACTTTGTTCGCCAGCATCCAAACAATGCTGAAAGTATCTGCGACACCTGAAATGTGGATTGTTGCAGTTTTGTTTTCCATCAAATGCAGAAAATGAATTACCTCGTGGTAATTCACTTTATCAATGGAGTGTACCATTTTATTTTGGCTCCTCTAGTGGTATGCTACAGTACTGTGGTGTATGTTCCAAAAATACAATATAGATGGTCTTCATTATGGCATCAGTGTTACATTTTGTGTGTGTGATATGTAACCCTCCCAAGTTCGATGTCAATAGATCTACTACAAAAAAATTTCTCTCGTCGCCATTCTTAATGTTTGCCGAGGTTGCCCTGCTACTCAGTTCCACCTAAATGGTTACAGTCTTTACAGGACTTCACCTCCTTATGCATGGATGGGTGTTGAAGGAGAGCGCTAATTATTTTGCCAAGCTAATGGAGTGATGTAAATAATTAATCTTTAAAACTTCTGTATTTACACTTTCTCTTAACAGAACATCATGTCTCAATTTTCTTGGGATTCATTGTAGCCATGGCTTTTCATTTTTCTTCTTGTCATTTAAACATCTCCAAACCACACTGCCAAGGAACAACCGGCCCCACACTGCAGGTGGAGATGCTCACTTAGCATTCTGTCTTGTAGGTATTATGGGTTCAAGACATTCTTCAATCTACACATATTGTAACAATATCTTCCACAGCAGGATGTCGCAACACTTACTTACTAAGGAATGTCAGGAATGTCTTTCATTGTTGTGAAAGCCTGGGTAATGTCACACTTCATACCAGGCCTGCAAACATGTTACTGCAAACAAGTAAAAATTTAGTTATGTAACTACTTCTTGTTGTCAGTGATAATTAAAACTTTGACTACCCCCTCATAAGCAAAATGTAAGGTGAGAGATGGTTCACTTTCCTCTCTCCTATTCAGTTCAGTGCTGGGAGGCTAACCAGACACCCAGACTAGTGGTAGAGGGATTTTACAGAATTTAACAGACTTCCTAAACAGTGAGCAGATGACTTTCATTGCCATTGAGAGCATTACCTATGCCACAATTCTTGAAAGATTTAACAGTAATGACTTCTCTCATTCTAGACAATGACTGTTTTACCCACTGACAAACTTGTTTGATTGCAGGTCATTTTAAAGCCCTCTTTGGTGTGAATTCAAGTTGAGGTTTCAGTTGTGAAATAAGTCCTCTTGGGATAACAGCAAGCTCTGTAGTTCCCTGTCTCAATTTCTCTTTCACAGAATTATTTAAGTGACTGCTAAACTGATTTAGCACAAGAAGAGAACTGTTCTTCAATAAAGCACCTTTCCTTCTTTCCCACACTTTAATTCATAATTTTATATCAACCTCATCCATCCAACCCTTGTCATGTATGTGAACAACAACACCAGGTTGTATTTCAGAACGTTTTGGCGTTGTTGTGTACTTGAAAATTACCATTGGATTAAGTTTAGTAAAGTCAGCACTACATACCAAAGAACAACACTGAGTACATTAGTTACAGTTTTAGCTCCCTTCATGGCAATAGTTCTGTTACTCGGCCTATCAAATGCCAGAGGGGTTAAGTTCATATTTACTATTTGGCTTAGTTCCACAATGATTTTCTTTCAGTGTTGAGTAATAAAGTGTGGAAAGAATATGTTTTATCTTCTTGCTCTTGTGGCATTTTCTGTGATATTTTGGCTTTGGTTTGCATGACGCTTCATAAATCTGTAGCACCAACTAACTCCACCCTTAAAGTCTGTTAAATTCCACCGTAGTGCTAGCTTGTGGTTGTGTGTATTTGAATCATATTTGCATTAATTCCAGTGCCATTTTCACAGTGTCCTTGAATCCATCTTCTAGTTTTGGCCATTTTGCATTCAGTCCTCTATTTGCACATTTAGCCTTCTCACTTTTCCTGCTCTTCTTTACTAGTCCACTAATTGTGAATGGTTTTTTTCTGTTGGTGAAGGACTGAAATATTGCTCAGCTGCTGTATTTCCATGTTCTTCTGCATATGCTATTACTTTCAATATAGAGCCCACATCTTATGAATACCTTTTATTTTTTCCATTACAAAATTAGCTACTAAACAAAATATTATACTGTTACTGATGAGACACATCACTTTCAGTTCAAGTTCACCGGCATCGTAGGCTAGAGAGTGCTCTGGGTTTGCGATGGTGGCGTGCCCAGGAGACAGTGTTAGCAAGCTTGTAAATCCCCGCAACTCATGTTTGTCACATTGGTGCACTGCTGCTGCCAGTTGAATCCAGTGTTCCCAGTAGAGATAGGTTTCCTGTGGCATCGAATACATGACCATTTTTAATACTGGTGAGAATTTTAAATCAAACATTGGACATTTTTGTATTAATTTAGAGTATAAGACACACCTGAATTCGGGAGGCAGTTTTTTGAAGACACACCTGAATTATGGAGGCAATTTTTTGAAGAAAAAAGTTCATCTTATAGCCCGTAAAATACAGTAATGTGGGAGGTATCATAAAATCAGATGCTAAAATGAGACTGTAAATCACTGAAAGTACACTAGACTCTTGCTAATCCGGCCCTCAGTAATCCGGCCGCTCAGTAATCCGGCGCACATCAAAAAACACATGCACAATGAATTAATGTGTGCAACAATGCTTAATTAAACAATGCTTTATATACTGTACTTGAAATTGTAACTTTCTTTACATCTCTTCTAAAAGGAAACACATTATGCTAGACCTTAAGCAGAAACTCAAAGTTTTAGATAAGTTAAATCAAGGTTCTTCACAAAAAGTCATTGCTGCTTAGCTCACTGTTGGTTGAGCAACTATTTATGACAACAGAAAGAAAGATGATACTCGACGGTACTCAACACAAATGAATAGTGAATTGGGAAAATGGAAGGCTATGCGAAAGAGTGAGAATGAAGAACTGGACAGAGCTGTTTATAGATGGTTCATACAACAATGCAGTAAAGATATTCCAGTTAGTGGCCCAATTATAAAAGGAAAAAGCAGCTGCATTCAACCAACAACTTGGCGATAGTAACTTGTTTGCACCGAGCGAAGGTTGGCTATCAAACGGGTAAAAACTACATGGCATTTGGCAGCTGACAGTCACCAGGGAAAGTCGCTCAGCTAACAATAAGGATGCTAAAATGCTTTTTTATTCCTGTCTATGATCACAAATGAATTCTTTAGACGACGATCGGTTTCAGTCTGTAATGACCATCCTCAGATCTTTTTACACCATGTCCTAAAGTGATACGTCCATAATGGCATCGTCAAAACAACATTTTGACGATGCCATTATGGCCGTATCACTTTAGGACATGGTGTAAAAAGATCTGAGGATGGCCATTACAGACTGAAACCAGTCATCGTCTAAAGAATTCATTTGTGATCATAGACTGGAGTAAAAAAGCATTTTACAGTATTGGATCACTATTTGTACACGCGATTATGTCGCAGTTGGTGAGATAAGGATGTTGATGAGTTTGTAAGCAAGATACGGAAGATAACAGAGAAAGAAGATTTAACTGCTGAGATGCCTTGTATAATGCTGATGAAACAGGACTCTTTTACAAGATGCTTTCTTGAAAAACATTAACTGCCAAGAACGAGAAGGAAGCTCATGGTTACAAACAACGGAAACAGCATGTAACATTAATAGCATGTTGTGATGCAAATGGGAGTCATAAACTACTGCTTATGGTGATTGGAAAATTCCAACATCCATGTTGTTTTCAACACACTGACATAAATACTTTACCAGTGCGGTATTGTGCTCAGAAGAAAGTGTGGATGGACAGGCAAATATTCTCTCAATGGTTCCATGAAACATTTGTACCAGCAATGAGAAAAGAGCTAAAGAAGAAAAAGCTTCCACTGAAAGCTATCCTTATAATTGACAATGCTCCCAGTCATCCTTCAGACGTTTCTCTATAAAGTCCAATGGTATACAAGCACTCTTTCTCCCACCTATTGTGACAGCCCTAATTCAGCCCATGGACCAACGAATTTTGGAATCAATTAAGCTTCATTATTGACATCCACTTCCGAAAGTGAAAAGGACTCTATCAAGACTATGCTGAAGGCATGGAAAGCAATTAACAAACATGATGTTGTTTTCCAAGCAGCCAAAGCATGGGATAAAGTTGAGAGCACTACCATAATGAAGAGCTGAAGAAAATTGTGGCCATCCATTGATGATGAGTTGAATCCAGTAGTGAGCGACAGCGATGAGTCAGTCAATTCAGAATTATTAATTACTTTGTACACTGACGTGTTCCACAATCTTCCAGGAAGAGAAGAAATTGATGGTGAAGATGTTACTAAGTGGCTGAGTGAGGAAAACTGTGATATGGACCAAGCTTTAAGAGATGAAGAAATAATCAAAAGTGTGCAAGAAAGTAATGATGAAAGTGATGAAGACGAGAACACAGGAGGAGAGAGCATGAAGATTTCACACACTGCTGGTGCTGAAGCTGCCAAGGTCTTCCTGGAGTATGTTACACAGCAACCAGATACATGCAGTACTGATGTAATTCTTGTAAAGCGGTTGCGTGATAAAGCATGCCACTGTCGCCTATCATCATTGCGACAGTTAAAAATTAGGAACATGTTTCACGACTGTATAATTATGTACAGTATACACTCAAGGAATAAGTTTTCTTTGAAAATTAATATATTTTTGTATTTAATAAAGTACATCCTCTATGTTATAAAATTATATCCTTCAGTTTAATAAAGTACAGTACACTATATCCCCTATTTTTTCAAAATAAATACAAAACAAAATAAATGAATAAAATAAATTTCAGACACTCAGTTATCCGGCACCCATATGTGCCAGGAATGGCCAGATTAGCGAAAGTGTTTGGAATTTAATGTAATTGGATAGATAAAAATATATACTCACCAAGCAGTGGTAGGAGAACACACATGCAAAAGTATTAAAGTTTGCAAGCTTTCAGAACCGGTAGCTCCTTATTCTGGTAGAGGGGTTGAAGGGGAAGGAAGAAGGTGAAGGAAAAGGACTGGTGAGGTTTAGAAAAAAGGGTTGAGTTCAGAAAAATCACCCAGAACCTCAGGTCTGGGGAGACTTACCAGACAGGATGAGAAGGAAAGACTGATTGTTGGGGGCTGCATCAGACAAGATATGAAAACTTGAGAGCTTAAAGGTGGAAGATAGGGTAATACCCAAAACACAGATTACTGCCAAAACATTGTGCACAAGTTAATAAGAACAGAAAACTTAAGTGCATTGTATGTGATAGATGTGGAAGGGGCAGCGAAAATAGACAGGTTAGAAAATGCAAGATATAGAAAACTATAAGTTAGTGAAGAAAGGAATAGCTATGACCAAAGAAATTTACGTATATTAAGGCCAGTTGGGTGGCAAGAACAATGTAGTGCAAGTTTCCACCTATGGAGTTCTGACAAGGGAACCTCCCCATCGCACCCCCCTCAGATTTAGTTATAAGTTGGCACAGTGGATAGGCCTTGAAAAACTGAACACAGATCAATTGAGAAAACAGGAAGAAGTTGTGTGGAACTATGAAAAAAATAAGCAAAATATACAAACTGAGTAGTTCATGGGAAGATAGGCAACATCAAGGACAATGGGGACGCAGGCGCGCCGTGGTAACGTGATCAGCTGCGGAACGAAAGGTCCTTGGTTCAAATCTTCCATCGAGTGAGAAATTTAGTTTTTTATTTTCAGTTTATGTGACAAACTCTTATGTTTTCATCACTTTTTTGGGAGTGATTATCACATCCACAAGAAAACCTAAATTGGGCAAGGTAGAAGAATCTTTTTACCCATTCGCCAAGTGTACAAGTTAGGTGGGTCGACAACATATTCTTGTCATGTGACGCACATGCTGTCACCAGTGTCGTATAGAATATATCAGATGTGTTTTCCTGTGGAGGAATCGGTTGACTTATGACCTTGCGATCAAATGTTTTCGGTTCCCATTGGAGAGGCACGTCCTTTAGTCTACTAATCGCACGGTTTTGCGATGTGGTCGCAAAACGCAGACACTAAACTTAGTACAGTGAACAGAGACGTCAATGAACGAACGGACAGATAATAACTACGCAAAAATAAAGTAAAATTTTCACTCCCGGGAAGACTTGAACCAAGGACCTCTCGTTCAGCAGCTGCTCACACTACTACGGGACCACGGCGCTCCTATGCTCACATTGTCCATGATGTTGCCTATATGGCCCATGGACTTCTCAGTTTGTATATTTTGTTTATTTTTTCACAGTTCCACACAACTTCTTCCTGTTTTCTCAATTGATCTGTGTTCAGTTTATCAAGGCCTATCCACTGTGCCAACTTACAACTAATTCTGAGGGGGGTGCGATGGGGAGGTTCCCTTGTGAGAAACTAGTGTCTGAGGGGTGGGGAACCCAGATGGCATATGTGGTGAAACAGGCACCAAGGTCATGACTGTCATGTTGTAGAGCATGCTCTGCAGCAGGATATTGTAACAAAGCTCATTATTATCTAGGTGCATGACATTTTTTCAGGAGTTTGGGAAAGATGTGAATTGAAATAATGAACTTAATTGATTCTGTAACTGGCTTAGTTGAATTAGTTTATTTAAAACTCTGTCTATGCCCATTCGTCCTAACTGATAACTTGATGGTAGTCATGAAGATATGAAAGGCCGAACAGTGTTTATGTGTAGCAGCTGGTATATGACGTGTTATTTTACAGGTGTGTCTCTCTTGGAAGGTATATGTTTGCCAGTTACAGGGCTGGTAAAATTGGTGGTAGGAGGGTACATAGGAAAAGTCTTACTGTGGGGATGGTAACAGGGGAGGGAGCCATAGGGGAGGGAGACGCGTACAGAAGGAACAAAGGCTGACGGGGATGTTGCAAAGATTGGGAGGGCAATGATAAGCTATTCTAGGCATGGTGGGCAAAATATCGGGCACAATGGACCTCATTTCAGGCCAAGATTTTAGGAAGTCATAGCGTTTGTTATAGTTGTGTCACAGGGAGTATTACAGAAGCACACCTCCTGAGCAGAAAAGAGTACAGTGAAGATGTGGGCTGGGAACCAGACAATGAATCGGGAGACTCAGGAGAAGCAGCTCCAGATCAGTAAGTGTGGAGGTCGTTTGTTAGGGAAGTGCATAGCCATCAAGGCATTGATATATGGTTGATGAAGCAGCAGTGTATTTTGAATTCTACTTGATTTAACTCTCATTATTTAAAAAAAATTTTGTGGAGCAGTTTTCTCCATGCAACTACTCAGATTCTTCTTTGTGGTATGTCAGAGGTGCTTCCAAGTGAATTTCCACATTTAGATGTGTATTGGACACAGTCAAATAATGGTTTTTCTGCCCCTTGCGTATTTGAAGTGCATATTAATATTTGGGTCACTTGCACCAAGCATCTCACATTCAGACTGTGATAATGCATTGCTGTTTGATTATATATAAACTCTGATGATATTCCTTGTTGCTATTTGGGCTGATTTTGCCAAGTAACGAGACACAAGTGTGGCATTGCGTGTTTGTACTCATGTTACACCTTGATCCTTTTTGTATAACAGTGTGCTCTTAGTCCTTGCAACTTAGCTAAAGACGTTGCATTGTCCAGTGGTATGGTACATACTTTAGGGTGTATAGCAATGATGTGGTCAATTTTCAAATATATTAAAAATAAAGTTGAGGGCAGAGGTAACAAAGCTAATCATTATCTAGGTGCATGATATTTTTCAGGAGTTTGGGAAAGATGTGAATTGAAATAATGAACTTAATTTGATTCTGTAACTGGCTCAGTTGAATTAGTTTATTTAAAACTGAATGAATATGCTTTAACAATAAATAATAATAATAATAATAATAGTAGTAGTAGTTGTTATTATTATTATTATTATTATTATTATTATTATTGTTGTTGTTGTTGTTTGTTAATTTTTCATCTGTTATATTCTTTGTTTTATTTTCTACCTCATGTTTAACTTACTGGAATAGTGCATTATGCTGTTTTAGTCTAATGTGATACACAGTCTTTGTATAAAGTAATGCAGAACTATGCCTTTGCTGTAGTATCTTTTTTGTGTCTGTGTTAGACATTTATCCATGGGGAATGTTTTTTAAAATACAGAATACTGGTAACTAGTGAATATTTTATAATTCATCTTTTGAGTGAACATGTTTCTGGTTTATGTCCCTGAACACTCCTGTTCCTTATTGTTTTTGTTGCTCACTTAAAGAGAATATGTGCTATGTTACTTTTTATCTATATACTTAATGCTTTTAAATTCAAGTTTTATTATTGTAATCAAACTGAAGATACAAAATACAAATTGCTGTAATAATATGCTTCTCATCAGATCCAACATTGGATATAACTAGTTGAATGTTACACTGTTTGAAGAAGACTGTAATAAGTGAATTGTTCAGTTCAGTATTTAAGTTTGTGATATTGTGTATTAATTATGAATCTGCATGAATATCAGTAAATAATATGTACAATTCCTGAGACCAGAAAAAAGGTCTTACTACATAAGTAGTTATCCTCTTTGCGAACATAGAAAAATTACAAACCTGCATGTCTTTTTTCCCCCCATTTGTCTTTGAATTGCCATATTTTCTTAAGTCACAGAAATTGCATTGATCTTTCATTTTCTCCAGTTACACGACTTACTAACAGCAAGAACTTGATGTTTCAACTTGTAATTTGTTTAATATGACATTGATCTTGCATGTTTTATGTAGTTTTGATATTGCAAGTTAAAAAATTTTGATCTATTGAAAGTTCAGTGCACGGCCTTAACTAGAACAGATCTTGTATTTAACTTTCATTTGCTGTTATTTCTACATGTAATTTTAAACAACAGTGATTAACTGTAGTATACTGTGATACAAATTTGTCTACAGATGAAAATTATTGAAGAAGTTTCTAGATATGTATTGATGATACCAAGACATAAAGTCTGTTATATAAAACAATGAGAGGTAGACTACTAAAAGTATCAAATAATTTAAACAAACAGAAATGAAAACAGGAAAATTGTTGTTAAATCAAATTAGTAATATGAGCCACGAACTATAAGAAACAAATTGATGTCCTTTCATTTGCTATCAAGTACAGGAACTTACTTAATACTGCCAATTCTGTGATCAGTTTTCAGGAATGTGGAAATTTGTGGATATTTAGATATAAATTACCATTACTTGACTGTGTGTTCAATCTTGTGTGATGTGCTTTCTCACTAGCAAAACTCTTGCACGTGGGAGTGAGAGCACTATCATTACTTGAGAAACTGTAAGTGCATTAAATTGAAAAAGTCTATTTTAGTTTTACTATCCATTCAAGGCTTATCATTTTTTGCCCTGAAGTTTTGACTTCTTATCTTTGGTGATGGGTCCTGTGTCATGCCACGAGAAGTTACATCACATTTCTTGATTCTGTGTTGGTGGTAATAATCTGTAGAAGTAATTTACATCTTGAAGCAGCACAGCAAAGATAGTTATCAAACAGTAAAGTCTGATGCACCCAAGTTACATTAAGGCTAATTTACAGTTACAATATTACTCCAAATTAAAAAATAGTTAACTCCTATTTACAACAATAATGTGGAGCTCATTTGATTCCAGCTGTTGACACAATTGTGTGTGTAGCATTTGTTGAACTTACAGGATGTCATCGCAAGCATTTAAGGAACACACACACACACACACACTCTTTTGATACCACAGTGAACATTTGTAAGTTTCCCCTTTAACAAGCCTTTGTTTTAAAAAATTATGGTTGTAATGAGAATGACAATGGTTCCACCTTTATCAATGTAGTTTAATGTTGTTAGTACACTTACGATATTGGCACATAAGTCTAAGGACACTAACAAAGAAGAAAGAGTCTGTATTAAAATTATAGCTTGCTGATTCAGTAATCAGTTGAGGAGATTAAGATTACATTGAAAATGAGTGTGTTTCAAGTGTCCTGTATATAATGTGATATTTTCTTCAGAGGGCTTTGAACAGGCAGTGATAAAACTAGAAAATGTCTGATTTCATTCATCAGTCTAAGCCAGCTGACAGATTTCAGTCTTTTGTTGCAAATTGAGGCCATTCAAGATACACTCAAACATCGCATGCTGAATGGAGATATCTTAAAACTTATTTTGATAATCCTAGCAGCAACACAGGCAGAATGTGAAACATTTTAGCAAAATAACAGCATTCTGTTTTTTTTCCTTCAGTATTTTGTGATAAAATAATCCATGGGTCTACTGCTCACAGTTGGTGGTCAGCAGTTCACTCATGGATATTTTTATCTGTACTGACTGTCAATTACTTCCATTTCACATGTGGTGTTCAGTAGCTTATACATTCCTTTATGCAACATTGCAGGATCTATCCAGTAACATGTAATCTACAGAGGACGCCAACTTCAATTTTGGTGAAATAATAAATTTTCGTTTTGGCACATGCTTTTAGAGGAGACTGCACAGGGATATTGGGAAGGTTACTAACACCAGTTGGTACCTAACAGTTTAAGCAAATAGGCACTTACTTGGATAAAAAATGTTGTTACATATGTTAACAGGATGCAGCTGTTATCACTGCCACCCATCATCCTACTCTCTCGCTTTTCTCTGTATGTCTTTGTCTCCTCTGTAACAACCTTCCCCCCTCCCCTGCCCTTCCACCTCTACACCATCCATTTCTCATTCTTCCACCTCTGTGGCTTTTGGAGGCTATTCATCAGTAATTTAAGTCTTGGTTTTTAACTTCTCTCTGTCCACACATCAAGCAGGTTCACTTTGAAATTTAAGATTCTAATTTATTTACTTATTTATCATGTGGGACATATCGCAAAATATGTCTTATAAATTATTACTACAACTTTCAAAGATGCAGAACATTAAAATAAAAGTGTAAAAAAATAAAAGGTAACATAAATCCATTTGAACAATTGAAATCTGTGTTTTTGTCAGAAAAATATGTGGCTATCCCGCAGGTGTCATTAACACTGTGGGGCAGATATTATGTTACACTTACAGAATGTATCAGCAAACCTGCCATGATTGGTCCTTATTTGGTCAAGGAAGCACTGTTTTAAGTGGTAGCACAAAGCCGGCTGGGTTAGTTGTTGCATTTGGCATGTTGAGAAGTTCTGGTTAGGCAGTGTGGGCCCATGTGTACCTCATTTATTGCGTTCAAATTGGTGGCTTCTAGGTTTTCAACTCTTCTTACAGAAGACATTATTGAGAGCAGGCTATGCCTCCATAACTGAGATTAGATTCTGATATTTTGTATACAAACTGAACATTTTGTTTGTGTCATTTCCCCATTATATGACATTGATTATGTTAGGGCTTGTGTTCATCATGAAAGACTGTATTTTTCAACAGTTGCAAGTGCAGCACAGCATTCATACAATATCATCAGCTGTATGCTTTCTACGTATTTTGCCAGTAGTATCCTTATACTGACAACCATTCTCATCACCCCAGTTTCAGTGAATATCTTTGTGGTGAAAGGTATATTATTGAAAATATTTGGAAGTGTAAGAGTGGTGCGTGTAATGCGTTTCATACAAAATCAATGGTTATTAGCCACAATTGTGAATTTTACAAATTGTGGCAGCAGTACCTTCTTTGGAAAATAGTTTCCTTTTAATTTTACTGTAGGTACTTGCATGGTTAATGCAATATTTCCACTGTTACCTGTTCATTGCTGCGTTTGTTCTAAGTAACTGTTCAGGAGTTAATGATTGTGATACACCATAGATTAGATTAGATTAGATTTACTTTCATTCCAATTGATCCGTAGTGAGGAGGTCCTCCAGGATGTGGAACATGTCAGAAAAACAACAATACATGACAAATATTTAAACTAAAACAAATAAGCTAATGTACCATTCCACAGGTCCCAAGTGGAATGATCGTCATTTTTTAATGAACACTAAGAGTCATTTTACAAATACTATTGCACTGAATTTAAAATAAAAAAGTTTTTTATTTATTTATAAGGTAAGAAACATGTAATACAACTACTGTAATACTTATTTACAATGAACACATTACTGCACTGAAATGGTGCAGAAGTTAGATTATACTTACACACACACACACACACACACACACACACACACACACACACAAATTTTCAGTGAACACATTACTGCACTGAAATTGTGCAGAAGATATGTTGTACTTATATACAAATCAGTTGGTTTTCCTCAGAAATTCATCAATGGAGTAGAAGGAGTTGGCCACCAATAAATCCTTTAGGCTTCTCTTAAACTGAATTTCATTGGTTGTTAAGCTTTTTATGGCTGCTGGCAAGTTATTGAAAATGTGTGTTCCTGAATAATGCACACCTTTTTGTACAAGACTAAGTGACTTTAAATCCTTGTGAAGATTATTCTTATTTCTAGTATTGATTCCATGAATTGAGCTATTGGTTTGAAAAAGTGATATATTTTTAATGACAAATTTCATTAAGGAATAAATATATTGGGAAGCTGTAGTTAGTATCCCTAGTTCCCTAAACAGGCTTCTGCAGGATGTTCTTGAGTTCACACCACATATAATTCTTACTGCACGTTTTTGTGCCCGGAAAACTTTAGCTTGGCTTGATGAATTACCCCAGAAAATAATCCCATATGACATTATGGAATGAAAGTAAGCATAGTATGCCAGCTTTTTCATTTTTATATCCCCTATGTCTGACAGAATTCGCATTGCAAACAGAGATTTGTTAAGACGCTTCAGCAGTTCTGTGGTGTGCTCCTCCCAGTTGAATTTATTATCAAGCTGTAATCCCAAGAATTTAACACCGTCCACTTCTTCTATCTTCTTGTCATCATATGTTAGACATATACTCTTGGGACACCCCTTACAAGTTCTGAACTGCATGTAGTGTGTTTTTTCAAAGTTTAGTGACAAAGAATTGGCTAGGAAGTCGACAGATGTGGTATAATATGGAAATATTGCATTAGTCATGCAAGTACCTACAGTAAAATTAAAAGGAAACTATTTTCCAAAGAAGATACTGCTGCCACATCAGGTTCCAGTTAAGTTTCCCTTTCAGCAACAGTGTATATCATAAGCACTTGTTATAAATCACACGTATTTTCTAGTTTATTACGAGAGTCTGTTAGTGAGCACAATCTTGACGAAACATAAGTTCGAGACACAGAGTTAACTTCAGGGAATCAGTAAATTTTATCCCGAGTCTCTCGCTTGTTGTAGTACAAACCACGTTCTTGAGCATTTCGGCTTTAGTTCTTAATGGGAACTTAAAATCATTGTAGCATAACAGATCCTGAGATTAAAGGAGAATCAGCAAAGTTAATTTGTAGTGACTTGTTTACTGTTCAGGAAATATTGCACTAACCACAATTTACCCCTACTATGACTGCTGTTCTTGGACGACACAGTATTAAGTAGTTGATTTTTTTAAACAGTGGGGAATGACCCTAACTGCTATCAGGAAATTCAAATCTACTACATATGATGGGTATATTGATGAGTTGGGGGACTACAGAATGTCACATATCATAGACATCAAAGGTACCTAAAGTACTGTCCTGTAATGTGGATACTGCCTTCTCTTTAGGAAGTACGTAAGATGTTACTACTTATAGCCTGATTGTCTTGACTGTGGATGGCAAATAAGTGGTAGGTCTGGGGTCCTTGTAAATGGAAGGTGGAAACCAGGGAGAAAGGGAGAACTTGGGATACTGCACTGATTAGGGTATTAGTGCAGTACCCCGAGTCTGAGCTGCTGTTTCCATCTGGAACTGAAACAGTGTAGCACACTTGACCTGTTGGGAATTCTGCTATGTCCTGTGTCAGGAAAAATATGTGCAACAGAGTAGAGGTCTGTTAACATTCTGCAGTTGGTATGTACAGCAGATACTGGTACTCTTTAGGAGAGTGGCAACAAGGAATCTAAAGGATCACTTTATGCCCTCAGTGTGCATATCTAGTCACTTCATTCAGCATGTTGTAATGGCTGTTTTCTGTCACTGATGAAACAGGGTGCAACGAACTGCAGACTACGGTGCACACAGGAATGAATTATGCTTGTCATATGGGCTTAAAGGTGAAATTTGAATCATTCCAGTGACTGGCAGAAGAGGTTGAGAAGACCAGCCTAACTCGTGGAATTTCAGTGAAGTTCACATTCCCACAATTGATTGTAGCCCTCTTATTCTGTTGCGTGAAAGATGTGAACCAGAGGCTGGACATTTCTGTGAGAAGCTAGCTTGGGACTTCTCAGACTTAGGCCTTAGATTTGCAAACTGTAGAGTAGCCCTAAATAGGTCATGTATGCACTGCACATTAGAGGCTGCTACCCAGGTAGCAGACTGTGTGTGAGGTGCTCACCAGCATTTCTTTGTTTACGCATAGATCCAACCAGTGCAGGAGATGATAGCCACATGAGATTCTAAAGTATTAGTGGTATTGTCAAAGAAATGGTCCTCACAGACAAGACTATTAAAATATGTCATCAAATGCAAAAGCATTTTCAATGCAGTCTCAGCAGTGGAGTGTAATTCTAGATACATGAAGTTGGCTTTCGGGTAACTCTAGATGTATGTTGAAAGGATAGGATAATGGCAGTGTTTCTGTCACAGTATACAATAAACTCAAATCCAAAGAAATAGAAATAGAAACAGCATGTGACCTTATTTGTTCAACACTCAGTGTCAAGGGTGGGCACAAACTTATAGTTGATTGCCGCTATTTGAGAAGTCTTGAATCATCCAACAATGAGTTGGGATAATAACGACTTTGTAAGAGTTGGGGGTGACAAGACATTCTGTGAAACAGTACTGAGGTAATTTGGAAGTCCACTCATGAGGAGAATATATCAAGAGCTCTCATATATATGTGTGTGTGTGTGTGTGTGTGTGTGTGTGTGTGTGTGTGGTTCTCTGTTGTCTGACTGCACACTTCCCCACTACAACACCATAATGTCTGGGAGGGGAGGTGGGAAAACTGTTAACGCACTGCATTAGGTGGCAATAATGCCACACAGGGAACACACAACTGTTTGCATGCAGCTTGGTTTCATGTTTTGCTATATTAAGAAATTTGAAAATCTGAAGCTGTGTACAACTCATAATGAAAAACAATATTGTATCATTATTTAACTTTGGCACAATGTAATACACTGTACAAAATAATAATAATAATAAAGGCAGAGTTGCAACTACATTACACCAGCAGTATTGTGTATGAGTCACATTCTTTCCTGTAAAATTCTTGAGACATGTTGGCTATAGAAAGAGAGGCAAACACAAATAGTCTCTGTAGTGCGCAGTTAGGGGTGAAATAAATGTTTCTTTCACATGTACTTGCAATCGAATTCTAGTACCTAGGACTACTTTCTGACATTGCAGTGGCTACGTTTTTTCAGCAACATAAACACAAACAAAACACATTTTTCCTGTTATTTGAAATTTTTTGTTTGTCAAAGATAACAGAACTTGCGTGGGGCATATGGGCAATCAAAGACAGTTTCGCAAATTTTCATCACTAGTTTCTCGATTAATCATAACTTATTGAGATTTATAAGTGTAAAATGTCCTTCACACACATTTTGATTGAAACACTGATGTTACATTTACAGCCTCATTATAGGACAAAACTCTCTGGGAGGAAAACTTCTTAGAACTCCTGGATGGTTTTAATCTGTCTGTTAAGCAGCAGTTCTCGTACACATCGATCAGTTCCATCTTAAAATGAAATGGCAAAGGGTCTCAAATACAGATGTGTGATTAGCAATGCTCTGAAAACTCTTGGAAAACTGTTCCTGTAATTCTTTTGATGCCACAATGAGTTTTTCAAAATTTGCATTTTCTTTAACACTAAGGAGCTTTGGGAAATGAGCAGCGTTCTTTTCCAGAAGTTAGCCCTTTCACAGTGTGATTTTCATTTCAAGCATTTCCACTTTCCTCATCAAATAAGAAATAAGTTGTGTCTCGCATTTTGAAGCCTTACTGAGTGCGTTTAGGTATGTAATCAAGTCCAATGAAAGTGCATGTTTAACCTCACAATGTAATGACCTCTGCAGCTTAAGAAAATTCACTATTTGTTCTACACATTTTTTCATGTCCTTTATGCTTGAAGATTCAGTAAAATGTGTTTCCTGGTGTGCAAAATTATGAATCTCATACAAATTCTACGTTGATTGTTGTAATTTTTTGTGCCAATTAAATTTTTTTAATTCTTTTTGCATGGTGGTATAAGGCTGTTCTGTAGCAAATTTATGGCGCCTGAGAATTGTGTAACTGTGTAATAGGCACTGAGAATTCCTATCCTCCTTTGAAAAAGAACAGCGATTCCCATTCATTTTTAAAGTCTTATGATGACGGGTCAGTAGACTGCCTCTCTTTTATTGTATCCTTTGCAAAAGATACTAGACCTTCGAACTTCTTTCATACCAAGAGAAAATAGCAAGGAGATAAACAATGTTGCCAGCATGGTTTCGCCGAACTATAGAAAGTCATGCCAACCGAAGAAGACAGAAGAAACAATATCACACTGCATTGTATTGCTAAATGAAATATCACACTGTACATTGCAGTTCTGACGTGAGAAGGATCAAGCGTAGCTGAGACGGACAAAATGAAGTCAGGATGGGCTGAGTAATGACAGGAGAGACAGAGTAGTAATGAGATGTACCGAGTAGTTACCAGATGCTGTAGTTTATTATGCTGGCTACCTAGTGAACAATGATGACAAAAGTCAAATACATCACATTACCTATTTTGGCCATGCACAGTTTGAAAATAGTGAGACCATTATAATCATTGGCCGGTAAACGTCATGGTCTCAATTAACCATCAACCTTAATTGCCTTATGATACTATGAAACACCACTGGAATTTTTCCTAGATTTTTGCATTTCATTCAGCAAGATTTTTACACTAGCTGGCAAATTCTCGAGTCAAAAAAGAATATGATAATCCTACTACGTCTCTAAAATTTCTAATGTTCACTGCCAGCTTAACACAAAGCATATCTTCTACATGGCTCCATTGATTTGAAGTATACTAAACAAAGACAGACTTGGGTATTAATAAGCTGTATTTAGTCCTTTATTATTGGATCACTACTGGTTTCGTGGCACTAAAAGCCACATAATCAGGTGAACATCTGTATGACAATAAATCCAGAAGGGATAACAACCCTGAGATATACACTGTGGTATAATAAATCTTTTTAAGATTAAATTTTTAAAAAAAAAAAAAAACTGTTAAAAAACTTTTACACGAGAATATTAAAATTTAGTACTCAAGTATCTGAAACATTAGAGCTGTAACCCCAGAACTTTGTACCCAACATTTGTTGTCCATTGGAACAAAACACCGCCAAAAGGCGGTATGTCATAGAATAAAACAGCTGGATTCCTATATAGAGGACAGGTCCGAAACAAGTCATACCATAGCGATCCATTGGTAAGGTGAAAATAAATGAAAAACTATTATGACCTAATTTTGGGCCAGAATGAAAACCAAGAAGTGGCTGCCACAAAATGGAGGGATGTTCTACTGGTACCAAGCCAGTCACATAATAGATGTAGCTTTTAGTGCTACGCAGACTTGGTCTCTCTTCAGGTATTGCCTTATACTCTGCATTAAACTCTCATTTTATTCCTTTACATGTTATTTTTCAAATTAATTCAAACACCCATGTCAAAGTTGAAAACCATTAATCAGCATGAAAATCCAGAATATTATACATCACCATATGTGATGTGCTAACATAGGCATAACTCTCTCAATAAACTTGCATAGACCATTCGAAAACAGAGACAGGACCACTGATTTGACTTTTAACAAAGGTTCTAATAATTGTTGCTTTAGGATTTTGTGGCTCTGAGTGACAGTGTCGGCACCTAGCAGTGTCTGTGGTCCGGGTATTCATTCCTAGGTGCCCATGCTGTCGCCACATTCTGAGAGTTGGAAATGTGCAAAAAGCACCCACTGAGATCAGCAGAAAAAGTGGCGGCTCACATTGTCACAGGACATATTGAGCCTCAGGCTGCATGTGTGTAGCAAATTGTGCAGGACGCAGATGCAGAGGAATTGTCACCCAAGTTGAGATGTATAATTCACCAAGCATGGGGTAGATATGTAGCAGTAGGATAGATCGTGATTGGAGGAACCCTCCATGGTACTGAGTCTCAGTAAAGACACTTCTAAAGGAACAGTGACTACTGCTCAGTAGGTGTAAAAGAGAGCATAAGGGTGTGCATATAGAAAGATGCTAAATGAAATGTGTGTTTCGCTGACAAAAGGCTGATGTGTGAAGCCTTCATTGAGAACATTAGCAGAATCTTATTGGAAAATCTTTCACAAAATATTGAAGCTGTTAGTGGGCCCAAAGTTAGTGTCCAGACACTCATGTGTGACACAGGAATAAGAAATTGATGCTGGTAAAGAAAATACTGAAATTCTGAACTCAGATTGTCAAATGGTTCTTCACAAATGAGAATCCTGGAATATGAGGGCTGAGCCAAAAGTTTTTAGCAACTCTTAAATGTGAAATCGAATGACAGTGAGATTATTCCAGTTTGAAAGAATGTTGTTTCTTGATTTTGGATCATGCATGCGGTTGTTTTCCCAACTACTCAATATCAAACAGGAATGCTAATGGTGATTGAAGACACAGGCACCGACCAGTTTGACTCAGAGCAAGGACAGATCTGTCATGCCGCATTTTTTATACAATGGTTTATTATGACTGTAAAAAGAAGTCTAATGCAGAAGAGTTCCATTCTTCTCTGGTACATGTTTTTGGGTAGTGTGCTCTTCTAGGACTACCAGTGGGAATTGCTTTTGTGACTTTTCAAGTGGTCGAGAGTCTCTTGAAGATGAGCTTTCTTCCGGTCGCCCAGCAACAGCAGTAATCCAAGAAAACATTGATACTGTTAGAAAAATGATTAAAGATTATCTTATCTCACATTTTGTGACATTAAAGTGATCATAAATGTTGGACTGACTGTGGTGCAGACCATCATTCACAACCATTTAGGCCTAACCTAGATGTGCACCTGTTGGGCATGACGTTCCCTGACAGAAGCCCAAAAACACACAAGAATGGATTGGTGCCATTTTATGCATGAAATATTTGACAAATGGTGTTCCAAAGACACTTAAAATATCATCACAGGCGATGAAAAATATTGTCACAGTTGAATCATGGGTGTACCATAATGACACTGAAACAAAGTTGTAGTCTTCCAGATGAGGAACCATCCATGAAAGTATGTGATAATGGCCGGCCAGTTTCTTCACCAATTTGGTCATCTCTTTTCTGTGGCCTTGGACACACATCACACAGTCATTACTGAGAGTAAAGTGACTGAATGTCTGGTGAAAGTAATCACCACATGGAGGTAACAGTACCCAAAGTTGATGAGTGGGCACCTTCTTCTGTGCGACAACAAACAGTGCCTTGGCACACGTGGCTACCAGAACAATGGACTTCTTGGAGAAAAACTGCACTTACTCTTTTCACCTGACATGGCTCTGTGTGACTTCTTCCCAAAGGCAAAGGAAAAAATTCTTGGACAGTGTTTTTCATCTGATGAATAGGCTGTCACATCATACAATAATGCAGTAAGTGGACATTGTGGAATATTCCCCCTTCAGCCCCTACAGAACAGAGATGCATTCCAACCAGAGAGCTGCCATTGAGTTTTTTTTGCAGAAAACAAGGGCATTGCAGATAGTCATAGAAACTTGCAGAATATCTATGGGGACCGGGCTGTAAATAAAAGCATGGACTTCTCCTCCAAACAGAGAATTCGAAGGCTAAGCCAGTAAAGTCATGGTGAGGGTCTTTGGGACTCTGAAGGGGTTATTCTGTTTGATGTTCTCCCTCATGGTGCAATAATCAACTATGAAGTGTACTGTGCTACCCTCAGGAAACTGAAGAGATGACTGTGTTGGTCACTACAAAAATGTGAATGAACTTCTCCTTCTCCATGACAATGCCAGGCCACACAAAGGTCTGTGCACTCAAGGGGAGCTCACAAAACTTCATTGGACTGTTCTTCCTCATCCACCCTAAGCCTGGTTCTCGCACCTTTCAAATTCCTTCCATTTGCCCCACTGAAGGATGCACTCTACAGGAAGTAGTACATGGATGATGGGGAGGTGTTGATGCAGCTCTTCAACGATAACCAGTAGAGAGATACAATGTAGGCATACATTTCATTAAGGTAGCATAAGACCGTCACATTGAAGGGAGATTATGTTGAAAAATAGGATTTTGTAACCAAAAGAGTGTTCAGTAATATGGTGTACTGGAATCTTGAATAAAACCAACCTGCTTTCAGGCAAAAAATATTGCGTTACTTATTGAACAACCCTCATATAAATGTTCATGTAGAGTATTTTGAAAAATTTTAAAAGCTACATTGTAAATAAATTTCTTCCAGAGTTTCTGCTAAAAACTTCTGGCAAATACTGCCTTACTTTAATTGTTGTACCACTGCAAAGGTTAGTGATATCTATATTAGTGGCATTGAGAAACAGCTGAATTTACTAAAATAGAACAAGGCTCCAGGGCCTGATGGCATCTGTGTCAGATTCTGTATAGAATTTGTGTCTATGTTAGCCTTTTCTTTCATCTTTAATATACCAGAGAGACCTGTAACAAAAATTGCACAGGTTACATTCATCCACATGAAAGGTAGCAGAAGCAAAACAGTAACCTACTACCCAGTATCATTGACATCCACCTGCTGTAGAATCGTAGAACAATTGTGGGCTGAAACATAATAAGGTATATTGAACAGAATGAATGTTGAATGGAAAGTCATCAACAGATGTAGAAGTCAATTTAGATGTTCCCCAGAGGGTATTTCACAATGGGGAACATCCTTTGCCATGCACTTCACAGTGGTATGCAGAGGTTGGATTTAGAGGTAGGACTGTGACTGTCATTTGTCTCTGTATTGAAGAAAGTGTCGTTACAGTATTATAGGCAATATATTGCGAATTTGACTCTGCAGTTGACTAGTGATTAACTAACCAAAACAGAAAAACAGCTCTTCAAAGTTAAGTGAATATGAATTTTAGAGTATTGTCTGTTGTGGCAAATCTTCTAAATACTGTCCTTTGATTGAGGATTTTAAATCAACCGTATCCATAATAACAAGTGTATGCGCTTGAAGGTAAGGTGTAATTAGAGAACAGTAGTGGTATTTGAAAATAGACATTTAGTCACCAGTGTTATGGAAGATTATGCAGGCTCATAATAATAATAATAATAAAGAAAAGGGTATAAATGTTATGACACTGCCAGTAGTGCATTGGGAATCTAATGGAAACTTCAGAAATTGCACACCTGTAGCTAAGTAGTATCGGCAAACATCTGATCACCGTCAGGAATAAGGAGACAAGAGGCACTTGATATAGAGTCCATGCTGCATGGTTCAGTGAGTTATCCTTCAGCGTTTTTCTTATTTTCATCCTTCCTTTGTTTTTGTCATCAGCCGTACAGTCAGCCCCAGAACCACAAAAAACAAAAATTGTCCATTACATCCGCTTAAACTGAAATTAGATCAATGATCTTAGAAAAGTAACATATTTACTGTATTATAATGTAAAAAATAGAAAAAAATTAAATATCATTTGTGGCTCTGGTATAAAATTGTATACGAGTTTATACACTTCCGCTTCTGTCACTCAACTTGTTCCAAACAACAGATTATAATTATATATAGTGTACACCGTAAGTAGCTTTTGCGTGGGACTGCATAGTTCTTAACATTAGAACTTCAAGGTGGTTGTGAGAGGTCACAATGTTCAGTTTATAGACATCTATTAGTTCTGTTATCACTAGTTTAGGTAACAAATGTGGGGTACAATAAAACAATCGAAAATCCAGGATGACATGTAACAGTATTATGAAAAGGGTAGTTTCTACTCTTCTACTCACCGTGTATCGAAGATGCTGAGTCACAGATAGGCAACAAAAACACTGTCACAAAATAAGCTTTCCACAACAAAGCCTTTGTCAACAGAACCCCCCCCCCCCCTACACACACACACACACACACACACACACACACACACACACACACACACACACACCCCTCACATGTTGTGACAAATTTACAAATGTGTGGTACAGAGGATTCAACAATATTTCCTAAGGTGTGTGTGAATTTAGTTCTGTACCATACTGAACCATTTAATTACCTGACTGGAACATTATTGAGCATTTTCTGTTGTTTTTAGAACACAGACTCTTGGTCAGATTTCTTTATCTACTATCACTGAAACTAAATGCTACATTGCATGATGAACAATGCAGAATTCTGTTAAATTGTATTCATCCTTCCTGTGACAAATGACAGATGTAAAACTTTAATCTGGTTCAAACTGCATTAATCATATGCCAGTTAGATTTTACCTGATTTTAGTAACAATATGTAAATATGTAATTTTTATTGAACTCCAATGGTGAGATATTAAGCTAGATAAACTATTAAAAACTCACTCGAATGTAACATAAGTAATAATGCTAAGAGCTTGAGCTTATTTCACAATGAGTTTGTTACTAATTTTCATTTCTTTAAAAATAATGTGATTTCTTTATTCCCATTACCAATATTGTAAGCACATTATACATTTCCTGCTCTCATAATTCATGAAAGTAGTGTATGAACTGTTGTTGTGGTAAAATATGTCATATGGAATATCGTCAAACAGGGTGATTTCGGACGATTTTGAGGCTATTTTCACCGTAACTTGCACAGGTGACTTTAGATTTCGTTGTTTGTTGCAAAAGTGTTGAGGTATATATATATATATATATATATATATATATATATATATAGTTCTGTACCATACTGAACCATTTAATTACCTGACTGGAACATTATTGAGCATTTTCTGTTGTTTTTAGAACACAGACTCTCGGTCAGATTTCTTTATCTACTATCACTGAAAAAAAATTATATATATATATATATATATATATATATATATATATATATATATATGCTGAGTCACAGATAGGCAACAAAAACACTGTCACAAAATAAGCTTTCCACAACAAAGCATATATATATATATATATATATATATATATATTCTAAAAACAGAAAATTTGTTTGTGCCTATATTTGCCCAACAGAGACAAAGTTTGGACATGGGTTTTTGAATCTCTATCCTGGATTACAAGTATACCCATATTCAATTTTAGCGACTTTCAGCACATTTTAAGACTGCTCATCTTTACGTTTAACTGATGAGGACTGAGATAACAAATTTTGTGTATTAAAGGTTAGTCGTTATTTTCTAACAAATTAAATTGCAAATTTTTGAAGTTCATATCGAAATGTTAAAAATGGAAACAGAACAAAGAAATTCTATTGAAAGATCAAAATCAGTTTTCTTAGTCAACATTCAAAAATAAAATGCAAGCCCTTCAAACTCTGGCCTTAAGGTATGATGGCATATGAATCTAAAGCACACATTCTCTAAAAACAAACGTCAAACATCCCACTCTTTTCAACTGGTGCAAGCAGTACTTGTGACAAAAATGTGTGTACTGTTGTTCTGTAGATGCAAAAAATTCACTTGTACTTCCCCTGCACCAACATTTGTGGCCACTCCACCATACTGCCTTGTATGCTCCTTGTTTATATCTGTGTACTTGTAGTCCACAGCAAGAAAAGCATCTTCTTTCAGCAGTAAAACGTCATTGGATGATGGGTTGTTTTCACTTTTACTACTGCTGCAAGCACTATCACTTGTTTCTGTGATGTTTTTGTCTTCCTAGATGTCACAGCCCACATTTAATTTCCCAGGAGGAACATCAAGTTTGTGGTGGCAGAAATTACCAGGCTTATCTGGAGAGAAGGAAACATAGTAGGTGAATATGGATTGGGGGTAAGAAATGAAAGAGGAAGCTGCCTGGTGGAATTTTGCACAGAGCACAACTTAATCATAGCTAACACTTGGTTCAAGAATCATAAAAGAAGGTTGTATACATGGAAGAAGCCTGGAGATACTGACAGGTTTCAGATAGATTATATAATCGTAAGACAGAGATTTAGGAACCAGGTTTTAAATTGTAAGACATTTCCAGGGGCAGATGTGGACTTTGACCACAATCTATTGGTTATGAACTGTAGATTAAAACTGAATAAACTGCAAAAAGGTGGGAATTTAAGGAGATGGGACCTGGATAAACTGACTAAACCAGAGGTTGTACAGAGTTTCAGGGGGAGCATAAGGGAACAATTGACAAAGAATGGGGGAAAGAAATACAGTAGAAGAAGAATGGGTAGCTTTGAGGGATGAAGTGGTGAAAGCAGCAGAGGATAAAGTAGGCAAACAGACGAGGGCTAGTAGAAATCCTTGGGTAACGGAAGAAATATTGAATTTAATTAATGAAAGGAGAAAATACAAAAATGCAGCAATTGAAGCAAGCAAAAAGGAATACAAACATCTCAAAAATGAGATTGACAGGAAGTGCAAAATGGCTGAGCAGGCATGGGTAG
Organism: Schistocerca americana; assembly: GCF_021461395.2. Taxonomy (NCBI): domain Eukaryota; kingdom Metazoa; phylum Arthropoda; class Insecta; order Orthoptera; family Acrididae; genus Schistocerca; species Schistocerca americana. The sequence goes on from NC_060122.1 coordinate 452,272,800, forward strand.
AGGACAAATGTAAGGATATAGAGGCTTATCTCACTAGGGATAAGATAGATACTGCCTACAGGAAAATTAAAGAGACCTGTGGAGAAAAGAGAACCACCTGTATGAATATCAAGAGCTCAGATGGAAACTCAGTTCTAAGCAAAGAATGGAAAGCAGAAAGGTGGAAGGAGTATATAGAGGGTCTATACAAGGACGATGTACTTGGGGGCAATATTATAGAAATGGAAGAGGATGTAGATGAAGATGAAATGGGAGATATGATACAGCGTGAAGAGTTTGATAGAGCACTTTAAGATCCAAGTCAAAACAAGGCCCCCGGGAGTAGATAACATTCCATTAGAACTACTGACAGCCTTGGGTGAGCCAGTCCTGACAAAACTCTACCATCTGGTGAGCAAAATGTATGAGACAGGCAAAATACCCTCAGACTTCAAGAAGAATATAATAATTCCAATCCCAAAGAAAGCAGGTGTTGACAGATGTGAAAATTACCGAACTATCAGTTTAATAAGTCATGGCTGCAAAATACTAACACGAATTCTTTACAGACGAATGGAAAAACTGGTAGAAGCCGACCTCGGGGAAGATCAGTTTGGATTCTGTAGAAATATCTGAACACATGAGGCAATACTGACCCTACGACTTATTTTAGAAGCTAGATTAAGAAAACGCAAACCTACGTTTCTAGCATTTGTAGACTTAGAGAAAGCTTTTGACAATGTTGACTGGAATACTCTCTTTCAAATTCTGAAGGTGGCAGGGGTAAAATACAGGGAGCGAAAGGCTATTTACGATTTGTACAGAAACCAGATGGCAGTTATGAGAGTCGAGGAACATGAAAGGGAAGCAGTGGTTGGGAATGGAGTGAGACAGGGTTGTAGCCTCTCCCCGATGTTATTCAATCTGTATATCGAGCAAGTAGTAAAGGAAACAAAAGAAAAATTTGGAGTAGGTATTAAAATCCATGGAGAACGAATAAAAACTTTAAGGTTTGCCGATGACATTGTAATTCTGTCAGAGACAGCAAAGGACTTGAAGTGCAGTTGAACAGAATAGACAGTGTCTTGAAAGGAGGATATAAGATGAACATCAACAAAAGCAAGACGAGGATAATGGAATGTAGTTGAATTATTTCGGGTGATGCTGAAGGAATTAGATTAGGAAATGAGACACTTAAAGTAGTAAAGGAGTTTTGCTATTTGGGGAGCAAAATAACTGATGATGGTCGAAGTAGAGAGGATATAAAATGTAGACTGGCAATGGCAAGGAAAGTGTTTCTGAAGAAGAGAAATTTGTTAATATCGAGTGTAGATTTAAGTGTCAGGAAGTCGTTTCTGAAAGTATTTGTATGGAGTGTAGCCATGTTTGGAAGTGAAACATGGACGATAAATAGTTTGGGCAAGAAAAGAATAGAAGCTTTCGAAATGTGGTGCTACAGAAGAATGCGGAAGATTAGATGAGTAGATCATATAACTAATGAGGAGGTACTGAATAGGATTGGGGAGAAGAGGAGTTTGTGGCACAACTTGACTAGAAGAAGGGATCAGTTGGTAGGACATCAAGGGATCACCAGTTTAGTATTGGATGGCAGCGTGGAGGGTAAAAATCGTAGAGGGAGACCAAGAGATGAATACACTAAGCAGATTCAGAAGGATGCAGGCTGCAGTACGTACTGGGATATGAAGAAGCTTGCACAGGATAGAGTAGCATGGAGAGCTGCATCAAACCAGTCTGAGGACTGAAGACCACAACAACATCTGGAGTATAATGAGCTCATTTTAGCATTTCTTCAAAATTGGAAATCCATGCTTCTGCATTGCTTTGCCGGCCCTTCTCATTATCAGGCAATTTCTGTAAGTCATAATCAGGATAGCAAATTTTGCTGAAATATTAGTGTCTGTTTCAGAAGAGATGGAAAAGCATCCTTGGAAATGGTCTCATAAGTGTACTTCAGTTAATATGCCTTGCCATGCCGCTTTCATTGGTCTGCAGAGGCTTACATCAGAGGTTGGAGGGGGAGGGTGCTATTAGGGTGAAGGAGAATGAATGAAATATTGTTCTGCTCACACTCTTTGACAACATGTAAAGACATGTAACTGGGAAAGTTGTCCCCAATTATGAATTTCCTTGAGACAGAGAAGTTGCTGTCCATGCATCAGCACGGCTTTAGAAAGCATCGCTCCTGCGAAATGCAACTCGCCCTTTTTTCACATGATATCTTGTGAACCATGGATGAAGGGTATCAGACGGATGCCATATTCCTTGACTTCTGGAAAGCGTTTACCTCGGAGCCCCACTGCAGACTCCTAACTAAGGTATGAGCATATGGGATTGGTTCCTAAATATGTGAGTGGCTCGAAGTCTTCTTAAGTAATAGAACCCAGTACGTTGTCCTCGATGGTGAGTGTTCATCAGAGGTGAGGGTATCATCTGGAGTGCCCCAGGGAAGTTTGGTAAGTCCGCTGTTGTTTTCTATCTACATAAATGATCTTTTGGATAGGGTGGATAGCAATGTGCGGCTGTTTGCTGATGATGCTGTGGTGTACAGGAAGGTGTCGTCGTTGACTGAATGTAGGAGGATACAAGATGACTTGGACAGGATTTGTGATTGGTGTAAAGAATGGCAGCTAACTCTAAATATAGATAAATGTAAATTAATGCAGATGAATAGGAAAAACATTACGGGTAATGTTTGAATACTCCATTAGTAGTGTAGCACTTGACACAGTCACATCGATTAAATATTTGGGCGTAACATTGCAGGGCAATATGAAGTGGGACAAGCATGTAATGACAGTTGTGGGGTAGGTGGATAGTTGTCTTCGGTTTATTGGTAGAATTTTGGGAAGATGTGGTTCATCTGTAAAGGAGACCGCTTATAAAACACTAATACAACCTATTCTTGAGTACTGCTCGAGCGTTTGGGATCACTATCAGGTCGGATTGAGGGAGGACATAGAAGCAATTCAGAGGCGGGCTGCTAGATTTGTTACTGGTAGGTTTGATCATCACGCGAGTGTTACGGAAATGCTTCAGGAACTTGGGTGGGAGTCTCTAGAGCAAAGGAGGCGTTCTTTTCGTGAATCGCTGCTGAGGAAATTTAGAGAACCAGCATTTGAGGCTGACTGCACTACAATTTTACTGCCACCAACTTACATTCTGCGGAAAGACCACAAAGATAAGATAAGAGAGATTAGGGCTCGTACAGAGACATATAGGCAGTCATTTTTCCCTCGTTCTGTTTGGGAGTGGAACAGGGAGAGAAGATGCTAGTAATGGTAGGAGGTACCCTCCACCACGCACAGTATGGTGGATTGCGGAGTATGTATGTAGATGTATATGTAGATGTTATAAGCACATGTGTTTATAATAATCATGCATTTTGTTGTTTGCTAGCTGTAAATGTACTGGGAGACATCACTTGGAGGCCACTGTGATGGAGATACAAAGTTAAACCTGTCCCTGTCAAATGTATCTAAATTGGCACCTCAGAACAGATAGTGGTGTAATTTTTGACAGTTTCTTTTTTTTTATGAGACCTAATTTAATTTGTAGACTGTGTTGACCAGATATTAAAGAGGTGCAGTAAAATGAACACCATCTCCCAGAGAATGTAAAGTCGCCTAAGGTGAGATGAACACCCAGCATCATGGTCTGCGATTTGATTGACCATCAGTGATTCTTGTTTCTCCAAATTGGGAGTGCTCTCGTCAGTCATTACCACTTTAGGTAGGGCCTGAAATGAAACCATACCCTTAACACATTTTAGAGCAATTTTTCAGCAGGACACAACAAGCTCTGACATTTCAGCCAGTGGTCAAGAATACATGTCTGCACCACTTCTTCCTTGGCATCTCCCATTCACATGGATTGCTGCTCACTGAAGACATCTTGGACTTTCTCATTGAATAACTCAGTTGTACTCATCCATTAGTCAATACTGCTGAACTTCAGACAGAAGCCATCATATATGCGAAACTTAAAGCCTATTTTATTTTATGTCTGTGCACCAACAACTGATATTGAGCATTTAATACAGTTTTATTGCTCCCTGTAACTTATTTCTATGTATCCCTTTAATATCATACATTGACTAAAGTTGATTCATTTTTGTGACTCCTTTGTGGTGAGTCATGAATAGCAGTTTTTTGGTCAGGATCTAAATTTTGCTGTTATGTTAGGAGGAGTGGGATTGGTCTGGAGAGGATGTAGGAAGTCATTGGCCATAACCTGCTGAAGTATTCACCCTGCTTTTCTGGAAATGATGTAGAGAAACAGTGGAAAACAAAATGCAAGAGAATGGACGAGAATCTGAGCTTCAAAGCAAGCCCAAAATAAACTTGAATGATATTAAAATAATATTTGATCAACTCACTGGAAAGAAAACTGCACTAATTAATTGGAATCAGTCAATGAACTTTTGCATTTTGAGTCTTTGAAGAGAATGACTGCATGAACTGCAAAATAGCCTGAAGTATTTTTGGTAATCTAAGTTTCTATTCTGTCTGAAGTGAAAAGCTTACATTGTTGTATATTAGTTTTGACTTATGGTTTGTTTTAAGGTATGCGCTTTTAATGGGAATATAGTTCAAATCTGCTGGTTGCTCAGTTACATCATTGTATATTAGTTTTGACTTATGGTTTTAAGATATGGGCTTTTAGTGAGAATGTATTCAAGTCTGCTGGTTGCTAAACGAGCAATAGATTTATTTGAACTACTTGAAGAGACAGAAGAACAAACAAATTGATTAGGAAACTAAGTGGAGTGGAAGAAGTATTTATTTGTGACTATGATGAAAATGAAATGGAGGTAGACAGAAATTGTAGTCAGATTTAATGGCAGATGGACAAAGGAAGTTTTTAGTTAGATTTCCAATTAAAAGAAAAGAAAAGACAGAGAACACAACCTAATGGGAGATGTAAAGATGATGATAGAAAAAATGTGACTACTGTGCCTTTCATTGCTCTTCAGGTGACATAAATTTGGTGAAACTACTCTTAGGTGAAAAGATCACACAGTTTTTGTTGTTGTCTTCAGTCTGAAGACTGGTTTGATGCAGCTCTCTAAATTAGTCTATACTGTGCAAGTCTCCTCATCTTTTGCATAACTACAGTAACTTACGTCCCGCTTGCTGTATTGAAGCCTCAGTGTCCTAAAACTTTCATGTCCACGCATCCTTCCGTTACCAAATTAAGATGTGTCCTTACAACATACCCCTTCTTTTAGTCTAGTTGTACCATGAAGCTCTTTTCTCCCCCATTCAGTTCAGTATCTAGTCAGTGATTATCTCGATTATCCATCTAATCAATAGCATTCCTTTGGGACACGTTTCCAAAACTTCTGTTCTCTTATTACCTGTATTGCGTGTTTCAGTTTCATTTCCATGTAACATTACAATCCAAACACATCTGTTCAGAAAATAATTCGTAACACTTAATTTTATATTGAATGTTGTTATAAAAGATCTTGCTATATGTGGACCAAACAACTTGTGACTCAGACGTAGTATCCACATTCTACACTCACACCCACATCCACACCCATACCCAATCATCATTACCTGCTTTGCAGAGAATACTCTTCGCCACATATTATGATTTCTTACTGCAGTTAATCTAGTGTGATTGCAGCCTCTGTGGAGGCAATACATAGGTGGCTGGAATATGTTCATAGATTCTTCACGTAATGCTGGTTCTTGAAATTTTGTATGTAGGGTTATGTGGTGTAGTTGAAGCCTATCTTCAAGTGTCTGCCAGTTCAGGTGTTTTAGCATTTCCTTGACAGTCTCCAATGGACCATACAGACGTGTGATCTTTCATGCAGCTCTTCTTTGTATATGTTCAACATCCCAGCTAGTCCCTTGTCAATATTTTAGGATGGGTTGCTCGGATGTTTTGTAAGCGATCTTCTTGGTACACTGCTGCATTCACCTCATCACCCTAATCTCATTTGGTAAGTATTCAGGTAAATATTTAGTTCAGAACAGTATTCAGTACTGAAGAAAAATTTCAGGAAATGAAAGTTATAAAACATGTGCCATAGATTGCAGTCTTTCTTTGTTTAATTTTTGCGTAATTTAAATTATTGAATTTAGGCAGTATGTTTCCTGCAGACTTGATCATGATCTCATGAAGTCCTATTTGTTGGTTGTAATTAATATACAGTTCTAGTTGTAATTTGTTTACTGCAAATGTGTGTATTAAATATATGTTCATATAGGCTTGCTTCTGTAAGATACATTTTTTGCTACTTTTAGTTTGTGTTCAAACCATGTTTGGATACAGTCGTATCATCTTCCGTGGATACTCTTTATTTACTGATCTCAGAATTTCTTATGATGATTGTTCATATGATGAAAGCTAATGTATGTTGGCTTAAAACTACAATCGTACAATGAAGGCTTTCATGACCGAATGTTTCAGATGCCGAGAATTCTTCCAGGTTGTTTGGCCGGGGTCCGTGGCAATCTTCTATCTCTGACGTTTTGTCCAAAGCTACGTTGGACATTTTCAGAGGTGTTCATGTTTGTGCTGCGTCTTGTCAGCAAGACTCAGCACAAACAGGATCACCTCCAAAGATGTCCAATGTAGCTTTAGACGAAATGTCTGGCATAGAAGAGTTCCATGAACCACGGCCATACAACCCGGAAGAATTCTCGGCAGTTAAAACTACAATATCATTATGAAAAAGCTTTTCACATTGAACAGGTTGTTTAAATATTTCAGTGTTTTATCTGCAACCACATTAGATTTGATAGAGAAAACATGAGAATCTTAACACTTAAGAGCTATTGATGGCTCTGTTTACTGGAAAGTGACTAACCAAGTGCGCAGTATTTTTCTTGTGTGATTATGCTTTATTGTCTGTTTAAATACTAAATGTGAACAGTTCTGTAAACGTCATTACTATTGTTTTTGGGTCTTTATGAAGGTACAAAGTCATGTTGCACACTGTCTGTGCTATCAAAGCAGTCTATGCAATTGCAGATGGAGTGCTGTATTACCAAAAGAAATCAAGATAACCACTGTGTAGTGTCTCACAAACATTATAACCATCAATAAAAGATGAAAAACAGTATTTTGTTTTCAACTAAAACTAAACAATGGAAAATCCAGGATGGAATAATGACAGTATTGTGAAAGTAAATATTTTCATAATATTGCCAATTTAAACTAAGGCTTTTTACTATCTCTCAGACAATACTGAAACTTTTTTTAGGTCAGTAGTTAAAGAGCACCCATAGAAGATGTGAAAAACACTGAAACACATTTTGACCTTTAAAAAAAAAGTAAATACAGTTGTGTTGTGTAAAGGTACACATCTTCTAGCAATAAATTTTAGCCATCTAAAAGGAAATTGGGACAAGGAACTAAATATCTCCATTGTGAGTAGGTACATAGGGTTGTATAAATGTAGTTTTACTTTCAAAGACTTTGTGGGTGTTTGGTAAAGGGTTTCTATATAAACAATGTTTAAAATAGGCCAATTACACTGAAGAATATTCAGGTATTACTTCTCTTTGCTGTGCTCTCTGTCAGTGCCGTTATCAGCAGCACATTTGCTTAATTGTTCTTAATAGCAATTTTATTGTATCTGTTTTTCTCTGTCAGTATTATCCATACTCTCCTGTAGTGGTCTTTGGCAAAAAGGGAAAGAAAGATAAAGATTCATCCTTTACATAGTGACAGACTGGTTATAAATTTTATGTGAAAGTTGTTACGAAACATATTTGAACTTGCTTTCTTTTATCAGTTTTCGGTCACTGGTTCACTCTTTTGTTTTCTTGCTCTATTTCAAACACATAATTATTGGTAGCAATATCCAGATCGGCTCAGCTATGTTAAAGTTAGACCATTTCTCCACATTTGATGGTAGTGGCCAACTTTCTATGTGTCCATGAGCTGCTGTTTCTCCTCTTTGATGTGTCAGTTGTAGTGTATTGACTGTATTGAAACAAAATATATAGTTGCATGTGAATGGGTAGCTTTGCAAGGCATGCACATTTTAAAAAAGCATAGCTCTGTCTCTTTAGTTGAGCTTCTTTCATAAATTTAGAAACAGTTGATATTTGTTAAGAGTAACACTACGTGATAGAAATCTTTTGGTTGTTTTCTGTGTGTGTGTGTGTGTGTGTGTGTGTGTGTGTGTGTGAGAGAGAGAGAGAGAGAGAGAGAGAGAGAGAACCAGCTTTTTCGTCAAAACATACAGTCTAACTGTGGCGGAGCAAGATGAAAAAGTGTGAATGTGTGGTGTGATGTTAGAAGATCTTATAAAAAACATTGTGAAGAATTTGTTTCTATGATGCTGCTGTTTGAAATAAGTGGTTTTTGTAGAACTTTATTTCTACTGTGAAAGGTCTGGAAACTAGGAACTTGATGTATGCTGAAGAGATTGGGAGTGGGAGACAGTTTTTCATTAGTAGTATAATAGAGGCTACATATAAAGCAAGAAAGAGATGGTGTGAACTGTAAGCTTTATATCATATTTGCAGGAAGAGAGATATTTTTTTATGGTGTGAATGGCAAAGCATCAAAAAGATACATAGAAAAATAGAGAGAACAGGTTGGACGTACTAAAACACAAAACAATCAAAGAAAAGTCAACAAGTGATGTTGAAATAACGGAATAAATCACTTTCTTTATGTAATTCAAGTTCTGAATGACTTAGGAAAATTCTGAAAATGTCTGTTCTGTATATCCTTACATTGAAAAGAGGAAATGATTTGTCACCATCATGATATGCTATGTTGCCTTTCTTTTTATTGCTGTTGTATTGGTAAGTTTCCATTGCCAATGAAAACAGTCTTCTGTATTTCAACACTTTTTTTATATATATATATATATATATATATTAATTTTTAGGTTTTAGTCTTGTGTTTCACTTTCAAATTTGCATATGAAATATTCTGTTTCCCTTGTTATGATAGAAGCTGTCCATGAAATACAGAATTGTGATGATATAATATCATTATTGTTGTTGTTGTAGTCTTCAGTCCAGAGACTGGTTTGATGCAGCTCTCCATGCTACTCTATCCTGTGCAAGCTTCTTCATCTCCCAGTACTTATTGCAACCTACATCCTTCTGAATCTGCTTAGTGTATTCATCTCTTGCTCTCCCTCAATGATTTTTACCCTCCACGCTGCCCTCCATGCTAAATTTGTGATCCCTTGATGCCTCAGAACATGTCCTACCAACCAGTCCCTTCTTCTTGTCAAGTTCTGCCACAAACTCCTCTTCTCCCCAATTCTATTCAATACCTCCTCATTAGTTATGTGATCTACCCATCTGATCTTCAGCATTCTTCTGTAGCACCACATTTCAAAAGCTTCTGCTCTCTACTTGTCCAAACTACTTATCGTCCATGTTTCACTTCCATACATGGCTACACTCCATACAAATACTTTCAGAAACGACTTCCTGACACTTAAATCTGTACTCGACGTTGACAAATTTCTCTTCTTCAGAAACGCTTTCCTTGCCATTGCCAGTCTACATTTTATATCCTCTCTACTTCGACCATCATCAGTTATTTTGCTCCCCAAATAGCAAAACTCCTTTACTACTTTAAGTGTCTCATTTCCTAATCTAATTCCCTCAGCATCACTCGACCTAATTCGACTACATTCCATTATCCTCGTTTTGCTTTTGTTGATGTTCATTTATATCCTCCTTTCAAGACACTATCCATTCCGTCCAACTGCTCTTCCAAGTCCTTTGCTGTCTCTGACAGAATTACAATGTCATCGGTGAACCTCAAAGTTTTCATTTCTTCTCCATGGATCATTATACAGAAGTAGAATATGACACTGACTTTGAAATTAAAAAAAAATAATAAATAAATAAATAAAAAAAGTACTCAGTGAAGCTGATTTCCCTAAGTATTCGTCCTCCCCTTGCCCCCCCCCCCCCCACCCCCCACCCCCACCCCCTACTTTTGCACCTAATTTATGGCTTTCAGAACAGAATTTCATAAGTATTGCAAAGTGATGCTTTTTCCAATTATGATCTTTCCTTGAGTTTGCCAGTAGTCAAATCTGGAAAACAGAAGTTGACATGCTAATGGTGTATGGCACAGTTGTTCATATTTGTCCATGGCACTTATGTAGACGTGTAAATGTATTGTCTCAGTAAAAGAGAATTATCTCCTTTGACGAGTTGAACAGCTTAATTTTTTATCAATTTGAAGTTCTTCATTCAGCGATCATCCAGCTATGTGTAAATTTGTTAGCATTTTCTGGAGTTGTGTCCTTAAATGCACCTTAGATGCTTGTTATCAATCATACATGGGTAACTGTAATGGAATGTGATGAGCAACTTGTGGGCCATTCTTCTGTTTCCTTTATTGTTTTTTAATGCAAGTGTTAGTTCTTCATCGGTTCGTTTTTGTTTTGACTTTGATAAGTAAGTGCACACTCTTTGCCGATTTATATTTACAGACCAAACTAATATTTTCTCTCTGTCTTCCCTCCCTTTCACCACTCTCATATCATTGTAAAAAGCCAGTACAGATCTGCAAATGAACCAACACCCATAAAATAAAAAATTAAGCATGTAATTGATTCTCATATCTTGAAATGAGATAGGTGTCTTATATTGTATTATTTGATAATACAGAATACTGTGTAAAGGAAAACTACACTATATGTTCTCTTTGAACTGATTATGAAATGAAAAAGGAACATTGTTTGGGGGGGGGGGGGGGGGGGGGAAATAATCATAAAATTGTATGTTCAGTGCATTATTCAATAAAGTATAAAGTGTAGATACTCCACAAACCCTCAGGCTCTGTTGAATGAGATGGAGCAGGCTCGCTATCAACCCATTGCAGGCCTCTTGAGACATATTTTCCCACTCCTCAGTGGCAGCAGTCCTGAGAGCTTCAATCGGTAATGGAGGATATTAACAACTAGAAATCACTCTTTTGAGCAAGCTCCATACACGCTCTATGCAGTTCATATCTGGTGAGTATACTGGCCAATCCATCCTTCAGTTCCCACATCTTGTCAGATACCAACACACACTGCATGCACACTGAGGTTGAGTGTTATCAACCTGTGGAGTGAACCCTTCCACTACAGTCTCTGCAAAACCACTGACTATGGGTCAGACAATGTTGTCTTCATACACTGCAGCAGTCGTATTGCTTCAATTGGAATGAGTGGTGTGCAGTGTCCATATGTGGTGCCTGCCCAGATTGTTGATGACGTTCCACAGTCATTGAGGAACGATTGTATTCCCATGTTTGCCTCCATATATGAACAGTGTTGTCTTCAGGATGCAAGCCTATTCGTACTTCATCTGTGAAGAGCATTTTGGTCCATTGGTGTCCATTGGAGCTCTAGCCCAACATACACGAGCACACCTATGATATGGATGGAGTGATGTAGTCTTGAGATGTCTTTGGCTGTACAGTCACCCATCGTGAAGTCTGTTGCATACAGTTCGGATGCTTAATGGTAATCCCAGTGGCTTCACGAAGCTCGTGGAGCAGAGTAGTCACTGCCTTTGTAGGGTGTCACCCTGCGTGTATCATTAAATACTGGTCCTGAGCTGCTGTAGTTTTGTGTGGATGACCGTCACAATGTCGATCCACTATTAAATGCATTTCCTGGAACTTTTTCCACAGTCTGGAGACAACACTTTCATTAATGTGACCAACATTCACAACATCAGCTTGTCCCATGTTTTGTCCCATCAATGTGATGATTTTGATACAGTCTGCCACAGAGAGCCTGCTCTGAAGGCATTGTGGTGCACTGCGAGACACACAGACAACTGCGCATTCAAAAGAATTCAACTCTGGTGCACTGCATTTGATTACAAGCTGTGACTGCACGGTCCCAGATGAGACAGAGTGGCAACTACAAACAAGTTCACATTATGTACACAGCCAACTTCCTACATAAACATAAAAGGAACATCCTTAGTGACTATTGGTGGGTAATTTGGAAGTATGCTTAACGTTTTTTGATGACTGTGGTTGGTTTTCCATAGCAGTTTGCTACAGTTTTTCATTCAAACTTTATAGTCAGTATAATGTTCTTCATTTGTTGTGACTTGTGGTTTGCTAATTATAGTCTTTTGAAAGTCACACATGTCATATAAATATGTAATATCTGAAATGGTGCTGTTGCCCCAGTGCTTAGTTATGTGGACAATAAGAAAAAAATTGCAGTAGTCATAATGTTAATTTAATTTGTGGAACATTAGTAATCTACACTACAAATAAGGAAAGTAGAATAAATTTGTATGTATATCATTTCATTATCCACACACACCTTGTGGAGTTGGTAGCTCTAGTGGTGGCACTCCAGCACTGCTTTAATTTATCAATTTGTTTCACTCTTCTAATTCAGCTTCCAAAACAATGCGCTTTTTTTCTGAGTAGAGATCATTGATTTTCTTAGTGTTCTGTCTAATGGGTACATATTAGTGATAATGACAGTTGCGGGTGCACATTACTGTTTGCAAAAATTTCAACACCGGTGAGAAACCATCAGATATATGAAATTGAAAGTGTATGTGGTGTGTAAAAATACAAAGACACAATAAAAATACACATCAAAGTCACAGTGCATCACAGTAAGGATCTGAGATGTCTCTGAAAATCATGAAACAAGAAAGTAAAGTCTTTGAAGACATGCATAATAAATGACCTTACATTCTGTCTAAACCCATGATTCTGCTGAATGGAGTTGTTGCCGAGTTGCCAACCAACAAAATTGGTTATGTTCATTGCATCATTTTAAGTTAATGATGTGTGGACATCAGTTTAGTCCAGACTGGAACAAACCGCATTGGAAAAAAATGTATGTATTTGTTGCCAGGATCTAGGTGTACTCTGTTGGAATAGATAAGTACTGTTTTGCTGACACCAGAAACATGATATGCTGACAGATCACACCAGTAAGTATTTGGCCTTCAGCACTCAGTCTGGAGCTCTGTGAAGTGTATTGAGTGAGGTTGTGCAGCTTTTAGCATACTGGACTTGCTTATGGTGGTTAAAATCACTATCCACATTTCAGATTTAGGTTTTCCTTAGTTTCACCAAATCGTTTAAAGCAAATACTTGGGATGGCTCATTGGAAAAGGGTTTTCTTTCCCATCTTCCTTTCAGTCCAAGCTTGTGCTCCATTTCTAGTGACTTAATTGTCAATGGAATGTTAAACCCTAATCGTCTTTTTTTGCATAATCGATTGCTACCTCATGTTTGAAATGTCAGCAGTTATATACAGATGCCCCTAATTACATTCACTGATAAATTTATTTAAAAAAAATAAATAAATAAAACATCCAACACCGAAGTCACTTGTTTGATTCTTGCCCCAGTCAAGGTATTTTTCAGTTGGTGTCTATGTTCTTTGTGCATTTTAGATTATGACAATTATAGAAAAGAAAATTTGCAGATGACACTAATAAAGTAAAATTTGTATAGCATACAATAAAAATTGGTTCATGAAAATTTGGAATTTCAGCAAGGAAATCTCAATCTTTTGATGGAATAAAATTTCAGTTCTGTCTGCATTTATGACCATAGACACTTAAGCAATTGTTTGTAAGTGTGAAAGGAGCAAGTTGATAAAGCATTGACTCCTCAGATTTACAACACATGGATATCATATTTGATGGTTTTGTAGGTGTCCAATATGTATTTCCAAATACTTTACTAATTTATCAGACATGTTTGAAAATTTGATAAGAGGTAGTCATTAATTACAGATTAGAGGCATTATAAACTAGTTATGGTTAGATGACATGTAACAGCTCTAAATTCAAAACAGTTTATTTGATATCTTCATGTTCTGCAGTTCTGGGATTGATTTACATATTTAGAACTCAACTTTTTTTGCTTTGGAGTATTCAGGATAATTTATTCTGTGCATAGAAAGAATATGTCATGAAACAGGTGTTTATTAGTTATGTTGTTCATGAGATCTTCAGCAATGCTAAAGTCGTTAGACAGACCACTTGTCACATTTTTCTTATGGTTTAGAGTGAGATGATGGTGTATGTCTAAGCAATACTGAGTAGCAAATCAGATCATTTATACTTGTATAACTGAAATGTTTAATGTCATTTACTAGCCAATTTAGCTGTGCTCATTGAGACAAGTTGCCAGAAACTGAAAGCTCACAGGATAGAGAACTGCCAGCAATGCTCTGAAATATTAATTGGTTTTTAGCTACCTGTAAATATACAATAATTTTACTCTCATGGATACCAAAGGTTTTAATGAAAAATGGTTGGTGATTGTGACGAGGAGTAAATGACAGGATAAGCTAAGTTTACATCTTCAGTATAGAAGAAAGAACATGGATTATTCAGTTTCTGTGATCAAGATATTGAAATATTGATATCATCTTGTTTCAAAAACGACTCTGTAGACAGAAAAATAAAGTATTTGTGTAGCTGTATGTGCATAGGATTTCTTGACGATGTTAATGTGGCAGAATCTATAAAGTTTCATGTTGTTACAATATAGAATGTAAAGAAAGAGAAATAAATATGGGAATGGTAACAGGGGAAACATGAAAATTATATTACAGCATTGAGAGGTATTGACTAGCAGATGGAATTGTGCAGCTGTGAAAGGAATGAAGACATTGTTGCAACAAGATAGAAAAAGTGGGCAAAATGGAGTGGAAGAATCAGGAGGCTGGAATCATTGAGTGCAAATGTGCATTTCTTTGTACTCTGAGGAAGAATATGAGCTTAAAGCTGAGCCACTGTGTAAAATTCTTGCTTATGTGCCTATCCACTGTCCAGTGTGTGTACTACACAGTGAAAGGTTATTCTTGTATTATATTTCAACCACTGTTTCTATGTGTCATATGAAACTCGCCATTATATGGGAAAGGTGTAAATTATAAGAAATACAGTGATTATTGAATGTACAATAGCAATTACAACCAACAAATGGAGGGGACAGTCAGGCTTCTCAGTATCTCAGGAGTTAACAGTGCTCACAGTAGAACATTGACAAGAAGGATGAATATCTGAAGATTTTTAAAAAAGGGGGCAAAAATCAATGAAATCAACAAATAAACAGTTTCATGTAGCGAAATTATTTGAAAGAAGTCGCAGATAATAGCTAAAAGTAATTGATGTACGTAACCTGAAAGAGCATCATTAATTTATATATAAACTGTTGTGCATAATTTAAGAATAAAAGTAACATTCTCATAAAGTATCACTACTAAGAAACATAACTTGATGAAACTTGGACTGTACGTAGGAAGAACTGTTACAGTATAGTACAGAAGTCAACTGAAAGAAATACACAATGAGAACAGAAATGGCACTTGCATTCAAAGACAATAACGACACTGAAGTTACTGTGATTCATGATGGTCCCCTGGACATTACAAAAGGCCATGGTTCTTAATAGAATGTGTGATTACTATGGACGGCAATGAATGTTCTGCAATGTGCTTCCATGCTGGCAACAAGCACAAGATTGGTAAAGAGTTCTTGGATAGGGCATTCCATTCCTCCACCACTGTGGTTGACAGTTGCTGGAGAGCTGCTGGCGCATGTGGACATGCTGCAGTACGTCTCCCGAATCTATCCCACACATGCTCATTTTGACCTAAGTAAGTGGAAGAGGCAGGTCAGTCCATCCCTCTCATTCCAAGAGCTGCTCCACTTGTGCAATTTGATGTGGTCACACAGTGCCATCCATAAAAATAAAGTTAGGGCTGAATGTGCCACTGAAAAGATGCAAATGGGGAAGTAGTGCAGTGTCACACCAACAGGCACACATTGTTCAGAGATATGGAGGTCAGTACACCCATTCAATATTACGCCTCCCCATGCCATAACACCTAGACCACTAAAATAATCATTTCGACAGTGTTCCTGGGCGCATTACGGTTCTTACCTCTCACCATGTGAGGGTACTTAAGTCCTCCCAGGAACATTGTTGAACATGATCATAATGCCATAATTGTGTGCACATACCAATCTCCATAACTTTGAACTCAGTACACCCACCGGCGCACATAATGTTGTTATGACACTGTATTCTGTACCCTTTGCATCTTTTCAGGGGTACATTCAGCCCTGACTTCATTTTTAGGGATGATAGTGCGTGACCACATCACACAACACAGGTGGAGGAGCTGTCCTACCTGTTCCACCATCTTAAATCCCATTGAGAATGTGTGGAATGGCATGGACAGACATGCTGCAGTACATGGCCAAATGCACCAACTACTATCCAGCATTGTCAACCATGCTGGAGGAGAAATAGAATGCCCTACCACAAGAACTCCTTACCAACATTGTGGCCAGCATGGTAGCATGTTGCAGGGTGTGTATTGTCCTTCCATTAAGAGCCATGTCCCACCTTTCATGAAGTCCAGGAGACCACCATAAATTGCAATGACTTCCGTGTAATTGTTGTCTTTGAATCAAAATGTCATTTCTGTTTGTCTTATTGTGTGTTTCCCACTAAAATTTCCTTGTTAGTTCTTATTCTGTTGGAGCATAAGTATTCTCTCTAATGAATTTGACTTTTTCCACTTAGGAAAGATGAGGCAGGTCATTTGCACAATTTTATATAACAGCATTTTGGAATTAGAAAAGATGAGGTAGGTCATTTGCAGAATTTTATATAACAGCATTCTGGAATTTGAATAGTCTCATTCACTTTTGTGTTGTTTCCTGCATCTTACTGTTGGTTCATGTATATGTTATACTTAATTTTCCAAATGATCTGTATCCTTGGAAATTTTTTTAAATATATCAAATGCTGCAAATTTGACCCCTTACCCTTTTTAAAGAAAAATAGTGTAGCCATCTGAGGCCAGCTTTAGTTATTGCTTTGGCAGCTAGTATTTAGCTGATCGTCTTCTGTGTGAAGAAGAAGGGGTGGGAAAAAAAGAAAATTGCTCCTTTACCGAGCTAGCTTTTACTTAGACCTGAAATTTTTTTATAAGTTTTTCTTTTTCTTTTGCATTGAAAAATATGTTGGTCACAGCATAATGAAATTCCTTTAGTGAAAGGGAAAAGCTCAATAATGATTGAAACTGGATTAGATCCAGTTCATTTTTATGTCTCTTTATCCTTCCAAATGGTAAGCTGTTGGGTATCGATGGAAGAAAATTATTATTTTCAAGGGCAAACGCTTGTGATAGCAAGGAACTATGAAATGTAATGGCGTGGTTGAAGATATTTACTGAAATAGTCTTTCTTTGAAAATTAATACAGCATTTGGTGTGACATCTCTTTGAGATTTTGATGGAAAATAAATATTAAGAACCTCAGTACATGTAAGATGTGGTGGTTAAAAGCTGACTGACTCATGCTCACACTTCAAGTATTTTCAAGTGTAATGGTTATTGTTTCAGTGACAAGTTATTCCTGTCGCTCACTGCTGTTTTTGATAGTACGAATAAGACTGTGAAAGGTTAACTGGCTCCAATTTCTGAATTTGCAGCAGTGACTGTTAAAGCAATGGGCAGTCTTTAGGGATTGACAGAACTGTGTCTGCATCAACAGCTGGAAAATGTAAAATTAACGTTTTAGAATATGGTGTAACCTTAATAAAATTGTGGAATGTGCAAACAAAGTTAGGAGGCATGTTCATGGAATAAAAGATCCCTTTTTCCCAGAGAAACACACTGGCACAGGAATCAGAGATAACTTAGTGAGAAGTGCATGAGCTCAAGAATGGGCCAGTTTATCACTTGTGTGCACTCTTTAAGTTTATAAATGTGTGACTTATCTCCCTTAAAAGCTGGGGAAAAGCTTGCATTGAATGAAATGATAGGTACAGTTATTGTGTATATTTTTATGATTTTTGTATATAATAGAGGGAAACATTCCATGTGGGAAAAATATATTTAAAAACAAAGATGATGTGACTTACCAAATGAAAGCGCTGGCAGGTCGATAGACACACAAACAAACACAAACATACACACAAAATTCAAGCTTTTGCAACCAACGGTTGCTTCATCAGGAAAGAGGGAAGTAGAGGGAAAGACGAAAGGATGTGAGCTTTAAGGGAGAGGGTAAGGAGTCATTCCAATCCCGGGAGCGGAACGACTTACCTTAGGGGGAAAAAAGGACAGGTATACACTCGCACACACACCCTTATCCAACTGCACATACACAGACACAAGCGGACATTTGTAAAGGCAAAGAGTTTCGGCAGAGATGTCAGTCGAGGCAGAAGTACAGAGCCAAAGATGTTGTTGAAAGACAGGTGAGGTATGAGCGGCGGCAACTTGAAATTAGCGGAGGTTGAGGCCTGGTGGATAATGAGAAGAGAGGATCTACTGAAGGGCAAGTTCCCATCTCCAGAGTTCTGACAGGTTGGTGTTAGTGGGAAGTATCCAGATAACCCGGATGGTGTAACACTGTGCCAAGGTGTGCTGGCCGTGCACCAAGGCATGTTTAGCCACAGGGTGATCCTCATTACCAACAAACACTGTCTGCCTGTGTCCATTCATGCGAATGGACAGTTTGTTGCTGGTCATTCCCACATAGAAAGCTTCACAGTGTAGGCAGGTCAGTTGGTAAATCACGTGGGTGCTTTCACACGTGGCTCTGCCTTTGATTGTGTACACCTTCCGGGTTACAGGACTGGAGTAGGTGGTGGTGGGAGGGTGCATGGGACAGGTTTTACACCGGGGGCAGTTACAAGGGTAGGAACCAGAGGGTAGGGAAGGTGATTTGGGGATTTCATAGGGATGAACTAAGAGGTTACGAAGGTTAGGTGGACGGCGGAAAGACACTCTTGGTGGAGTGGGGAGGATTTAATGAAGGATGGATCTCATTTCAGGGCAGGATTGGAGGAAGTCGTATCCCTGCTGGAGAGCCACATTCAGAGTCTGATCCAGTCCCAGAAAGTATCCTGTCACAAGTGGGGCACTTTTGGGGTTCTTCTGTGGGAGGTTCTGGGCTTGTGGGGATGAGGAAGTGGCTCTGGTTATTTGCTTCTGTACCAGGTTGGGAGGGTAGTTGAGGGATGCGAAAGCTGTTTTCAGATTGTTGGTGTAATGGTTCAGGGATTCCGGACTGAAGCAGATTCGTTTGCCGCGAAGACCTAGGCTGTAGGGAAGGGACCGTTTGATGTGGAATGGGTGGCAGCTGTCATAATGGAGGTACTGTTGCTTGATGGTGGGTTTGATGTGGACGGACGTGTGACGCTGGCCATTGGACAGATGGAGGTCAACGTCAAGGAAAGTGGCATGGGATTTGGAGTAGGACCTGGTGAATCTGATGGAACCAAAGGAGTTGAGGTTGGTGAGGAAATTCTGGAGTTCTTCTTCACTGTGAGTCCAGATCATGAAGATGTCATCAATAAATCTGTACCAAACTTCCTCTAAGCGACCCATGAATAGGTTGGCGTACGAGGGGGCCATCCTGGTACCCATGGCTGTTCCCTTTAATTGTTGGTATGTCTGGCCTTCAAAAGTGAAGAAGTTGTGGGTCAGGATGCAGCTGGCTAAGGTAATGAGGAAAGAGGTTATAGGTAGGGTGGCAGGTGATCGGCGTGAAAGGAAGTGCTCCATCGCAGCAAGACCCTGGACGTGTGGAATATTTGTGTATAAGGAAGTGGCATCAATGGTTACAAGGATGGTTTCCGGAGGTAACAGATTGGGTAAGGATTCCAGGCGTTCGAGAAAGTGGTTGGTGTCTTTGATGAAGGATGGGAGACTGCATGTAATGGGTTGAAGGTGTTGATCTACGTAGGGAGAGATACATTTTGTGGGGGCTTGGTAACCAGCTACAATGGGGCGGCCGGGATGATTGGGTTTGTGAATTTTAGGAAGTAGGTAGAAGGAAGGGGTGCGGGGTGTCGGTGGGGTCAGGAGGTTGATGGAGTCGGGTGAAAGGTTTTGTAGGGGGCGTAAGGTTCTGAGGATTCCTTGAAGCTCCGCCTGGACATCAGGAATGGGATTGCCTTGGCAAACTTTGTATGTGGTGTTGTCTGAAAGCTGATGCAGTCCCTCAGCCACATACTTCCGACGATCAAGTACATGGTCGTGGAACCCTTGTCTGCCGGAAGAATGACGATGGATCGGTCAGCCTTCAGATCACGGATAGCCTGGGCTTCAGCAGTGGTGATGTTGGGAGTAGGATTAAGGTTTTTTAAGAAGGATTGAGAGGCAAGGCTGGAAGTCAGAAATTCCTGGAAGGTTTGGAGAGGGTGATTTTGAGGAAGAGGAGGTGGGTCCTGCTGTGGCGGAGGACGGAACTGTTCCAGGCAGGGCTCAATTTGGATAGTGTCTTGGGGATTTGGATGATTTTTGACAGAAATAGCACTTTTACAGCTCAGAAGCAGATTCAGAAATGCTGAAGAATATTAAGTAAAATGAAACATTGTGGGAAAATACATTTTATTTGGCCGGAAAATTCTCTCTCTCAAAGTGAAGAGCTAAACTTGGCAGTGCCTCCCACCTCTTATGTTATGGTAATTTGGTGGATGTCCAAAGTAGAGGATAGTAAAATCTAGGGAGGTAATATGAATTTCGTGACAAGCATGGTATCAAGGAGAGGCCACTCATCATGGAATAGAAATCAGTTTAAATAGAAAGAGTCATTCAAGAATGAAGATTTGGTTTAAAACTTGAAAAACTGAACAGTGGCTCAGGCATGTTTGTAGATTGAAACTTATCAGAACACCAAAACTGATCTGAAATTTAAAAGCTGTAGGTTGAGGACCAAAATTAAAATTTAGCAATGCGTGATTGGAACAGATTGGAGTAAAAGTGTGACTCACACATGGAAATAAAGTTGGTCATAAAGTATGACCATGATCCTTCTGTGAAGAGAAAACTGGGGTATTATTTAATTGTACTGGCTGATGAAGTAAGGTGAACAATTGTAACAAATTGTCTAGAAACTACAGAATGATGATAAATGAACAAGTGTGAGTAGTAATGGTAGATGAAATAACTGTTCTCAAGAATAAGACATTATTAAAATGAAAAATTATAAATTAGTCGTCTTCTGTTTATATTACTCAAACTTTGTGTGTGTTCTTTTTGGGGTCATTTGTGACAGCAACTAACACAGTCAGTGATGCAGCAAAGCTGTACACATTTTGTGAAAGTAAATTTCTATTTGAATAACAATAAATACTTATTTATTATCATACTATCAAATGTTGATCAAACACTGTAATGAAATAGTAAAAATATATTTTGATGTTAATTGAAATACACTTAGATAACCATGAAATACAATGTCCTCTAAGAAGTTTCATTGGTTAATGGAAATCTGTCATAATACAGCAGTTGTCTGCTGCTAAAGAGCGTCACTTGTGGTTGTTACTCTCTAAGGATTAATCAAAAAGAAACATTCAAAATGTTTGAGTGTGTGCACTGATGAGAAATTAAATTGGAAGAAACACATTGATGATATGCTGAAATGGTTTGGTTCAGTTACTTATGCTATTAGGTTTATTGCAAATTTTGATGATAAACATATCAGTAAATTAGCCTACTATGCCTGTTTTCATACACTGCTTTCATATGACATCATATTTTGTGGTAATTCATCATTAAGAGAAGAAGTATTTATTGCACAAAAGTGTGTAATCAGAATAGCTGGAGCCCACCCAAGATCGCCTTGCAGACATTTAGTTAAGGAACTTGGGATATTCACAGCACCTTTACAATACATATATTCACTGATGAAACTTGTTATTAGTAACCCATCCCAATTCAAAAATAATAGCGAAATGCATAACTACAACATTAGAAGAAAGGATGATCTTCACTATTCTGTGTTAAATCTGACTTTGGCGCAGAAAGGGGTGAATTATGCTGTGACAAAAATCTTTGGTCAGTTGCCAAATAGCATTAAAAGTCTGACAGATAGCCAACCAACATTTAAAAACAAATTACGTGAATTTTTAGTTATGAAGTGATCACTGAAAAAAATTTGTTACATTGTGTAAAGAAAACTTATGTTAAAGTTAGATGTTCCACATCATTACGAAATGTATTCATGGTCTATGGAAGAAATATTAATGTAATGTATATGTCCATCAGCAAGTAAGTTAAGTACTGTGCAGGCTTGCTGAGCGTCATCTTAGGAGCAGTGTTATGAGGGAGGTACACTTCTGGAACAACCGTCTATGAGACTCATAAAATGTTAAGTTTCAGGATTGTTCATATAAATGGGCTTGTGGTCAAACGTGCATTTACAGAAGGAATGATACAAAGGATTTATGTAACATAGAAACTTCATATACAGTTCCTAATTATTGATGATAACGTGAGTTTACTTAAACAAATTTACAGCTACCTTAAAAATTTTCATTGTTTGGATTTTAGCATTTTTTCTTAATTTGGTAGAGGTATTATATAGTTTCCCATCAAATAATTTGCATGATGGAATGCTGGTGTAAAGCAATATTTCTTGTGCCCTAATGTTTACAATCATTATCTTAGTTAATGAATGCCACATTTTGAAGCTTATTATGATTGGCTGACAGTAGGGGGAAAACATTACTATCAGCAGCTGTGTTGAAACTATAGATTTTCATTAATTTGGTATTTTAGAAATAAATACTTTTGACAGAAATATATTCAGCTTGACTTTATCCAGAGAAATTGTTTCTGGTATGTGTATTATAACAGGTGTGATTTCTCTTTCTTTTCAGGTGGACAATCCTGTACCTACAAGCATCAGTTACATAAATTCACAACAGAGTAACACAACTAACTACTCACAGGTTAGTGAATCATTGATAATGTACTCTGCTTCTTCATTTGTTTCTACATAACAGTAGTTTCAGTAAGTGTTGAGACATTTGGTGTAAATTAGGTAAATGTGTTTGAATAGTCACTGATTTTAGATAAATAAATTACTTCAGTGTATGATGTTGTTAATGCAAAGACTTAACCAATTGTTTTGATCGGCATGGAAAAATTTTGCCTCAGTAGGTGCTACAATGAAATCCCAAAAGCTCTATAGTGTATTAACATTTGTGATAATAATTTACAACTAGCTCAAAACCAAGGTATGTTTAATATAATAAGGAGTAGAGCCTGAAACTAATAAAGGAAAGTATGTATACTTTCAGCAAAGACATTATAGATAACTTCTATAACTACGGCATAGTCTGTGTGGAACAGATGAAAATTCTACATTCTGTAAAAACCACTTTACTGATCAGAACTCTGGATTCGTGAAATATTTCCGTTGGCAGCAACTTTTCTCTAAAAGAAGTTAATTGATGATTGTCTGTATAGAATTCAGCATTTTAGACCTTCATACCTACATTGTATGTACGCATTTTTTTCCAATAGTCATCTATACACAGGGCATGCCTTACAACTTGTTGCTCATTGAAGGAACTGAGTGCAATATCTCCCTCACACTTACAAACTGCAATAGTACAGGTATGTGCCCCTCCTCTTTCTCTCTCTTGCACTGCAAATAAGATTAAAGAACGGACATTTATCTGCAGTGGCAATCTCCATGAAATATCAAGACTGATCTCATCATATCATCTTCAAATAAAATGATACTGTGGTGTCACCGCCAGACACCACACTTGCTAGGTGGCAGCCTTTAAATTGGCCGTGGTCCGTTAGTATACGTTGGACCCGCGTGTCACCACTATCAGTGATTGCAGACCGAGTGCCGCCACACAGTAGGTCTAGTCTAGAGAGACTCAGTAGCACTCGCCCCAGTTGTGCAGCCGACTTTCCTAGCGATGGTTCACTGATTACATACGCTCTCATTTGCCAAGACGACAGTTTAGCATAGTCTTCAGCTACGTCATTTGCTACGACCTGGCAAGGCGCCATATTCAGTTACTATTCTGAACAGATAATATTGTGAATCATGTACCATCAAGAGCGACGTTCATCATTAAGGGATTAAAGTTAAGTATGAAACTAATTACGTCCGCTTTCGGAACCTTCTGCACAAAGTTCACATTGCTGATATATCCTTGCTACATTCCAGTTTTGTTGATAATCCAGACTGCATCTGTACACTGTCTGTAGTGCTAGTACTGTCATCAAGGTGTTGTCAAATATAGCAGCATTTTTTGGATCCGTCATCCACAAAGTAGTCTAAACCTTTCTTCAAAATATTCTTAATGTGACAATATGTTAATCAGATTTTTTAAATACTGATTTTAAAGAGTATACAGTAAATTAAAGAAACAAAGCACACTTGTGTTACTTACAACATGCTAGTTTCTGTTTGTCTGCTCACAACAGGTTTTTGTGCAGACATACATATAGGCTGGTAATGAAGTGATATTGATTTGCAGCTTCTGTATTTTATGTAGTGCAATATTTACAAAAAGTTTAGGGCTTCTATAAGGGAAGGTTTAACATTATGATGTAATATCTTTCTTGAATTTTAGGATAAGCTTGTAACTGTTACAAATGAAAAAAACGTTCTGCATACCTTCACTACTGACGAACAGTTAGTTTGAGAACATTACTTTTCACCTTTAAGCGAAGAGTCTCTTTACTTACTGAAATATGGGTGGCATTGATTTTAGGGTATTCCTGCATAGTGTTTGACACCGTACAAATATTACTGTACTGTTCGTAATTAATGACATTATATATTAAGTAAACTAGTATTGGTTGTTATTTACATTACATAGAAAATCTTGTATGGATCATTATAGGCCCATAAATCAATTTCAGTTACTAAAAATGTTGAAACAGACAAAGCAATTCCTTATTGAATATATTGTAAAAATTACTCAATGTGTAGATTATCCCTGGTGAAAACTAATCTGCCCGGCGATGTTTTGTAAGTGCAAATGGCCATTGTTCACTACTTCGTACAATATTTCATCTAGGTATGTGCCAAACATCTTCAGGTGAACTGTTGGTGACTGGCATGGGCTACTCTTGCCACACAATTTGTTAGTGCACTGTACACATTTTGCACTGACTGTCTGCTGGGTTGCTGCTCACCATGGCCCTTGGCATATTCTGTTGCCTTTGCTGAGAACAAATTCTGAAAATAGTGGAATTCCGTATGTTGTGCAGTTGGCAGTTGCTGTCAGTAATAAGGATTTCTGCCATTTGTATCTCCATGGAATCTTTAATAATGCTACCCCAAAATAAATTAGTGGTAGTCAAAATTGTTGTTTTGTTGTATTCTGTTGTATGCCGAATTGATATACAATGTGCAGCAATAATAGATATGGGTTGCGATACACAGTGACAGCATTGATGTTCTACACAACATTCTCCATCGGTGCATGTGTTGGTTGACCTATATGAGGGTGACAAAAACTTGGTTGCACATTCACTCTTGGTAATTAATTCCTTGAAAGTCCAACCAAATTTTATTCGACCACACCTTCTCTGGGTATGCTCAAGATAACTGTCGTATCGGCCGCTGCACAGCAGCCGTCAGCTCGGCGTGGCGTGCCACAACATGCGCGACACACAGCGAGTACCGCTGGCGCCGCACACGATGTCAGCAACTGGCGCAAGTGAACGCGTCGTCGCAGGGTTAGCGGCAGCGTACACACCACTATCGATGCAGATTACCCTGGTGGTGCTGCCCTTGCCACCAGAGTGAACAACCGTATAAGGGCGCCACCTACCAACACTCTGATTGGCCGGACCTGTGGATTTAAGCTAGCTCCCTGAGCCCATTTAACCAGTTCAATCTTCGCCGATGACTGTGCTGCTACCCGGGTGCTGGATTCATGACGACCGAACCGTACTGTGGCCTCCCTGGTTGGAAACTTGCGACACGTCGGTATCGACTGGTTGGCAGTGGTTTGGACTTGTATTCTCTACTAGTGACTCTGATTTCTCCGTGGCGCTACAGCCAGCGAAGTGTTGTGTAGTTGAACTTAAGTTTTGTTTTGAGTGTCAGAAGGTCAAATAAATTTGACTATCACGGAATACTTATATAACGTATGTTTTAAAGACGATTTCAGCAAATTCAGTTGAATTTTCTTTTTGAAACTCGAAAATGAAGTGTATTATCTGCTTAAACAGTTTTTAAATGTAGTTCAAACCAGTGGCCATGTCGTTTAACAATTTAGAAGTGATGAGGGAAAGAATTTAATAACCAGGAAGTAAAGGAATTACTTGTAGATAAGGGAACAGAATTATTGATTTCTCCACCCTCTCCTCCTGAACAAAATAGTGTGGCCTAACATGAAAATAGAATAATTATT
The DNA here is from genome assembly GCF_021461395.2 of Schistocerca americana. Taxonomy (NCBI): domain Eukaryota; kingdom Metazoa; phylum Arthropoda; class Insecta; order Orthoptera; family Acrididae; genus Schistocerca; species Schistocerca americana. The sequence continues at coordinate 452,298,942 of NC_060122.1, forward strand.
GAACTGCATGTTTGATGCTGAACAAAAATTATCAAAAGTATTTTGAGCAGACACTGCAATATAGAAATCCACGTCTCGAATCATACTGGTAGCTCTTCAGTTCCCACCAAAAGCCCTTACAACCAGTGGTACGTTTGAGTAGTTAAAGTGCACTTACGTTGTTGACTGTTTTTATGTGACATGCAGCTTTTGGTAATGGCGCAGTGAAGCATAGGGAATCGAGACAATCAATCATGAGTGAGATGTTGATAACGAATGATAATGTTGTTCTTCATTTCTTCCCGTTCCTAAATAAAGTTAGCTAACTGTTGTTTTCTTCATTCATAGGAATTTAAGTTTGCATCATATGGATTGTAAATTATGGCATGTTTGAAAATTGCAGCTAAATTTTATAACAGTGAATGTTTACAGTCATGCTTGTCAAAACTACTTTGCTTTTTGTGAATACTTCGCGATTTCTGAATGTGTTGTTAGGCGGGAACCTAAAAGCATAGCTTAATTCTCTGTGAGTGAAATGAGCAGCAATATTTACCTAAAAGTGCACTTCCAAAGTCGCATTATTATGCCACCAAAAAAACCGCTTATACAGGAAGTGTACTTTCATGACTACCAAAAATGAATCTCGAGTCCTCGTACTAGTTGGTCGGTTCTCAAAATATGATTTAATTGGACAGATGAAAAATCTGCTCACCATTCAGTGTAAGGAGAACACACACACACACACAAAAGGTATTAAAGTTTGCAAGCTTTTGGAACAAGTGGCTCCTTCTTTTGGCAGAAGGGATGAAGGGGAAGGAGGAGGGTTGAAGGAAAATGACTGATAAGGTTTAGGAAAAGGGGAAGAATTCAGAAAAGTTACCCAAAACACTGGGCCAAGGGAGACTTGCAGATGGAATGAGAAGGGAAGACTGATTGTTGAGGAATGCATTGGACGAGATTTGAAAACCTGAGATTACTGTCAAACCACTGGGTTCTACATAAAAAAAGTTGCAGCTGATGGAAGTCATGACTGTTATTGCTTTTCTGAATATTTTACAATGTGAATTTGATATATTAACACTTACACTTGATAGTTTCCTTGGCATGAAAACAAAGAAAAATGAGAATGCAGCGTTTATGGTAAGTGAAGAAAAATACACTGAACAGATATTGGAAAGATTTCAACTGGTTGAGTCCATTATGATCTCAGTTCCCGTTGAACATGAAGAGAACAATCAAAATGATGCAGTTTCATCCTCTGTCTCCTGTCATGAGGCAATTGAATGTCTTGTGTATTTTTCAATAGAAGTCATCCAGATATATAACTTTTGTGATGAATAACACTGTTCACGCTATAGTTTTAATCAGCTACTGAGGACGGGCATTGAGTTGCACTTTAAATTATCATATTATTTATTACAGAGAGGAATATTTGAGAATTTACAGTGATGCTGATTTTACTGTTGACAAGCATTTAAGTGGAACTCTGGCAAAGTATTATGTTGTGACAAATGGATCAAAAGAACCAGTTGGCTAATATTCTGATGAAATTTCTTGAACGAATTTTGATTTAATTTGCTATGTGCAGAAAGCAAATCAGTATTTCTTTGTTTATTTATGTGCTTAACTTTTCCACTAGAGGAAGTGTTATAGTAAAAAGAAAAATCTTTAAGGGTTCAATGTAAACTGTTATTCCATAGAAGATTTGAAATATCCTTGAGTTTTATAAAAACTCTTGGTTTTGCCACTGAAGAGTTCATATCCTGTAAGTAAAATATTTGCTAGTGAAACTGCCTTTGTCAAACTTAATAATCTTACAACAGAACTGCCATTGAAAATTCCATGTGATAGTGATGTGTTAGATATATCACCAAATTTATGATTTATTGAGTTGGAAAATCTCTCTAGAATACCTCATCACCTTGTGAGATTATTGTATTGAGAACTTTTATATTTCTACTAATTTCAATGAAGAAAGTGATTTTTTTTAATGATGTTTTCATTGAATGTGTGTGATAGAAAAGGGGGGAGGGGTGGGGCCAAATGATAAGCCACTTGTATGGGTAAATGTCCTCAAATCAGCACTTACTCTACCACATGACTGATGCTTGGCACATTGACTGAGAAATAGTTATCCCCAGTAAAAAGATGGGAGGAGAGGTTTGAAAATAGATATTTGTATTCTTGGTCCTTCTTGCGCTTGATAATAGTTGCAGATATAAAGTATGGAAGTTCTTCATAGAGATAGCACCCATAGCACACTTGTACAATCAAAGATCTGTATTAGTTCCATTCTATTTTTCCAAACAGACTGTTTGATTTTAGCAGACTGCCATAATCTGCTTCTGCCACAGGAATTAGCCAAAAAAGAAATTAAAATATCAGAAGTATCTAAAATGATACTGACATCGTTCACAGCAACCAAAATATTTCAGTATAGCATAGGAAGCAAAAGGTAGGTGACCAAATAAAAGAAATGTAATGATGTTAAGGTATTAGTTTTATATTATCTTGTTTTTATAACAGAATGTGGTGATTGCCAACTCCCAGAATGTGTTATGTGAAAAAATAAAATATGATCCAGACATTCTTTCATTGTGTGTAAATGCATCACATGTTTGGAAAATGACCAAGCAATTCATCAGTCTTTGAGGGCTTGTGTTTAATTATAGAGAGCATTGTCTTGCGATATGTAAATTGATTGGTACCATTATTTATTTTGTGCGACCAATGTAACATTCTCACAAGATAATTGAATATCTCACCTCGTTAAGTGAACAATAATTTAGTCGTTGTAATAATAGCTGTTCTTGTTATGAAATACTAATTTTGTATTGGTGATGAGAGCAGGAGCTATTGTTAGGGATCTTACCAAAAATTGCCTGAAATCATGTGGGAAGACAACAGACCAAGAATAACATAAGATTGTTGTTATTGAACTTACTAAAGTGAATTGAATTATAGAAATATTAATCACAATTAAATGGTTCATTTCATGACATACAGTTTTAAAATTGATTTGTTGTACAGAATACATTTCTAGATTCATGATGAAGTATTAAAATACAAAAGTTACTGTATTTTACATCCATTATTATAACACATATACACAACACTCGCAACAGTTCTTGCTTTAAAAAAAAAATAATAATAATAATGATAATAATTCCCATGTTCAAAATTGAAAATTATCATTTATCAGTTCTTCAGTAGAGCAATATTATTTTTGTGCTAAAAGAGTGAAGAGCAATTTTAGTTTGTTGCAAATTTTTAACCTCATATACTGTGGTGTTTGAGCATAGAATTGTAAACAGTGTGCAGGAAGTTTTAAATTATCTCTGCTGTGAGTGCTGTAATATTGTGCTGGAAATAGAAAGTTTCGAGTGTATTTTGTTTTTTATATATGAAAATCAAGACTTCATACATATACAGGAAAGAAATAAATAGTAGTTTTTAATTATGAATGTCATACCCATTGGTCGGTGATACACATGTTCATAATTACTGGATGTAGTTCGCAAAATAAAAGCTTTGAATCTGCCCCTGGAAATTTGTTAGTTGTCAGGGCCTATCATTTCTTTCAAAAATCTTTTGAAAAACTGTTTTTTCAGAAAACATACATTTCTCGATGATTGGCAAGGATGTGCTCCACATTTACAGATTGTTTCTCTATCTCATATTTATTGTGTTCCTACAGCCATTCCTTTGAAACAAGTGTACATTGTCAGCAATAAATCTAATGAGTTAGTAGATGCCCTACAATAGTTTCATAATTCCCAGCTTATCAAGGAAGGGTATACATTAGTGCCATGTAAGATGCAAATGATGCCCTTCTGGAATTAAAATATTGTTAGTGACTCAGCTGAGTTGCCCTAAAATATTATCTCAAGTGATATTAAGAAATGATTGTACACAAAGTAAACCTGCTTGTACAAATCATTGTTTCTGTTGGTAAACTATTATTTTCTAGAAGTAGCTGCAGTCATCTTCAGCAGTAGGTTACCACTGTATGTCTTCCATAATAGATCAAGCGAGGTGGCGCATCGGTTAGCACACTGGACTTGCATTTGGGAGGACAACAGTTCAATTCCACATCCGGCCATTCTGATTTAGGTTTTCCGTGATTTTCCTAAATTGCTTCAGGCAAATGCCTAGATGGTTACTTTGACGGGGCAGTGCTGACTTCCTTCCCCATCCTTCCCTAATCCGATGAGACCGATGACCTCGCTGTTTGGTCTCTTCCCCCAAATCAACCCAACCCAACTCTTCCATAACAGCTTTATGTTTTCCCCACAGTCCCATAGCAGCATTGTAATGGGGTGAAATGTGACCTCTAATAAAATTGCATACGAAAAATGGAATATATTGTGTTTTAGTAAAATGCGTGTCAGCTTTATATTTAAAAAGTAATCTCCTGAATATGTTGTTTGCTTTGTTGTTCAGTTCTTGGCCCGTATATGTAACTATTATGCTTGTATCCACCATATAGCGGAGATACTGAGCCGTAGATAAGCACAACAAAAAGGCTGTCACAAATAAAGCTTTCAGCCATTAAGGCCGCATGACGTTCTAATATTGTTACATTCCATCGTGGATTTTACGTTATGATGCTTGTATGATTGCCAAATAAAACAACTTTGGAGCTGTCTATTACCACATTGACAAGTAATTGCCATGTTCAGAAATAATTGATTTAAGTATGGGCCCCTGAAGTTCATTGTAGCAGCCAAATCAAATTCATGTATCTCTTGTGCTTAAAGGAATTTTCTGCTTTCTTTCACATAAATGAGATTGAAACCAGCTGCAAGACCTTTTCCTCTTTCCTTAATACTGCAGTATATTTACTTTTAACAACGAAAACAATCCATTTTGACAAAATAATTTAATTAGATGGATAAAAAATCTGCTCACCAAGCGGTGGCAGAACAAGCTCAAAAAAGAGGGTTGCAATAAGGCAAGATTTTGGAGCCACAAGCTCCTTCTTCAGGCAGAAGGGTTGAAGGGAAAGGAAGAGGGGTGAAGGAAAAGGACTGGAGAGGTCGAGGAAGAGGGGTAGATTTTGGGAAAGTCACCCAGAACTGTGGGTCAGGAGAGTACCATAGGGGATGAGAAGGAAAGACAGACTGTTGGGGACTGCATCGCATGAGATTTGAAAACCTGAGAGCTTAAAGGTGGAATACAGGGTAATATCCAAGACAGAAATTACTGCTTAAACATTGTGTATGAGCTAATAAGAGTGAAAAGCTAAGTGCTTTGTATGTAACAGAGGTGGGAGGGGGGTGCTGAAAAACAGATGGGTAAGACAATGGAGGATGTAGAAAACTAAAACGGCATGAAGAAAAGAGTAGCACTATGAAGAAATGCCGAGATGGAAGAAAGTAACATAAGTTAAGGCCAAGATGGTGGCGAAAGACAAGGATGTGTTGTAGCACAGGTTCCCACCCGAGGAGTTCTGAGAAGCTGGTGTCTGGGGGAAGAGTCCAGATGGCACATGTGTTGAGTCTCTGAGGTCATGATTGTCATGTTGTACAGCATGCTCTGCAACAGAATATTGGGTGTTGCCAGTCTACACCCTCACTATGCCCATTCATCCTAATTGATAATTTATTGGTGGTGATGTCATTGTAAGAGGCTGAACAGTTGTGGAAACTGTTATGTAAACACTGTTCGGCCTTTTACATTGGCACGACTACCATCAAGTTATCAATTAGAGTGAATGGGCATAGGCAGAAGGTCTATAATGGCAACACACAATATCCTGTTGCAGAGCATGCTCTACAGCGTGATAATAATGTCCTCGGTGCCTGTTTCACCACATGCCACCATTGGATTCTTCCCCCAGACAGCAATTCTCAGAACTCAGCAGGTGGGAACTAGCACTACAACATGTCCTTGGTTCTTGTCACCCATCTGGCTGTAATTTATGTTAATTTCTTCCGTCTCAGCATTTCTTCACAGTGCTACTTTTTTCTTCACCCCGTTTTAGTTTACTGTATCTTTCATAGTCTTACCCATCTATTTTTCACCTTTTCATAAAATTATTGAGAACACTGGCAATTATAATGTTGGCCTTCAGTTCTACCTTCTTCTTCTCCTTCTTCTGAAGACATTTCACCACTAGCAAGGGGTCCGTCCCCATCCATAATCACAAAATTTGTTCAAATTTATGATATTCCTGTATGCAGGCCAGAAATGAAAGCAGCAGAAGTAGAGCTCCAGATAAGCAAGCAGGTCAGCCAAGGGATGAAGCATTTATGCTAGCATGTTTTCTGGGCAGCAGCTGATGCAGCGAAAAGAGTACAGAACAGTAATTAAAATATGGTTGAGTGCCTACCCAGAAACTATTTTGTAATTTTTTTGAATTTTCATATTACTTACACTACAAATAAACCAAAATAATTAGTATTTCCATAAGAGGTATGAAAAGGAAAGGCAAAGGAAAATTTGGGATAGCAAGTAAATATTTTGGAAGGGATTGTGAGGTGCACACAAGAACTTCGTATATAATATTAATTATTTTTATTGTTTTACAGCTGATAATTTACATGTTCTTGGGTGATATTCATCATAAAAAGGTTGAAGCAGCTATTTTCTTGGGAACTTGCACACATCATAATTGCTATATTTTTACAATTACATAGCTGTTTCAAAGTTTCTATAGAAAAACAAACTTTGTATAAATTCACAGAAGGTTCTCTCTCATAGCACAATTTTTGAGCAAACCTTGCATAACACATCATTTCGCCAAATATTGATGAGGGTAACTAGTGATGTGCAGTGGATTATATTTTGGTGCAATCTTCTGTTGATGCAATTTGTTATTTTCCCTCACAATGAGATGAGAGTGGTTTTGAAGCTTTTTGATCAGATTATTTAACTGATGATGCAGGATTGCACTAGCAGAGTGCATTTTGTGAGAGTCACTTTAATACTGCATAGCGGCAGTCTGTCTTCATCATGAAAAATCCTATCCTATAAGTGTGGATTTTTTTCTTCTCTCTTTGGAGTAGGTAAACACATTGTTGCACACTAACTTGTAGTCAATAAAACTTTCATTACTTTCTTGTGTTTTTCGGTTATTATCAGCGAATTTTCAGCTGTGATCAGATTGTTTTCGGTCAAAAGGAGTAAATTATAATCCAGTAGCATTTTGAAATATTGCTTCGATGTTTTAGTGTGGGTGCTATCTTCATAAGGCTCCTGTTTGTCTTCTACTGATGTTCCAGGGACATCAATATTTTCACTTGTAGTATGAGATAGTTTTGGTCAACTCAATATTTTTCACAGTATTCTGACTGTGTTCTGACAATATTCTCAAAAAATTAATGTTACTCAGTCAAGAGCAAAGCACATGAGCTCCATAGCTGTAGCTGGCATTTGCCACAATGGCTAATGGGTCAATTTCAGCTGCATCAGGAACCTGTTGTTTGTGTGCAGCTGTCAAAATAAAACGAACAGAATACGAAGTCCTGTAAGCTTTAATTACAATCCCTTCTTGAGAAGTTATTGGCACTGATTCCTGTGGTGCTGTACAACCACTTCTTGGAAATTTATTTCCATCCCCAGATTTTCCGTTTCACACCTGTTATGAATATAATAACAAACACAATATATTGAACATTATTTCACTTCATTTTTAGTGCAAGTAAAGAAAAAACTCAAAAGTTTCCACATAAGAACTCAACCTTACGTTCCTCGGATTACCATTCTGTGCTCTTTCTTCCATAACAGCTTCTGCTTGGAAATTACGCTAACATGAATAGCTCATGCCCCACCTGAACTGAGCCAAAAATGCTATTTTCTTTAAATGATTAGCATCTTCAGCTCCCATTTCTGCCACTTTCATTTCTGGCCAAGTCCTGAATGTATTGTAAATTTGTGACGATACAAAGCTACATTCCCCTTATAAGTTCACTACACTAATATTTGTGAAAGTTGTAATACCAAAGATACATATGAATAAAATTAACTTTATGCAGCAGATTAAGTAATTGGAACTACAGAACTGATCAAGACTACAGAATGTCACATGTTCTCTTGCTTTGAAAATTCAGTTTGGTGTAAAATTTTCTATCAAATTCCAACACTGCTGCTAGAAATGCCTCTGCATTGTCTTTTGGTGCCTCTTCACTACAGTATTTTGAAGTGTCAAGCATTGTAAAAGGCCACCGATGCAGTACATAAACAATCCTCTCATGCGCAAGTGATATCTGGGAGGGAGAAAAACTTGCTGGTGTGTATTGTAACAGAAGAAGTTGCTCACTTTATCCATTTTATCAACAAGCATCTAAAAAAAATTGGTGTATGCTTAGAGTTCTGTAATACACACTCCTGATTTAAAAAAAAAAAAGAAGCGTTCTGAAGGGGATGAAGAAGCGAAATGAAGGTTCACAGGATGAGTGGGATGAGATGTGACTTCAGTGATCACTATATTGAATCAAATTTACAGAGAACTTGGCAGCATCAGCCCACCTATCCCTATGAAGCTGCATCCCCTCTGAAACGAATCCATGCACTAATTTGGTTGGGAAAGGTGTATCCTCTCCTGAGGCAAGCTATCCCACAGTTGTTGTAACATATCCTTGATATTCTGGGCAGACTTGAAATCGGAATTGGTTCCACATGTTCTGTGGGATCTTGCTGTCCACAAGGCTACCTCATCATCACTCAGGCAGTTCATGGTGACAGGTGCCGTGTGTGGACCATCATTGTCCTGTTTAAAAATGGTACCATGGTACTGTCACATGAGGGTAACACATTAAGGAAGCAAGATCTGCCATCGGAGTTCCCTCAGTCACTGTTTGAAGTCATACTTGATGGCTCCCCACACCATGACACAAGGAGTTAACACTACTATGCCTTTCCAAAATATTGGGAGAATGGGACCTCTCCACCGGTCGCCACCATACTCACCAGCAATAGTTATCGGGGGGTAATGCAGAACCACAGTTTATCACTGAACACAATACAATGTGATGCAGTTTCCCAGTCACAGCACCATTCCAAACACACCCATTTGTGTTTAATCGTGTGCAACATTAATTCCCTAGTCTGCCTACTGCTTGTCTCTCAGCCAATGATGGGGTGACACGAGTGTCCATTACTTGCTCTTGTATGGCAGGCGCAGATATGAAAGGGTTTCAATGTGCTTGGTGTCTCACCATACTAGGTGTGGGAACAACACTAAATATGAATAAAACTAATTTATTCTGGTGGCTGTTGCAACTGTCATAGAGGAGAATTGTGATTGTAATCATTAACATAACCACAGCGTATGTGTATGAAGGTACATTGACGTCCAAATATGTCTTCTGGGTACTACATTTTTTTTGTCAGGCAGTGTATTCAAAGCCCCAAAACTTACATTGGATACCAAGAAGAAAGTGCTTAGGTTTCTTGTTGCAAGTTGTGTAACATTTATCTTGTATCCGTCATTTTCCGTGCACAGCTGCTGCTTGGTAATCCATTTTTTCCCCACAGTCCTCATGGACCATAAACATTGCCATTGTAGGATGGCATACATGCCTCAATGATGCAGATAACCATACTGTAGGTCAACCACATGGGAGATGTATCTGTAGAGAGGCCAGTTCCTTAAGAGGACAGCAGCTTTTGCAGTAGTTGCAGGGGTAATACTCAATGATCGATTGATGTGACCTTGTAACATGGTCTTCCTCCAGTGATACGGCAAATGCCAGAAGGATCATATTTATTGATGACATACAACTGTATTGTATGGTTTAATAATGCTGCCATCCTCTTGGGTAAAATACTCTGGAGGTTAAACAGCCATACTTTCAGACTCCAGGTGGGGCTACTCAGAATGATGATGTCTTCAAGAAAAACAAAACTGCTGTTCTGTGGATTGGAGCATTGAATGAATATTTCAACCTTCAATCGGGTAGAAAGGTTGAAAAATTTAAAAAGATAAATGGATAAGTTGGAGAAATATGTAGTTGTAATTAATTTAGTAAGATGGCAGGAAGATCAAAAAATTAAATAGGACAATGCAGGAGCATGTCTGATAATATATAAGAAAATAGCTATGTAAGTTACTGTGAACAATATAGTGAACACACTATTATAGCCAAGATAGATACAAAACCAACATCCACTACAGCAATAAGAATTCATATGCATACAAGCTCCACAGGTGATGAAGAGATTGAAAGAATGTAGGATGAACTAGTAGAAATTTTTCAGATAGTTAAAGAAAAATTTAATTGTAATGAGGGACAGTAGTTCTATAGTAGGAAAATGAAGAGAATGATCAATAGCTGTAGAACATGGGCTGTGGCATTACAGCAAAAGGGAAAGTCACCTGATAGAAATTCACAGTGACCCCAATTTTTTTGCAGTGAACACTTGGTTTAAGATACATGAAAGAAAGTTATGTACACTGAGGTGACAAAAGTTATGGGATACCTCTTAATATCATGCCAGACCACCTTTTGTCTGGTGTAGTGCAGCAGTCTGGCATGGGAGTGACTCAACAAGACGTTGGACGTCCCCTGCAGAAATACTGAGCCATGCTGCATCTATAGCTGTCCATAGTTATTAAATTGTTATCAATGCAGGATTTTGTGCACAAACAGACCTCTTGATTATGCCCCTTAAATGTTTAATGGGATTCATGTCAGGTGATCGGGGTGGCCAGTTGAATTGTCTAAAATGTTCTGCAAACCAGTCCCCAATAGTTGTGGCCTGGTGACATGGCACATTGTCGTTCATAGAAATTCCATCATTGTTTGGGAACATGAAGTCCATGAATGGCTGCAAAAGGTTTCCATATAGTCAAACATAACCATTTTCAGTCAATAATCAGTTCAGTTGTACCAGAGGACCCAGTCATTCCATGTAAATACAGCTCCCAGCGTTACAGAGTCACCACCAGGTTGCACAGTACCTTGTTGACAACTTGGGTTCATGACTTTGTGGGCTGTGCACCACACTTGAACCCTACCATTAGCTCTTACCAACTGAAATTGGGACTCATCTGATCAGGCCACAGCTTTCCAGTCATCCAGCGTCCAACCATTATGGTCATGAGCTCAAGAGAGGCATTACAGGCAATGTCATGCTGTTAGCAAAGGCACTAGAGTCGGTTGGCTGCTGCCAGAGCCCATGAATGTCAGATTTTGCTACACTGTCCTAATGGATAATTTCACCATATGTCCCACACTGATTTCATGGGTTATTTCATGCAGTGTTGCTTGTCTGTTAGTACTGACAACTCTGCTCGAACACCATTGCTCGTGGACATTAAGTGAAGGCCTTCAGCCACTGTATTGTCTGCAGTGAGAGATACTGCCTGAAATTTGGTATTGTTGGCACGCACATCACTGTGGATCTCGGAATATTGAATTCCCTGACAATTTCTGAAATGGACTGTCCCATGTGTCTGTCTCGAACTACCATTCTGTGTCTGTTAATTCCCATCGTGCAGCCATAATCACATTGGAAACCTTTTCACATGAATCACCTGAGTACAAATGACAGCTACTCCAATGCACTGCCCTTTTATACCTTGTGTTTGCAATACTACCGACACTTGTATATGTGCATAACACTATCCCATGACTTTTGTCACCTCAGTGAGACAGTGGAAAGTTTCATATAGATTGCATAATGGTAAGACAGATTTTGAAACCATATTTTAAGCTTCAAAACATTTTTAGAGGCACATGTGGTCACTGACCGTAATGTAGTGGTTATGAACTTCAGATGAAAACTGAAGAAATTGCGGACAGGTGGGAATTTAAAAGTGAGAGGACCGGGATGATTTGAAAGAATCGGAGATTGTTGAGTTTTAGTGGGTGCCATAGGCAATAACTGACCAGATCAGAGGAAAGAAATAAAAAGGAAACAAATCAATAGACTTGAGAGGTGTGCAGTAGTGAAGGCAGCAGAAGATTAAACGGGCAAAAAAGTTAAAGCGCAATAGAAGACACTGAATGACACAGGAGACTTTGTATTTAATTGGTGAAAGGGGGAAATATAAAGATGCACCAAATGAAGCAGGTGAAACCGAATACAGGTGTCAAAAAATTAGCTTGTCAGAAAGTGCAAAATGCCGAGGCAGGAAACACAAGGTTGTATAAACATGGTTGATTGTGGGAAAGATAAATGTTGCCTACAGAAAAATTAGAGAGACCATTGCAGAAAAGAGCAGCACTTGTATGAATATTAAAAGTGCAATTTGCAAATCAGTACTAAGTGAAGAAAGGAAAACCTGAAATGAATATATTATAGAAGGCGGAACACTGAAAGACCCAAGTTGATACAAGGCTCCTGAAGTATGTGATAGTCCCTCAAAATTATTGAAATCCTTGGGACAGCCAGCCACAGCAAAACTATTCCACCTGGTAAGGAAAACACTGTTAGTGAGACAGGGTTACACAAAATATATACAGAAGAATATAGAAGCCAACCTCAGGGAAGATCATTTTCGTTTTTGAAGAAATGTAGAAAGATGTGAGGCAATAATAGTCTAGAACCTATCTTAAAAGATAGACTGAAAAGAGGTAAACCTGCATTCATAGCATTTGCAAATTTAGAGAAAAATTTTGACTTTGTTGATTGGAATACAATTTTGGCAGCTTTGGAGGTAGCAGGGATAAAGTATAGGGAGTGAAAGTTTATCTAGGGTTTGTACAGAAACCGGACTGTTGTTGTAAGAGTTAAGAGTTGAAGGACATATAAGGGAGGCAGTAGTTGAGAATGTAGTGAGATAGGGTGTAATCTGTCCTCCATGTTATTCAGGCTGTACATTGAACAAACTTTGAAGGAAACCAAGGACAAATTTGGAAAGGGAATTAAAGTTCATTTGGGGGGGGGGGGGGGGGGCAAAAAATTTTATGTTTAACAGTGCCATTGTGAGACTGCAAAGGACTTGGGAGAGTAGTTGCATGGAATGAGTAGTGTCTTGAAAAGAGTTTATACGAAGAACAGCAATTGAATTAAAGCAAAGGTAATGGAATGTAGTCAAATTAAGTCAGGGGATGCTGAGGAAATTAGATTAGGAGTGAGATAGTAAAGGTAGTTAAGTTATGTTATTTGATCAGCAAAATAAGTGAAAATGGCCAAAACAGAGAGGGTATAACATGGAGAATGGCAGTAGGAAGAAAAGCTTTTCAGAAAAAGAAGAATTGTTAACATTGAATATACATTCAAATGTAAATGTTAGGAAACCTCCTCTGAAGGTAATTGTCTCAAGTACAGCCTTGTACAGAAGGTAAATGTGGACAATAAATCGTACAGACAAGAAGAGAATGGAAGCTTTTGAAATTCTGCACTGCAGGTGAGTGCTGAAGATTAGATGAGTAAATTGGAGAATTAATGAGGAGATGCTGCGCTTAGTTGGGGAGAAAAGGATGTTTGAAACAACTTGGCTAAGAAAAGGGACTGGTAGACAACACATCCTGAGACATCAGGGAGAATTGGTAAGGAGATACTGTGTTAAATTGTGAAGAAAGGAAATTTATGTGACAACTTGGCTAAGAGAAGTTGGTTGACGAAACATCCTGATGCATTAAGGAGTAATCGGTGTGGTATGAAGGGAGTTGTGGGGACTTATAATTGTAGAGGGAGACCAAGGCTGGACTACAGTGTGCAGATTCAAATAGGTGTACATTACAGTGAGAGTGAGGCTTGCACAGGATACACTAGTGTGGAGTGCTATATCAAACCGGTCTTCAGATTGAAGACCGCAACAACAACCATCATATCTTCTACTGTTCATTGTAATCATGCCGACAAAGTGATGGGCTGAGTGCCCACAAACTATCACTGAATTAAAGAATATGCTATTCAGACACATACAATTACCAATATCCATTTCAGAAAACGTGTTTGCAGGATAAACATTCTGTATTTGAATTACTTAAGTGTTTCATGCTACTGAAAAGGTGCAATATACAGTCAACTTGCAGTAGTTTTGTTCGTCATTGAGAAATGCTGTTACTTAGTGTAGACCCACAATAAACTAGCTTCTTTTTTGATTACTGACTGTGCCCATTGTATTTGCAGTGAAATAAGGAAGACAATTTAAATCAAAATACCAGGTACCTAGGTTTGATAATGAGAAGCTCCAGCCGGCCGGAGTGGCCGAGTGGTTCTAGGCGCTTGAGTCTGAGCTGCGCGACCGCTACGGTTGCAGGTTCGAATCCTGCCTTGGGCATGGATGTGTGTGACATCCTTAGGTTAGTTAGGTTTAAGTAGTTCTAAGTTCTAGGGGACTGATGACCTCTGCAGTTAAGTCCCATAGTGCTCAGAGCCATTTGAACCATTTTGAAAAGATCAGATGGAGTATAAATAATGGAAGTAGTAAAGGTAACAACTGTTTAATTGAAGTGCTGATCAATCAGTAGCCACATCAACAAATTTAGAAAATGTTGCTAAGCTTATGGAGCTAGCTAGTAAAGAATACACGAACACATCTCATGCTTCAGTGCTGGTAAAATTTATTGGCCAGGCCAGTGTAGCAGAGAAGTGATGCTTGTGCGTATGTGTATTACGCACAAGTTAGTCCTGAAGAAGGACGTTGCCCATAAGGTTAGTAACATTTCAGTCCTGTTTATATGCCTATCGACACTCGAGTACCGCAGCTATATTGTGGGTTGTTATCTTTACTCTGTCCCTTATAAATATCTATATTTTTTCCTTCACTGCTGTCACCAGTAACTTTCATAATTACTACCGTGAAAGAAGTCAACATCTTAACTAATTCATTTCCCAAACATTAGAGATTTGTGTATCAGTTCTCTGTGACAGTGTTGTCGTACCACTGACGGCAAAATTTTTGCATGTAAAAGGACGAAAGTGTAAAGTTTTCATTTGTTGATGCTTTTGTGGGATTTGTTCACCATGCTTAGAGTAATGTAAAATTGCACAGTTGCTGTTATTATTTTGTAATGCTAAAATTTACTGGAAATTATCATTTTTAAATTATTATTTGATTATCAGGTTATTTTAACCTGTGTAATGTATAAAATGTGTAAATCATGTAACTAACTATATTGAATAAATGCTACAAATATACATTTCCATTTGGATACTCTTTCATTGTGTTCTGATCACTATTTAGTAACTAGTGATGTTACTGGCTGTTTCACATTTATGTTTAAACTACACAGGCAATCAACCACGGAAGCCCAGTAGAAGAGAGCTCTGGTCTGACACAGATCAGCAGCCAAGAACTGAATGCAGCTGACCATGGTTACTACAGCCAGTCCCCATCACAACTTCATTACAACCGTCCAGTGGCAGTCAACCCCAGTGGTGGTAGTACCCAACAGACAACACCACAGACACCAAATACACCCTCCAGTATTCCTGATATTATTCTAACAGGTATGCAGTGCTCATTTTAATGACTAAGTAGGTTTCATTTATGAAAATCACATTATCAATAACTGTAAGGGAATACTGAAAATTAGTAAAGACTTGGACTGGAAACCACGGTTTTTGAAAACACTTGTATTTACAGGAAGATATAAAATAAATTAGGATAAAAATTAAAATCGTTATAGCTTTGTAGGGCTGAAACTAATTTTAGACATAGTTAATTAGGAGTATGAAAATACCATAAGTCTCTCTCTCTCTCTCTCTCTCTCTCTCTCTCTCTCTCTCTCTCTCTGTGTGTGTGTGTGTGTGTGTGTGTGTGTGTGCGCGTGCGCGCATGTGTGTCCCTCCAGTAAACACAACAGCAAAAATTTCTGTACTACCAGGGTTATTCAATAAGTAATGCCCCACATTTTTTATAAAAGGCCATTAATATACATAGACAAATGTACTTGTTGGTGCTTCACATTTGATATTTTTTCTATGTGCTGATGAAATTTCAAACCATTCTGGCAGATGACAGAGCTATAGTACAGCGTCAAAATGACATCTACATATGACTCATGTTACAAGCAGGTGCTGTTATTGAATTCTTGTCTGCAGAAAAAGAAACCTTGGTGAACATCCATAAACATTTGTGTGCAGTGTATGGCGATGCTGCTGTTGATAGGAATGCAGTTGAACAATGGGTCAAGAAATTTACAGCCTCCGGAAATGCAGAAACAGAACTCTGTGATCAGCCACACTCGGAGCTTCCTGTCACAGCTACTACTCCATACATGCTGAATCGTGCAGATGTCATGATTCATGCCGACTGGTGCATCACAACTCAACAGTTGGCTCTGCAGTTGTTGGTCAGCATTGGAAGTGCATCTGTGATGATCGAGACTCTCGGCTATTCAGAGAGATGCTCACAATGGTTTCCACGAATGCTCACAGCCAAGTTGGGTTGGACATCATTGCCTCATCCACCCTACAATCCAGACTTGACACCCTCAGACTTCCATCTCTTTGGGCCACTTAAAGATTCTCTACAGGGAACACACTTTGAAGATGACAGGAGTTCCAGTCATGCAGTGAAAACATGGCTATGCCTACATGACAAGAGCTTTTACCAGCAGGAAATACATGCTCTGTCAGAACATTGGCGTACGACCATAGGACGTGATGGAGACTACGTAGAAAAATAGGACATGGATGAGACATGTTGATGTATATTGTCACAAAATTCTAACGCTTAACAATAAATATATTCTGAGAAAAAAAAGTGTGCAGCATTACTTACTGAAAGACCCTCGTAATTATATTTGATTGATATTGCACATTTAAATGTTACAATATTTTGAAAACTGTCAGAGACTATTGTGTAATTTGTTGAAATATTGTGCACAGAATGAATTTATCAACTTGGTTATAAATTTGAAAACATAGTATCTTATTGTATTTTGTCGTATTTACATACTTCAGCTACTTCATTCTTTGTATATTCCAGGTGCCACGCATGCAGTGTCTCATTATGATGAGACACATGCTAAATGATTTTCAAAAGTAATACTTTTCTTCATAAAAAGCTATAAGAGAATTATCTGTTTATAACTTTGTCCACTGAGTTAGATTTGCAAAGCAAAAATGATATAAATGTCCTAGTAATTTCTACTTGTCTAAATGGCTCCTGTTTGCGCTGCTCTGCCCTAGTATTGAATTCCTTTTTTTCTGATGGTGGTGGGTGCAAGGAGATTGTGTTAAGCTGTTCATTGTAATCTTCATGAGGAAGCTATTTCCAATTATAACTGCATAATATGCGTAAAGCAAAGTTTATGGCTATAGATAGAGAGATGCTGAATCAAACGCATTTGGCTCTCAAGAGATCAATATGTGATGCCTTCAATGATTATTGTAGCAGAACATTGTCAAGTGATCTTTCGCAGAACCCAAAAGAATTCTGGTCGTATGTAACGGCTGCTTGTGGCACCAAAGTTAGTGTCCAGTCCCTAGCAAATGAGACGGGAACTGAAATTGAGGATAGCAAAGCAAAAGCTTAGATGCTAGACTTGTTTTTAAATGTTGCTTTACAAAGGAAAATCCAGGAGAATTACCTCAATTTAATCCTTGTACCACAGAAAAGAAGAATGAAATATGTATTAATGTCAGCTGAAATCATTAAAACTGAACAAAGCTCCAGGCCCCTATGGAATCCCTATGAGAGTCTATACTGAATTTGCAGCCGAGTTAGCCCTTCTTTCAACTATGATCTGTTGTAGATACCTATTTTTTAAAAAAAAAAAAAAAAAAAAAAAAAAAAAAAAAAAAAAAAAAAAAAAAAAAAAGGAAGAAGATAAAACACTGTGCCCAGTTCTTGGAAATAGGCATAGGTCACACCCGTCTACAAGAAGGAGAGTAGAAGTGATCCATAAAACTACCGCCCAATATCCTTGACATTATTTGTAGCAGAATCTTGGAACATATTCTGAGTTCAAACATAATGAGGTATCCTGAACAGAACGACCTCCTCAGTGCCAACCACAATGGATTTTGGAAACATCGATCATTTGAAACACAACTTACACTTTTTTTACACGACATACTGAAAGCTTTGGATCAAGGCAACCAGATAGATGCAGTGTTCCTTGATTTGACTCAGTACCACACCTATGATTATTGTCAAAGGTATGACCTTATAGGGTGACATTTGTGTCTGGATTGAGGACTTTTATGTAGAGAGGGCGCAGCAAGTTATCTTGGAAGGGGAGTCATCATCAGATGTGGAAATAACTTCAGATGTGCTGGGACCCTTGCTGTTTGCATTGTATATTAATGACCTTGCAGACAATATTAACAGTAAAATCAGGCTTTTTGCAGATGATGCAGTTATTTATAATGAAGTGCTATCCCAAAGAAGCTCCATAAATATTCACTCAGATCTCGATAATATTTAAATGTGAAGCAGAGATTGGCAACTTGCTCTGAGTGTTCAGAAATGTAAAATTGTGCACGTCAACAAATGAAAACATGTAGTATTCTTAAACTATAATATCAATGAGTCACTGTTGGAATTGGCCAACTTGTACAAATACATGCGTGTAACACTTTGTAGGGATATGAAACAGAATGACCACACAGGTTCAGTCAGAGGTAAAGCAGGTGGTGGACTTCATTCACTGGGGAAGTACAATCAGTGTGCAATCAGTGTACAATTCACTCATGCAACAAGTTCTAGAATACTGCTAAAGTGTGTGGGACACGTACTGGATACAACTACAGGGGATATTGAATGCATACAGAGAAAGGCAGCACAAATGGTCACAAGTGTGTTTGAACTCATAGACTCTGGAAGATAAATGTAAACTATCAAGAGAAAGTTTATTCACATAGTTTCAAGAACTGGCTTTGAATGATGACTCTAGGAATATACTAGTGTGAATGGAACAGGAAGAAGCCCCAATAAATGGCCCACTGTGACATACCCTTTGCCATGCACCTCATAGTGGTTTGCAGAGTATAGATGTAGATGTAGATGTGTAATTCCTATTAGTGTGCACCACCAGATATTTTTATCTTTCTGCCTTATGGATTTAAGTATACCTTCTCTTCCATGCTCTACTGTTACTGATAAAGTTACTTTCCATCTTGCGTAGAACTGTATGAATAACATGTTTTCGAAGTTAGGTTTTTTGTGATCACTTCATTACCTCATTACCTGTAAACCTCTCATTTTGAAATTGTGGAAGTTTCAGAATAAAAGCCTTCAGTTCATATTTATGCAAGTCTTACAGAAGTATCAAGCTGTCAAATAATTTTGTTACTTAGGACAGATTTTTTCCTTTTATTCTATAAGAATTAAGAATATA